>NC_138207.1:53636156-54068656 GCF_964194415.1 Vipera berus
CACAAAAATTTCTTTCATTTGGTTGCTGCTTTATCATAGAGCAGGTCTAAGTTTTTGTTTATAATGGGAGAGTGATTTTAAATCAATTTCTGAGAAAATTTGAATTTTGAATAAATACATTGCACATGGGGATTTGTTAGGTTTACTTTTATATTTTAAGAAATTTGCCAGAGATCAAACAATGTTGAAATCTAATAGAATTTCCCTGTCCTTTTACCATATGATTCTTCGGTTAATGAAAAAGATGTCCCATCAGCAACATTCATGAGAAGTAGATCAAAGAACAATTCAGTTTTGTATGACTTCTGAATTTAGGCATTGAGAAAATTCAGAACAAGACAGATAACCAGAAACATTCTCTTTCTGATATTCTTGGGACTATAATTCCGCCGTACTGTTGGGCTTGACAGATCCAAAACACTCAGAGAGATTCCTACCCGGGAACAAACTATGAGAAAAAAAGAAATGCAAAACAGTATTTTTCAATGGGAGATTTCTAAGCCAAATTATAAACCATGATTTAGAGCACAGTGGCGTAGCGTGGGGGGTGAAGGGGGGGCCGGCCGCACCAGGTGCAACATCTGGGGGGGCGCACTCGCACTCGCAGCTCTCTGCCCCTGCCTGGCTCACTCACTCTCTCTCACTGCAGTGCTGGCTGTGCGAATCCGATCCGAGCCACCGGGTTGCCGCCCACTGTGGAGGGGGGGGTGCCAGGTGTGCGGTGCGGTGCGGAGAGAGAGCGAGGGACTATCTGGGGGAGGGACAGTGCAGCGGCCGCCCAGCGCAAATTACTTGCCTTGCCCCAGGTGCTGACAACCCACACTATGCCACTGTTAGAGCACATGAAATCACACTTCAGCAGCAGAACAAATGCATTCCGTTCAAAATTCTGTCTCTGAAATCTGCCGCACGTCATTTTAAACAATACTGAGCTAGATGAAACTATACTCTAACAGAATACACAAATGCTGTATCTGACTGAGTTCCAAAAAGCCATTACTCAAAATTGTTCCAAAAGACTTTCTGTCTGGTTCAGGTTATGACCAAAGACAAATGAAAAAGAAAGTACTTTTGGATTTTCACATTCATTCCTTTATCTTCCCTGTATTAAGAAAAGTAGGGCCATTTCAGGGTTGAAAATAATAAGAACAAGATCACCAGCTTCCACTTTGCTTTTCTAATGGACAAAAGAGAAAAGAAGTGCCTTCTCCCGATCTTTCCAAAGTTCCATCAAGGGTAGATACCCTTTCAGAAGAGATGCAAATATTTGAATGGCTTTGGCAATACAGATAAAATTGCAGGTGAAAGTCATTGAAGTCATGTATAAATTGAATAGCATTTGGAATATGTAAGGAACTCCTGGGGAGAGGATTACTTCCGCTTCAACAGACCGAAGATTTATCGTTGCAAAAAGAATGCTGGATTTTAATGTTGAAATTTTAAACCAAGAATTGTTAAGCAAGTTTTGAACTCCACAGGGCCTAGAATATATAAGAATTGAAAATGGCAACTTGCATTTTGTTGATTGTTGTTTACGTTTACGTTTACGTTTTATTAAATTTTTATACCGCCCTTCTCCCGAAGGACTCAGGGCGGTGAACAGGGCATATAATAAAAATACAAAAATACAAAAGTTAAAATAGAATTAAATTAATGCCCAAAATAAAACAATAAAATATACAAATATTTAAAACCCTAAATTAACTCCCCATCAGGCCAGGCCAGCTTGTTCGAATAAGTGGGTCTTTAACCCGCGCCGGAAGGAGCGGAGATCCGGTGCCATCCGGAGCTCAACCGGCAGTTGATTCCACAAAGCCGGGGCGCCCACAGAGAAGGCCCTCCCCCTGGGGGCCACCAGCCGGCATTCTCTGTTACAATTCCCATAAACTTCAACCAATATGACCAGTGATCAGGACCATCTGGAAGAACTTTAGAATACTTTTTCAGCTTTACTTCTAAATGGAAAACAGTAAAATAATTCACTGAATATTTAAATTGACACCTTATAAAAACCTTGAAAATACAAATATTTTTGTACATGTGTTTCTTATAAAATAGAACTTACTTGCTGCTGCAGCAGATATTTTTTACAGAATATAGTTTTCTTTGTGAAAACCTGTATTGCATTTTCTGAGATCAAGTAAAAATAAAAATAAAAAATTCTATTTATTTGGGAAGATTGTGTGAACTAGTTGTGACTTGTTTGCTCCTGGGTTGAAATGATTAAAACAACCTTGGTTGCTTAAAAGGGAAATTAAAAAGTGGAATAATCTATAACTCAAAAACAGTCTGAACTTGAGCTGCAAGCTTCAACTTGTAACTACATTTATCAGATGTCATCTGAATTTCACTTTCATGTATTTTGTTCATAACTAATTTTCAAACAGGAAAACATACAGAATTTTACAGACAGGAAAGATTCTTTTTCATTCTGTAAGACATTTCAAAGCTCAAGAAAGTTCAAAGAAGGAATTTATCTATTATCTTTATTATTTTATCTATTATCTATTATTTATTTTATTTATTAATGTGGGAGGGTCAAGCAAAAGAAGTTAACTATTCATAATCAGAGCAAGAAACATTTACTTTGCTCTGAACAGAGTTCATTACATTATTATGAAGCCTAGTTGGATGCTGCATGGCATTGCCAGATGTACCTACAGGGTCTTTGTTTGACTGGAGTCAAATATGTGACTATGACTATGTGAGTGAGTAACCATAAGCCAAACTTGGGAACATGCGTGTAACACTAGATTATTCTCCAGGAGATGAATGGAAAGTCAGTGTATGAGTATGAGGAAACTGCTTGAAACAAAGTTAAAAGCACTGTGTTTTAGAGAGCAAATAAAATTATGCTGAGTTACATTCCTGGAAAGGTAGAAAAAGAATGCATGCTTAGTTTGTTATATTATGTCCCTCCTTTTGTTTAAGACCTTTATTTTACTTCATACAATCTCCTTTCTTGTTTTTTATTCTGTGACATTAATGAAAGTTGTCCTGAGAAAAAGAATTACCCTGGGAGCTTCAATGCTGTGGGATTATCTTGCAAAAGAGAATGTTCTGGATTTTTTTATTATTATTATTCATTTTCAGTTTTAGGCAGCTGCTAAAGATCCCATTAGTGATATAATAAAGAGTGCAATTGAAATAAATACCAAGAAAGTTGGTATCAAATGATAGAAATTATGAAAAGGAATTGATAAATGATATCTGTTTTTAAGGAATAAAATGAAATGTGTGAAGCAGCATATGAAAGTCCAGGATAGAAATATATGAAGCAAGATAGTGAATGACGTTGATGTGAATAGATTTACTAAATATATAATTTTAATTATCAGATATTAAATGCATGTGCAATCCAATTCTTTTCTATTTCTTATTTCAAGTCTTAATTTCTTTGGTTTAATATTTCTTACTTCTTTCCTGGTCTTTGCTGTCAAGGAAGAAAAATATCGGTTAGGGTTGTGCGTTGGAAATATAGAACCAAAAATGAAAAAAAGCATATTTCTGCTTAAAACATTTATTTCTGCCAGAGATGCCACCAGAGAAACCTTCAGCTATAAAACAAGGAATTAAAAAAACATCCAACAACATTTATCTTTCAGACAATACATGCTTTGCGTACAAATATCTTGACATTCTAGCTACAGTTTAAGATCCTGCCGATATTGACACAGTTCAACATTTACTGACGCATGGTGATTTTAATTAGTTGCTGGCTTGGAATACAAATAATCACACACTAAACCTGGCCTGCATATTAGAAATGTCTGGATTTTGGTATAACAAAAGATTAAATATATCACCTCCAAATTATTATTCCTGTTGTGGTCATACCAATAGATATCATGATAACAATGGAATTAATATCCTTTTTAAAAGGTGTGGGGAGGAGAAAACGTTTGTTCTTTCATTACTTACTTAATACTTTTTACATCGTGGCAAGCAAAACTGGATGTAGTATTCCAAGTGTGGCCTTACCAAGGCATTATAAAGTGGTATTAACACTTCACATGATCTTTTTTTTATTAAAGAGTTTTTTAAAAAAAGATTTTACAATACATCCCCAAAACCCACCCACCCCAAACCACCCCCTTCCCCCCCCCACTTCCCAGAGCTAAATACAGGGTTATAGTTATAATAATCATATTCTAACTAAAAGTTATCCATAATATAAAATTAACCAAATTCATAATGTGCTTTAACTCCCCTTTAACATAGATACATACAAAGTACTAACACTAAAATTAATAACAATATCCCTCTAAAATCTACTCATAAGCTAAATGGAACTTTTTAGTCCCATATTTATTCTGAATATAATCTATCCATCTCCTCCAAACTGAAATATATCTTTCTTGTGAATGATCCTTCAAATAAGCAGAAATCTTAGACATTTCTGCAAGATTCGAAACTTTAAACACCCATTCTTCTATAGTAGGCAAACTATCCTTCTTCCAGTATTGTCCCACCAGTAACCGTGCTGCTGTTATCAAATTCAACATCAAATTGCTCACAGCTCGGCAGACGCCTTAGTGGAAGCCTGGGAAAGGGCAGCCACTGAGGCTCTTGACCGAGTTGTACCCCTGCGGCCCCTGACCCGGTGCAGATCCCGTCGAGCTCCATGGTTCTCCGCGGAGCTCCGGGAGATGAAGCGTCGGAGACGGGGCCTAGAGAGCGGTTGGAGATCCAGCCGATCCGAATCCGACCGATTGCGACTAAGAACCTATACTAGGTCTTATCTCGCTGCGATAAGGGAGGCGAGGTCTAACCACTTCGCCACCCTTATCGCGTCCGCAGATAATCGCCCGGCCGCCCTGTTTAGGGTGACTCGCTCCCTCCTGAATCAGGAGGTGAGGGAGGAACCCTTGCAGGGTCGTGCCGAGGAGTTTAACCAGCATCTGTCGGACAAAATCGCTCGGATTCGGACCGGTCTGGACTCTGACTGGGCAGAGTCTGTCGAGCAGGACACGGGCGGTCTTGTCGATATCACCTGGGAGGAGTTTGATTCTGTGACTCCGGAGGAAGTGGACAGGATCATGGGGAGGCTGAGCACCACCACATGTTTATTGGACCCGTGCCCTTCCTGGCTGGTCTATGCAGCCCGGGAGAGGACACGCAGCTGGTTCCAGGCAGTTATATCGGCTTCTTTGAGTGAGGGCAGCTTCCCCGCCATCTTGAAAGAGTCGGTGGTGAGGCCTCTCCTCAAGAGGCCTGCCTTGGACCCAGCTGTATTGAACAACTTTCGTCCTGTCTCCAACCTTCGCTTTCTTGCGAAGGTTGTTGAGAGTGTGGTGGCACATCAGCTCCCTCTGGTCCTGGATGAAGCGGATTATCTAGACCCGTACCAATCGGGTTTCAGGCCCGGGTACAGCACGGAGACGGCATTGGTCGCGCTGGTGAATGATCTCTGGAGGGCTCGGGACAGGGGGCATTCCTCTGTTCTGGTCCTATTAGACCTCTCAGCGGCTTTCGATACCATCGACCATGGTATCTTGCTGCGGCGTCTCAGGGGATTGGGAGTGGGAGGCACGGTTTTACAGTGGTTCTCCTCCTATCTCCGGGGACGCTCGCAGTCGGTGTTGGCAGGAGGGCAGAGGTCGACCGCGAGGTCTCTCATTTGTGGAGTTCCTCAGGGGTCGGTCCTCTCGCCTCTCCTGTTCAACATCTATATGAAACCGCTGGGTGAGATCATTCGTAGTTTTGGAGTTGGGTATCATCAGTATGCTGATGATACCCAACTTTTCTTTTTGACCCCAAACCACCCCAGTGATGCCCTCACCGTGATGTCCCGTTGCCTGGAGGCAGTTCGGGTCTGGATGGGGAGGAACAGACTTCAACTCAACCCCGACAAGACCGAGTGGCTTTGCATACCTTCATCCCAGGTTTATTCGGACATTCCACCTCTCGCTATGGGGGGCGAATTATTACCCCCCGTAGATAGGGCTCGCAACTTGGGAGTCCTCCTAGATTCACGGCTCACTCTGGAAGACCACATAGGAGCTGTGACTAGGGGGGCTTTCGCCCAGGTTCGCCTGGTGCGCCAGTTGCGGCCCTATCTAAGCCGGGATGACCTATGCACGGTCACTCACGTGCTCGTGACCTCTCGACTAGACTACTGCAACGCTCTCTACATGGGGCTGCCCTTGAGGACCACCCGGAAGCTCCAACTGGCACAGAATGCAGCCGCGAGAGTTGTGTTGGGAGTTTCCCGATACTCCCATGTCACACCTGCTCCGTGAGCTGCATTGGTTGCCAGTTGTCTTCCGGGTGAGATTCAAGGTACTAGTAATGGTGTTTAAAGCCCTACATGGCAGGGGTCCGGAGTACCTTAGGGAACACCTGCTGCCAGCGTCAACTTCCCTCCGCCCTGTGCGTTCCCACAGAGAGGGACTCCTCAGGGTGCCACCGGTCAGAGAATGTAGATTGGTGGCCCCCAGGGGGAGATCTTTCTCTGTGGGCGCCCCGGAGCTATGGAACCAGTTACCGGTTGAGCTCCGGACGGCGCCCGATCTTCGCTCCTTTCGCCGCGATCTGAAAACATACCTGTTCGAACAAGCCGGCCTGGCCTGAGGGGGGATTGGTGGGGTTTTTTTACTATCATTTTATTGGGGTTTTTATTAATGTACCAACTGTTTTTATGGGCATGTATTTAATTATCTTTTAATTTTTGTAACTCTGTGTTTTATTCTTGCCCTGTACACCGCCCTGAGTCCTTCGGGAGAAGGGCGGTATAGAAATATTAATAAATTAAATTAAATTAAAATTGGTTTCTTTAACATCACAATCTACAACAATGCCCAATAAAAACAGTTGCGGAGAGAACTTTATCTTTCTCTTAAAAATCTTTTGAATGTTCCACCAAATTTTAACCCAAAAAGCTTTTATATTTCTGCAAGTCCACCACATATGAAAATAGGTGGCTTCTAAACTACCACATCTCCAGCATTTAGACTGCAAGTTAGGATACATGTTAGACAACTTTTTGGGATCCAGATGCCATCTATAAAACATTTTATAAAAATTTTCTCTTAAATTTTGAGCCTGAGTAAATTTAACATTTCTAACCCAAATTACCTCCCAAGTATCCAACGGAATTGGTTCCTGAATATTTTGTGCCCACTTTATCATACAATCTTTAACTAATTCCGTTTCCGAGTCCAATTCAATTAAAACATTATATATCCTCTTTATATGTGCACAATTTAAATCTCTAATTTGTTTTACTAAATTTTCATCTGTAATTGTGATGCCAACCTTCTGATCCAACTTCCACCTAGCTTTCAATTGGGTGTATTGAAACCAAGAGTAACTTATATTTTCTTGTCTTAACTCATCTAATGATTTAAGTTGCCAATCATTCCCTTCCAATCTAAGTAATTCCTTATAGGAAAACATATCCAAACTCACTCCCATAGATACACCTTCTATCACATGTCCAGGAATTCCCCAAATCGGTATTTTATAATTTAACTTATAATAATACTTTTTCCAGACGCGCAACAAGGCACTTGTTTGAAAGCCCTATCCACCTTTTTATCATAAAGCAAATATGCATGCCATCCATATACCAAATCCCAACCCTCAAGGTGAAGTATTCTCTTATTAGTTAAATTAAGCCAATCACTAACCCATGTCAAGACCACTGCATCATAATACAGTTTCAAATTCAAACCGAATTTGAAACAGCCGAACACTTCACGTGATCTTGATTCTATCCCTCTGTTAATGCAGCCTAGATCTGTGTTGGCTTTTTTGTCAGCTGCAGCGCACTGCTTGTAATGTATATAAACACGTATGTATAAATGTTATTAACAAGTTATAACCGTTTAATACTGTGAGGTAACACCGCTGACAGGAGAACACGCGGGAACTTTGACAGCTGTTAAAGTTCCCCGCCAGAGCGCAGGCGCAGCCATTTGACAGCTCGCGGCTGTCAAAACACAGAAGCCGACTCACCACGCGGAGAGAAGAGCTGTCAAGACGCGACGGCGGTGATTGGACCAACAAGACGCGGCGCCAAAAGAAAAGAACCTGATTGGTCTACACTGACAGCAGCCGGCTATAAAAGCCGAACAAGTTGTACTGTTTTTGCCTTGCTCTAAAATAAATCCCAGTTGGTTAACCTGTCGTCCAGAGTGGTCCTTCAGCCACTTCACTGGCGACGAAGGTGGGATCGCTCCGGAGCTGAAGTCACGGCCGAGGAAGGGAATTCCCGGCCAAAGAGCAGTCACTGGAAGTTTTAACTTCCGAACGGAGCGAGACCAGGACCGGACGACATGGCCAACTTCGGGCGTGTGAGGGAATTCGACACCCGCCATCCGGAGAGATGGCAGTCACACCTGGGGCAGGTCGAGGGCTTCCTCCTCGTTAGTAAAATTACCGACGACCGAGCAAAGGCCGCCGCCCTCCTGTACATCAGCGGGCCCCCGGTATACGACGATGCCGTCGGGCTGTTCAGCCCGGTGCCCATCACTGAAGTCTCCTACGCGGACCTGGTCGATCAGCTCAACAAACAGTACATGCCAGCTCGCTCAGAGCTGTACTGGCGAGTTCAATTCGCCCAGAAGAAGCAGCGGCCGGATGAGCCCGCAAACGACTTTATCGCAGGGGTCCGGCACGCCGCCCGTAACTGCAGCTTTCCAGATCTGGAAGACCGCATCCGGGACCAAGTGGTAATAGGCTTAAGGGATGAACGCCTCTAGAAAAAACTCACATTGAAGCCCGACATGAGCCTAGCCGAACTTACCCAAGAAATAATGGCCTACGAATACAACCATAAGAAAAAACCGACCACATCAACACCGGAAAGTCAAGCAACCGTGTAGCAAGAAAACGCAACCTTTAGCGACAACGACGAGTCAGTAGACTTCACCGACGGAGATGCCCTACAATGCAGGATGGAGCGACGACAACATCGAAGGAACGACGCCTCAGACCACCAAAAAACCAGAAACCCCCTGCCACCACGACACGATCAATGGCCCACCTGTGCCAGCTGCGGGGGCAACCATGCCAGGGGCAGCTGCCGGTTCCGAAACGCAAAATGCCACAATTGCAGTAAAACCGGCCACATCAAGCCTATGTGCCGAAGCCGTCCCCGCGACAACGTGCACGATCTGGAGGCCAACCCCCCAGGTAGGAACACCACCCACGACAACAGGGGAGGAACACCGGGGGGCCTAGTGGAAACCATAGACAAGGTGCACAGCTTAAGCCCGAAAGTAAAAATCAGGGTAAAAATACAAGGAGTCACCTGCAACATGGAGGTTGACTCCGGGTCAGCAGTCTCCTTAATATCGTTTAAAACGTATCAGGAGATCTGCCAACGGAGTAACAGGGAAATCCCTCTTAGAAAAACCCAGGTCCACCTAGCAGACTTCCAAAAAACCCCCATTCCACTGGAAGGGAAGGCTAAGGTTGCAGTTGAATACAAAAATTTTAAGGGACCCCTAGAAGTCCTAGTGACTCCAGGGAACCGCACCAATTTAATTGGGTTGAACTGGTTCAGCCCCCTGGGCATTGCCATTACTGGGGTAAACACAGTGCAAGCCACAAGCCTCGAAGCCGTCTGCAACAAGTATGCAGACGTCTTTGACGGCACACTAGGAAAATACACCGGCCCTCCCATCTCCCTAAAATTAAATCCAACCATCCAACCCATTAAGATAAGGGCTAGGAGGGTTCCATTCGCCCTCAAAGAAAAAATTGAGGACGAACTGGAACGCCTTGTAAAACTAGGGGTACTGGAACCTACTGAAGGGGGAAGCTGGGAGACCCCAATAGTCACCCCAGTTAAGCCTAACGGGGAAATTAGACTATGTGCGGACTATAAAGCGACCCTTAACCTAGCTCTAAGCCCTCATGCTTACCCGGTCCCAGCGGTGAGAGACGTCCTCGCTTCCATCCGCTCCGGCACCATCTTCGCAAAACTTGACCTCACGCAGGCGTACTTGCAATTGCCTGTCACTAATGAGACCGCGGAAGCTCAAACAATTGTCACGCACCGCGGAGCTTTTAAAGTGAAAAGACTTCAATTCGGCATTTCGGCAGCCCCGGGTATCTTCCAAGGTATCATGGAGAAAACCTTAAAGGGAATACCCGGGGTCTGCCCCTATTTCGACGATGTCCTCATCGCCGGAGAAAACGAAGCAAACTTAGCTGACAGACTGTCAGCTGTGCTGAACCGGCTCAGAGAAGCCGGTCTCAAATTAAAACGAGAAAAGTGCTCCGTCAGAGTCACTGCCACAGAATTCCTAGGCTATAAAATAGATGCCCAGGGCATCCACCCCGCTACAGAAAAACTAAAAGCTATTCAAACAGCCCCCAGTCCAAAAAATAAACAAGAACTCCAAGCCTTTTTAGGATTGCTAAACTTCTATCATGCCTTCCTCCCCCACAAAGCCACTATAGCAGAACCCCTCCACAGGCTCCTGGACAAGGGCACTGCCTGGTCTTGGACCAGAACGCATGAAAATAGCTTTCAGTCATTGAAAAATATTATTTGTAACAGCTCAACTGTCACACTCTTTAGAGAAGACACACCAGTATGCATCGCTTGCGATGCATCACCCTACGGGATCGGGGCGGTACTAAGCCACCTGTACAAGGATGGCACCCAAAGACCCATAGCCTTCTATTCCCGCACACTTTCAAAAGCTGAAAGAAACTACGCGCAGATTGACAGAGAAGCACTAGCAATAGTCGCAGGGGTAAAAAAGTTCCACGACTATCTCTATGGGAGACCCTTTACCATATTCACGGATCACAAGCCCCTGCTAGGAATATTCACCTGGGACAAAACAACCCCCCAAATTCTATCGCCAAGAATATTGCGCTGGTCCACCTTCTTGTCAGCATATTCATACAAATTAATACACAAACCAGGGAAAGTATTGGGACACGCAGACTGCCTCAGCAGACTGCCCATTCAAACCAACGACACAGACCCAGCTCCTGCAGGGCTCATACTGGCAATATCCCAACTTCCAGACTGCCCCCTTTCCGCCAAAATCATAGCAAAAAATTCAGCCAAGGACAAAGTCCTGAGCAGGATTCTCAGGTGGACAACCACGGGATGGCCAGCCAAAAATCCACACCCACAATACCAGCCATTCTATAACAGACAAAACGAAATGTCATCACACTTGGGATGCCTTCTGTGGGGGAACAGAGTAGTGATACCAGATAAAAACATAGCACAAACCCTAGACACCCTCCACGAAGGACATCCAGGCATAGTTAAAATGAAAGCTCTAGCCAGGAGTTATGTATGGTGGCCAGGCATAGATAAGGATATAGAAAGACATGTAGGAGGATGCTATCCCTGCCAAGCAACAAGAAGCGAACCACCCCAAGCCCCAGTACATAGATGGGAAACAACAAAAAACCCATGGTCACGCATACACCTAGATTTTGCAGGACCAATCCAAGGACAGAGTTTCCTAATAATAGTTGACAGCTACTCAAAATGGCTAGAATTAATCCCCCTTAGGAAAACCACTTCAGGAGCCACTATACAAGCCCTTAGGAAGGTCTTCGCCACCCATGGCCTCCCAGACACCATAGTTTCAGACAATGGACCACAATTCACTTCTCGTGAATTTCAGATGTTCGCTACGAAGAACTGTATTAGGCTGGTCACTTCAGCACCGTTCCACCCATCGACGAACGGCATGGCTGAAATCATGGTGCGCTCAACTAAAGAAGCATTAAAAAAGTTTGTAAAAGGGAACTGGCAGCGGCGACTCAGCCAGTTCATGATGGCACAACACACAACACCCTGCACGGCGACCGGCATAACACCAGCGGAGCTAAGGTGGGGAAGGAGGCTAATAACGCGGCTCGACAGACTGCATCCCGACACTTATACAGCAGAACCGGATCACCCCCCCCCACCCTGCACATTTAAACCTGGGCAAATGGTCTGGGCACGATCGTACACGTCCAAAAACAAATGGGTCCAAGGGACAGTGTTACAACAAACAGGACCCATTTCCTATTTAATACACACGACAACAGAAGGCAACTTACGACGGCACATAGACCAGCTCAGGCCAAGGCAACCACAACACCACCCAGACCTTCCCCCACCAGACAGCCAACCCCCACCCCCCCTGGACATACTACCTGCACCAGAACGGGAGGAAGGGGAACAAGAAAACATACCGCCCCTGGAACACGAAAACGCACCGCCCGCAAGACGTTCTAACCGGAACAGAAGAGCACCAGCATACTTACAGGACTATGAATGGGCCGGCTCCAACAACCAACAACAAGGGGGTGGAAACAATCCTGGGGAGGGGTAAGGGGTGTAATGTATATAAACACGTATGTATAAATGTTATTAACAAGTTATAACCGTTTAATACTGTGAGGTAACACCGCTGACAGGAGAACACGCGGGAACTTTGACAGCTGTCAAAGTTCCCCGCCAGAGCGCAGGCGCAGCCATTTGACAGCTTGCGGCTGTCAAAACACAGAAGCCGACTCACCACGCGGAGAGAAGAGCTGTCAAGACGCGACGGCGGTGATTGGACCAACAAGACGCGGCGCCAAAAGAAAAGAACCTGATTGGTCTACACTGACAGCAGCCGGCTATAAAAGCCGAAAAAGTTGTACTGTTTTTGCCTTGCTCTAAAATAAATCCCAGTTGGTTAACCTGTCGTCCAGAGTGGTCCTTCAGCCACTTCACTGCTGGCTCATATTGAAGTGATTGTCCACTAGGACTCAGAGATCCCTCTCACAGTTGCTACTATTGAGCCAGGTACCATCTATTCTATACCTGTGCTTTTGATTTTTTTCCTTAGGTGCAATTCCAACATATCTGAAGCACCATTTGCTGCTTCAGCATTGATCGGCATTGAGAAAATCACCATTAGTCAATTGCACCAACTGCAATGATACCTAAACAACAACTGCCTCTTGCAGGTCCTTGGGAAGGACTCAAAAGATGGATAAAAATGCTAACTTCAGTTTAAATACTGTATTCAGGTGACAGTGGAACCAAACACAATAATTTCAATGAAATCACATTTTTCTCTTTCTCTTCAAGACGGACCCTCAGCTAAAAATAATATATAGATAGTTTTAATCCACTAGAAATTTCACCATAATTAGAAAATTACCACTAAATATATACAGAACTTAGTCTGTTTGGTTCAGTGATCATATATTTGACATTTATGTATAATATGGCAAACTTACCATTTTATGACACCTGATCATGAACAGTTCTTTATTTCTCTGAATGTTTTCTTGATTTCAATAGATGTTACATAGAAGACCACTAAATCATAAACATTTAGAAGTGTGAGGTACAACCTACTAGAGGGATGTAAATCCAGGTTGGAAACCTGTTAGTGTAGGTGGTTAATCTAAAAATTATACAATAAGGGAATTTATGAAGAGCAGCAGGATCTATAAGGTATTATACTGAGGTGAGCAACAGGTGGCATAGGTTGAAAGAAAATCGATTTATGATGTATCTGATTTTTTTAAACGTGGTGGAGATGCTTAAACACTATTCACCTTAAGGCAGGCAGAGGAACTCTGTGACAGTCCATAAATTGAAGTCTCTCAGCCTTGGCCAGGCTGCCTGGAGCTACCAGAACAATATCTGAAAATCCACAGGTGCACCCACTCCTACTATAAGGGCAAAACATCTTACATTTGTTCACTCATGTCTATCAAGGTTTTTCTGCTAGTGCTCAAGCATAAAACAGGGAAATATAATACAGCAAATATCTTCTTTTGAAAAGGTGACCCTGTGAATATAACTTGGCTTACATAATTGCTTCTCTGGGTGCTGAATAAAAATTGCAGTATATGAAAATTTCCCTAGACAATGTGCTGTTTGTAAGGTAATGCACATCATGGAATCCAAAAGTAATTACAGATGCCCTTATTATGCTGACAATAACTGTGAATAATAATGAGCAGGTGTGACAGCATAGTTGCTGTCTATGGTAGTTAAAAGAGTGATTGCTGAATTGATCCCCTTTATTTTGAAAGTGTAACAAATTTTTTTAAAAAAACAACTACCGTATATTTCAAGGAGAAATCCAACAGCATATCTGCTTAGCCTAAACACATGTAGATCACCGTGCTTGCTAGATTTTTTTTTCATGCTAAGCAGTCTTCTGCTTGGCTAGCCTTCATCCCAAATTGAGTTTCCCCTAAATAGCCTCCTATAATGGACCTCAATTCTTTGTATGCCAATATAAAAAACTGCAAAATAAGGATGCTTGATTTTGATTAGTTTTTAGCTCTGACAGAAAGGGAAAGAGCAAGATAAAAAAAGGCTGTACCTTGACCTGCAGCATCATGGAAATGGGATTAAAAGTGGGTTTATCAGCTTTTCTGGTGACATTGTAAATACTTAAAGAAATAGCCATTATCTTATTGAGATAATGAGAAAAATAAAACTGGATCCTAAAATATGTATTTTTTGTTTCTGCTCTTATTCAGATGAAAAGCATAAAACATTCTGCTGCCCATTTGATGTAATAATGGATTAAAATTATAACCCTCACCACTAGCCACCCATGTATTAGATGCAATGTAAGGAGCAATACAAATTTTTGGCCAATCATGATATATGAGCTGAAAATATGGGCCACTCTTTTTTTTATTGAAAAGTTTTACAATACATTTTAAATACAAAAAACTCCCTCCTCCCCCTCCCCTCTCCCCAACCCTCCCCTCCCCTCCCCTCCCCCCTCCCCGACTTCCCAGAGCTGAATACAGGGTATAATAATACAAACATAAACTAAAATATGCTAATAACAAAAATAACATATTAAGTTCTATCGGACTTTAACTCTCCATAGTCATAATATTAATAAAGTAACAAATGACTAATCATACATCATAAAAATCCACTACTTATTCAAATGCTAAATGAAACTTTTTAGTCCCATATTTATTCTGAATATATTCATGTTATTTATGTCAAGAATACTTTAACAGCGAGTTTAATTGAAGCAGACAAACAAGGAAGATATGTTATAATTGAATTATTAATAGAAGGCAAGAAAACGCTTTTGGTTGGATTATATGCTCCTAATCAACAGCAAGGAGATTTTTACAATTTATTACACAGCAAGATTATTCAGTGGGATTATAAATCTTGTATTGGAATGGCGTCTTGGATGTACAAATGGACAAGGGAGGTCTTTTTAAAAGTATGCCAAGTCATGCTAAACTGCCTAATATGGGCCACTCTTATGACCAGTAGTACAGTCCCCAAATTGGCTCACTACAAAATTCGCTTCTCTTAAGGAAGTGAGTCACAACAAGTACTAAAATCATAATCTAAAATGTCATTAAAATTATGAGCAAAATTTAAAATATCAAAGTGACCATGCTTCCCCATCACTGTCAGCATCAATTTATTACAACCGGATATCTTCCAGTAAAATCTTAAGAACAGTTTGAAAGTGCATCAACAATATGTTCAAGCAGATGTTGGTCAGTCAGCATCATGGAAGTTTTAATTTGAAATTCTTAGAAGTTGTTGGGCTTTGTATAAGATGGATGATGATATAAATTTAATAAATAAAATAAAATGTTTATGGATTCTATGAAGGCAGAACACTATCCATGGAGGGTAAAAAATTTTCCCAGCCTTCACAACCAGGAATTAATTCTGATTATAATAATAGGATAGATTTAATAAGAAAATTTTAGAAACAGTAGTGGGAGAAACTGGCAATCAAATGGCAGATTCAACTTGTGGTCTTTCTTTGGTCAGAAAAGGAAAATGTTTCCTGTCCATTCCCAGGAAAACCCTTGATTCAGTCTCTAAGTGCTTGGTCAGATTGGTCAATCCAACAAAGTGGTTTCTCATGTATTCAAGATATAAGCTATGTTATGGACACAATACTTTCCAACTTCTTTCTTCTAACTTGGTCTGTGTCATGGAGCAAACAAATCATACTAACCCAGAACCCTAGGACTTTTGGTCTTTATAATCAATACATTGTTTATATTACTGAAAAAATTTGTTTATAGTTGGGATAAAATTTTACCAAATTCTTAAAGAACTGAAATATAATACTAATTCCACATTATACGGTAGTTTAGAGAGTTTGCGTGGAATATTAGACAAGCTGCTCAAAAATGATGGACCAACTTTTTTTAACACAAGATCACTTCTTTCTACATTCAAACCAATCACTTTTTATTTGGAAAGCAAGAATTATAGCCCTAGCATGGTAAGTGGTAAATTAGAGAATGTGGAAAGCATTAACTGTGTTAAAGGTATTCCTGCATTTACAAAATAGCAAAAGAGCTGCTTTAATTAGCCCTCAATACATTAAAGCATATAATACAATATACACAGTTCTAGATGATGTAGGGGAGAAGTGATGGAAGAAAAACATCATTGGTTTTGCCCTCTCGAAATGACTTTCAGCCCATTCTAGTGATTAGGTACTCAGGGAACATGGATAAGTCCTAGGATACATAAATCTAAGAAATCTAAGATACATAAGTCAAATGAAAATAAATAAAAAAACCAGAGTACATTTGAAAGCTGCTTAATGAAAAGTGCAGATGGACCCTTCAAGAATTATTCCTTAAACCTGTGGGTATTAAAAATATCCTTGAAAATAGTATCTGTGATTGCCATAAGTAGATCTCAAGAACATTTGAATAATTATTGGACTTTAATCTTTCACAGGGTTTTAAACATTCATTTTGTAATAAATAACGATGCACTGATTGCCGGCTCAATTTACAAAGATTATATATTATAGTAGAATGTCAGCCAGCATTATTTTTTTGGAAAGAAGATCCATGCCATTTTAATATTGTTCCATCTCAACCTATTTAAGTATGGCAAAGTACCAACTACAGCAATGTTCATTTATTTTGAAGAAGTAAAAATAATTAGAATTGGAATGAGACCACATTCAGCCTATTAAATGAATGCCTTTTCCTCAGTAAACAGTATTGACTGACTGACTAATAGACTACTTATAATTATGGTCACTGAGTTTTTTATAGCTTGCCTAAACAAATGATGGTTTATTGTCTTTGTATCAAGTCTATTTCACATCCTCAACCTGGGTACTTCACAAATATGTGGACTTTAACATGCTATTAGATCAGGATCATCCCTGAGGAAGCTGGCTTGATGCTTCCTAAAGTATAAGGCCACTGGAGAAAAAAATAAGAAAATTGCAAAAGCAGTGACAATATGAAGCAGTTGGAAATTAAATTTACTGTTATATTAACAAACACTGGCCTTGCCAATCAAGAGTTAAACTATGGAAAATAAAATACCAAATCTGATATTCCAGTCTCTGATTAGCTTAGCAATCTCTTGCTTCCAAATGCTAAGAGAGTGATAGCTTTCTTTAATAGAGTTACAGACAGTGGTGGGATTCAGCCAGTTCGCACTAGTTCAGCAGAACCAGTAGCTGATGTTTTGTTTCCCAGGCCCAGAATGGACTTCCAGAAGTGGCATCCATCAGAGAACTGGTTGTTCACATATTTGAATCCCACCACTGGTTACAGACATGGCCTAGAATAGGAGATGAGTTCCAAAACCCAATAATAGTCTTATCAGTTTTAACAGGGGGAACAAGATATGATAATTAGAGCATTTTGACATGGAAAAATCTATTATTGTGTAGATACCTTATCTTCCCTAGCAAATAAAGATAGATATTAACTTACATCTCTCAAAGGAAAAACCTCTGTATAGTCAGATCCTCAGAAGTTGCCCATTGGAGAAACTTAAAGCTATTTTTTAAGATATAAAATGGATATATTTGTGATACTTCAATTTTGTAGTAGTAGATTTCTATTTTTAGTGCTTTTTAAGTATTTGAATTTTAGTACTTCATTATGCAGCATAGGGATCTCATAAACGCTTTTCACAATTTCTAAAGAAATAGCAGTGTGGTATTGGTAGAAAGGATTTAAGCAACAGAATGGGTGGAAAACCAACAATTTAATGAAGCAGAATAAACAGCTTGTTCCTACAATATTAGAAAACCAATTTTCAAAGTAGCAGCCTATGAGAGGTAAAAGCATTCCCAATAGGGGTGGGGAGAACTACATTTTCAGAGTGAATAAAAATGAGACCATATTTATTCATAGGACATTGACAGAAAAAAAAATAGTTTCAAAACTCTTCGTTCATTTTCTTAAATTTTCTAAGCAAATTATCAATAGGAATCTCTAGGCAACCTGAAGGGTTTGTATAACTCCAGGCAGGTAATTATTTGCAATGATTGGATGTAGAATTGATTTACAGGGGATAGCATTCCTTCAGTATTTTCATGGTGCCCTTTTAGCTGCATCCATTTTCAGTAACTAAATAGCTGAATGTTTACACATGGAAAAAAAGAAATTCTACTAAATCCTTTCTTTCACAGGCAGAATGTCAGGGGAGATTTTTAGCATATTGCATATTTAGCATAGTTGGTATGGAACAGGCCTTCCTTCCTAGAATGGTTCCTGGTTAATTGTATAATTACTGTATTAGCATCCAGAAATAAATGTTGTCTACTCTCTATGCATGATGAATTATGCATAAATCTCATTGCCTTCCTTCATCCATTCAAACTTATTATACGAGAAGGGCAAGAAAATCTTCCTCAAATCTAAGTAGAGAATATTCCTACGCATGCATTCATCTGCTCCTATGGATATGAAGTATCCTCAAATCTGTCATTTATAACTCAAATGACAATCAAGAATAAGACATCTTTTAAAAAATATTTTGTCTGCATTTTGTCAGGTTTAAGAAGTTACAGCTAAATCATAACAAATACTTTGAGGTTGAGACTGACATGAATCTTACCATGTTTAGAAAAAAATCATTAATTTAAATTTCTACCTCAATTAAAAATGTTGCCTTCTATTTGTAAAATTATAAAAATGTGCAAGAGAATGTAATTTTAAGGGTAGATTAGTGGTGGAATGAGACATAATAAACTGCTGTATCTAAAAAGCAATAGTTGTTTAAACAATGAAAACAGTCATGGGCAATTGATTAGATCCTTTATAAAATTTAAAGAATTGGGAGGAGACACGAGGCTGGTTCCAGGCAGTAATAACTGCTTCCTTGAAGGAGGGTATCTTCCCTGCCGCCCTGAAGGAGGCGGTGGTGAGACCCCTCCTCAAGAAGCCTGCCCTGGACCCGGCTGTTTTAAATAACTATCGTCCGGTCTCCAACCTTCGCTTTTTGGCGAAGGTTGTTGAGAATGTGGTGGCGCATCAGCTTCCTCTGTTCCTGGATGAAGCTGATTATCTGGACCAGTATCAATCGGGTTTCAGGCCCGGGCACAGCACGGAGACAGCATTGGTTGCGCTGGTGAATGATCTCTGGCGGGCTCGGGACAGAGGTTGTTCCTCTGTCCTAGTCCTATTAGATCTCTCAGCGGCTTTCGATACCATCGACCATGGTATCCTACTGCGGTGTCTCAGAGGGTTGGGAGTGGGAGGCACTATTTTGCAGTGGTTCTCCTTCTATCTCCTGGGCCGCTTGCAGTCGGTGTTGACGGGAGGGCAGAGGTCTGCCCTGAGGCCTCTCGCTTGTGGAGTTCCTCAGGGGTCGGTTCTCTCTCCCCTCCTGTTCAACATCTATATGAAGCCGCTGGGCGAGATCATTCGTGGTTTCGGGGTGGGGTATCATCAGTATGCTGATGATACCCAACTTTTTTTCTCCACCCCGAACCAACCCAGTGATGCCCTCGCCGTGATGACCCGTTGCCTGGAGGCGGTCCAGGTCTGGATGGGGACAAACAGGCTTCGTCTCAATCCTGCCAAGACTGAGTGGCTGTGCATACCGGCATCTCGGGTCACCCAGACTATTCCATCTTTAACATTGGGGGGTGAGGTGTTATCCCCCGTTGATAGGGCTCGCAACTTGGGCGTCCTCCTGGATTCACGGCTCAATTTTGAAGACCACATAGGAGCCGTGACCAGGGGGGCATTTGCCCAGGTTCGCCTGGTGCGCCAGTTGCGACCCTATCTGGACCGAGATGCCCTACGCACAGTCACTCATGCGCTCGTGACCTCCCGTTTAGACTACTGCAATGCTCTCTACATGGGGCTGCCCTTGAGGACCACTCTGAGGCTTCAACTGATGCAGAATGCGGCCACGCGAGTTGTGATGGGGGCTTCCCGATACTCCCATGTAACACCTCTACTCCGCGAGCTGCATTGGCTTCCGGTTGCCCTTCGGGTGAGATTCAAGGTGCTGGTGATGACCTATAAAGCCCTAAATGGCTTGGGTCCGGGTTATCTGAGGGAACACCTGCTGCCGGCATCAAGCTCCCTTCGTCCCGTGCGCTCCCACAGGGAGGGCCTTGTCAGGATACCGCCGGTTATGGAATGCCGGCGGGTTATTCCCAGGGGAAGAGCGTTCTCTGTGGGCGCACCGGCCCTATGGAACCAGCTCCCCATGGAACTTAGGACTGCCCCCGACGTTCGCTCATTCCGCAGGGACCTGAAAACTTGGCTCTTTGAGCTGTCTGGCCCAGGCTGAGGGGTTTTAATTTTTATTGGGTTTTAGTTTTAAATTTTGGGGACTTCATTTAATTAATTGTTTTAATCTGATTTTAATTTTTGTATGTTTGTTTTAATCCTCCCTGTACACTGCCCTGAGTCCTTCAGGAATAGGGCGGTATATAAATTTAATAAAATAAATAAATAAATAGATAAATAATAGATTGAGCAAATACAGATTTGGGCAGAGAATTAGAAACAAGGTCTACATAGACAAAATATACTTTTGAGCAGTTTGGAAGAAGGAAATGATTTTTTTTAATTTAAAATTTCTCAGGGGAGATTTGCTACAGTATATTTCTATGCTTAAAGGCAGAAGGATCTCTAAATATCTGAAGGATATTAAAGGATATCAAATATCTGAAATGGGAGAATAGATAATGAAGCTGGTGGAACTGTTGGTGAAATGGATAGCTTTAATGGAAGAAAAGACTTATACATTTTATTTCTATTTGAAAACCATTTTGGGTTTTGCAAGACACTGAAAAAAAATGAGAAACTGATTTGGGGATTTGATTATTAGAATTATATGGGATTGTGGAAATAAAGTAGATACATTTTAATCTCAGAGTAAGAAAGTTTGAGGTTTTTTTACTTATATTTATATCAGATAAAGTTAAAAGTCATTCTTTTTCACTTTTCTTTCTTTTCCTTCTTTCTTTCACTTTCACTTTTTTGTTTTCTGAGTTTTTTCTTCTTTCAGATTTATAAAGTGTGCAATGCACTGGCACTGTACTATGTACAAGGCATTCATGCCTTTTGAATAATTAATGCAGTGCTGTGCAATTATGTTTCTGACCTGCTACCCTTTATGTTTTATAACAAAGACTACATTGCCTTCAATAGTGATTATACATGCTACTGCTGTTATTTTATGCATGCCATACTAGTTGTTGGAATAGAAAATGTTCTTCAGCATTAATAAACCCAAAGTCCATCTAATAACCCTTTGTCTTTTTGAAATGTGTGCTGCCTATAATTGATCCGTATACTTGATGTTGCCTGTTAATAATTTTCTTGCTCAATCACTTTCTATGTGACACACAGTAGTCAGCCTCAAGTAGAAATTAAAGTACAATTGCACTTGAAAGATTCCGCTATTTTCCCCTCTTGCATTGAAGATTTAAAGCTGAGCTGAAGGTTTTCAGATAAAAAAAAAATTGGCTCAATTTTGGAGAATGGAAATACAAGAGCAAAGGTTGACACATACTGCTTCACAATCAGACCTCCTGCTGGAGGCTGATGGTTACAATTTTCATTTGAAAAACAAAAACAAAA
The DNA here is from genome assembly GCF_964194415.1 of Vipera berus. NCBI lineage: Eukaryota > Metazoa > Chordata > Lepidosauria > Squamata > Viperidae > Vipera > Vipera berus. The sequence goes on from NC_138207.1 coordinate 53,657,961, forward strand.
AAAAACTTTTGGAATCTCTAGGGCAAGTATGAGTTGTGTGAATTTCAGCTTCCAGAATGCTTCAGCCAAATATGCCAAGGCTCTCTGGGAGCTGACGTCCACATTTCTTAAAGTTGTTGAGGTTGAAAACACTGCTTCAGGGAACTGAGCCAAACTTAGCTTGTGGGCTATTGCTCAAAGAACCTGAAAACAAACAGCTGCTGTATGATCATCTCAGTGGATTTTGTGGGAAGCTGGCAAGATGGAGGAGAAATCACATCCTGAAAATGAGATTGAGAGAGAACACAAATGCAATTAACCCTTACTTTTCTCTAAAAAGGAATAGAATACAGGAATAAAGATACTCATATTTAGCCATCATCTAGGCTACCTGTAACAAGAATATTGTTCCATGAGCAGGATGATTAATTTGCTGGTAAGAAAAAAATATCACTTAAAATGCCTATGGAGTTGCTTCTGACTTAAGCAGCTTCTGATTGCTTTATTGGTGCTGTTATATGTGCTCAGAAGGAGAAAGAATGGGAAGTTGTAAAAGACCAAATTAAAGGCATGTGAAGTTTCTTTACTATATAAAAAGAGCAAAAAATAAAAACCACAAACAGTATCAGATATATAGTATCTTAGATCAATGTCCCAGGAATTCACAAAAGTCTGTGTTATCGCTTGAAAAAAAATTGTACTTCACTGATTTATTTTTTCTTGTGTTTTTGCACCAGGTGTCTTTCATATGTATTGCACAGAGGTAGCTGTGAATTACGGGATTTATATTCTCAACACCTCTGAACTTGAAAAAAAATATTTTATATATTCTTTAAATCATGCAAAAACAACATGTCATAATATTACAATAGTCCTATTTGCAATTGTCATCAAGAACAAAGAAGAAAGCAGATTAATGTCCACTTGAAATTAACTGCCTGTCAGCTCTGTTCTTAACCTCCATTGTGCAAATGAAACACAAAGAGAATTGGTGAAAGAATGGACCCTAAAACTGGGTTAAATCAATTCTTAAGTTCATTGTTCTAATATTTGAATTCAGCACAAATATCTAGAAAGGGGTTAGTGTATAACAATTGTGGCTAACTACATTTGCAGACAACACTGGTTTTATAATGCCTAAACAATCTTTTCCAAATCTTGAAAACAATTGTTGGCAGATGCACACTCTTGTACAGGCATTCACAAAGATCTGAAAAGGGCTAATAAGGTCAGTAAGATATTCTAAATATTCTAAAAATATTTGAAGATATAAAATAGGAATTCTCCCAAGAATGGAGTTTTTAAGATCAGGCAAATTCAAAGACAAATATAAACCTCGTCTTTATTAGTAATATTATTAACACTCTTCCATAAGTATGTATTTTGCCAGATTTTGATTTAATGGTGAACATATGCAGACTATTATTTTTAATAATACCAAAAATATTATATAGAGTATTAATGACTCCACTTGCTAAAAATCTGCTGCTGGTGAGAAAGGAAGGGAATGGAGAACAATTCTCCTAAAGAAAGCATTAAAAAATATTAAAATGCCATGAACAAATTGTCCAGTACAAGTTATGAACACTGAGGCAGGCATGTGCTGGGAAAACAGGCAAGAGGTATTAGGCAATCATAATCTGTTCTCAGCTCTTAATCACAGGAACACAATGAGATTGTCCATTAAGTTAATCTCAGAGAAAGGGTAAATATTATAACTTATATGAAAAGGACAAATGTGACCTAAAAGTGGTGACTATTAAGTAACACAAATAGTAGGAACATAGACAAATATAGCCAAGAATGATACAATATAAAGCATGCGACTGCTTTATTTATCAGGGAAAAAAGAATGTGCTTTCTTCAAACAAAAGAAATTAAGAATTCTTGAGATAAGAGAATGCTGAGAAGTTGAATCTGCAGTAACTGTTGCATTGATAAATATGAACATGGAACCAAGCTGATTACAAAGAACAGATAACAAAATTGCTAATTCAGAAATAGATTCAGAGTATAAATCACAAAGTATATAAGACATTTTTTTCAAGGTTCTTCTTATACAAAGATTAAAATATACTCTTTTACAGTTCCATTACAATTCTAAATTGTAATAGAAGAAAATATATGTAACTCAGGATTGAACTATGAAGTCCTTGCTGCTCTCTGAGTTTGGTTGCTTACTTGCAGATGTTTCATAACCCAATTAAGTAACATCCTCAGTGCTAATAAGTATAAGGGTACCCCTTGTTTATATACAGTAGTTTGCCCTGCCAGTGTTGGTAGGGGTATGGCATTCTCCTTATAGTCCTTTGATTATACTATTATTTTCTGCTCAATTGATTGTTTGGTATTTATTCCTGCTTATCTTGGCTAGCAGACAGGATGTGTTCTTGTCTTTTTGTTTCCTTCATAGCTTTTTATTGTCTCTTTTGAATGGTGTATAAATGTGGTTTATATGTCTATTGATAACTAAGTTATCTGAACACTAAACATCCAAGAATTACTAGCATGGTTTTTTTTTAAATTTTCCCTTTGTCTAAGATGCTCACAGTTTTCCAGTTGAAACTATTGTTGATTCTTGAAGTAGCCGAAGGACCACTCGGGACGACAGGCTAGTACTAACAGGGTTTATTTAGAGCAAGACAAACATAGAATAACATTGCCGGCTTTTATAGCCGGCAGCTGTCAGCGAGGGCCAATCAGGAGTGTTCATTTTGGCGCCGCGTCAATCCGGACCAATCTGCGTCGTCTTCTCTTTGACAGCTTAGGCTTCCGCATGGTCCGGTGTTTTGACAGCCGCGAGCTGTCAGCGGCTGCGCCTGCGCTGTGCGGGGGGAACTTTGACAGCTGTCAAAGTTCCCGCGTGTTCTTCTGTCAGATTTGCTTTTCCTCACGTATACAGTTTAATCACATCTAACTTAACTGTTTACATATATATTACACCCCTTACCCCTCCCCTGGAGCGTTCTCTCCCCTTCTGTCGTTGGAACCTGCCCACTGGTAGTCCTTTAGGTAGGTGGGGGCCCTTCGGTTTCTGGTGGAACGACGTGGAAGTGGGGCGTTGTCTGGGTCTGCCGGTGGTGCGTCTCTTTGCTCCTCTTCCTCTTGGGTTGGTAGTATTTCTGGAAGGGGTTGCAGGTTGAGTTCCGCCGTTTGGGGGTCTGGTGTGTATGGTGGTTGTCTGGGTCTGAGTTGGTCGATATGGCGGCGTAGGTTGCCCTGAGTCTGTGTGGCAATTAGGTAAGAAATGGGTCCTGTTTGTTGTAGCACTGTCCCTTGGACCCATTTGTTTTTATCAGAGTAAGATCGTGCCCATATCATTTGCCCTGGTTTGAATGTGCGGATGGGGGGGGTTTGTTCATTTTCTTCCGGATATGTGTCAGGATGCAGTCTGTCAAGCCGTGTTATCAGCCTCCTCCCCCATCTTAGTTCCGCTGGTGATTTGCCAGTTGTTGTGCATGGAGTTGCGTGTTGTGACATTAGGAATTGGCTGAGTCGCCTTTGCCAATTCCCCTTGACGAACTTTTTTAAAGCTTCTTTTGTGGAGCGTACCATAATTTCAGCCATCCCGTTACTTGATGGGTGGAAGGGCGCAGACGTGACCAGCCTAATACAATTCTTCATAGCGAATATCTGAAATTCACGAGAAGTGAATTGAGGGCCATTGTCTGAAACTATGGTGTCTGGGAGGCCGTGTGTGGCGAATATTTTTCTTAGGGCTTGTATAGTGGCTCCTGACGTTGTTTTCTTAAGGGGGGTGACTTCTAACCATTTAGAATAACTGTCCACTACAATTAGGAAACTCTGTCCCTGGATAGGTCCTGCAAAGTCTAAATGTATGCGTGACCATGGGTTTTTTGTTGTTTCCCATTTGTGGATTGGTGCCTGGGGTGGCTCGTTCCGGGTCGCTTGACAGGTATAGCACCCTCCCACATATCTTTCTATCTCTTTATCTATGCCCGGCCACCAGACATAACTTCTAGCCATGGCTTTCATCTTGACAATGCCTGGATGTCCTTCATGTAAAATGTGTAATGTTTGGCTTATGTTCTTCTCTGGTATTATTACCCGATTTCCCCACAGTAGGCATCCCCTATGAGTGGATATTTCATTTTTCCTGCTAAAATATGGCTGGAATTGGGGGTGTGGGTTTTGTGCTGGCCACCCTGTTGTGGCCCATTTGAGGATTCTGCTAAGTATTTTGTCTTTAGCTGAATTGTTGGCTATAATGTTTGCAGACAGGGGACAATCTGGAAGTTGAGAGATTGCTAGAATCAGTCCAGCTGGGGCTGGGTCTGAGTCCTTGCTTTGAATGGGCAGTCTGCTGAGGCAGTCTGCGTGTCCTAATTCCTTCCCCGGTTTATGTATTAACTGATAGGAATAGGCTGATAAGAATGTGGACCACCGTAGTATTCTCGGAGAGAGAATCTGTGGTGTAGTTTTATTCCACGTGAATATGCCCAGAAGGGGTTTGTGATCTGTAAATATAGTAAAGGGCCTCCCATAAAGGTAGTCGTGAAATTTTTTCACCCCAGCGACTATTGCTAGGGCTTCTCTGTCTATTTGTGCGTAATTCCTTTCTGCTTTAGACAGAGTGCGTGAATAAAAGGCTATGGGTTTTTGTGTACCATCCTTGAATAAATGACTTAACACTGCCCCGATTCCATAGGGAGAGGCATCGCAAGCGATGCATATTGGGGTGTCTTCTCTGAAAAGGGTGATCGTTGAGCTGTGACAAATAATCTTTTTTAATGATTGGAAACTATTCTCATGTATTTTGGTCCAGGACCAAACAGTTCCCTTGTCCAGGAGCCTATGCAGAGGCTCCGCGATAGTGGCTTTATGGGGAAGGAAGGCATGGTAAAAGTTTAATAATCCTAAAAAAGCTTGGAGCTCTTGTTTATTCTTTGGGCTTGGTGCTGTTTGAATAGCCCTTAGTTTTTCTGTGGTGGGGTGGATGCCTTGGCCGTCTATTTTGTACCCTAGGAATTCTGTGGATGTGACTCCAATAGAGCACTTTTCCCGTTTCAGTTTGAGGCCGGCTTCTCTGAGCCGGCTTAGCACAGCTGACAGCCTGTCAGCTAAGTTTGCTTCGTTTTCTCCGGCGATGAGAACATCGTCGAAATAGGGGCAGACCCCGGGTATTCCTTTCAGGGTTTTCTCCATGATACCCTGAAAAATACCCGGGGCAGCCGATATGCCGAATTGGAGCCTTTTCACTTTAAAGGCACCACGGTGGGTGACAATTGTCTGGGCTTCCGCCGTGTCATTAGTGACAGGCAGTTGCAAATACGCCTGCGTGAGATCAAGTTTGGCAAAAATGGCACCAGAGCGGATAGAAGCAAATACGTCCCTTACTGCTGGCACCGGGTAAGCGTGGGGACTGAGGGCTAGGTTGAGGGTCGCTTTATAGTCCGCACATAATCTCACTTCCCCGTTAGGTTTAATAGGGGTGACTATAGGGGTCTCCCAGCTTCCCCCTTCCGTTGGTTCGAGCACCCCAAGACCTATGAGGCGATCGAGTTCGTTTTCAATTTTTTCCTTAAGGGCAAAGGATACTCTCCTCGCTCTTATCTTAATTGGTTGGATTGCTGGGTTTAACTGTAAGGAGATGGGGGGACCGGTGTATTTCCCTAACGTGCCATCGAAGACGTCTGCATACTTGTTGCAAACGGCTTCTAGGCTGGGTGATTGAATTGTATTTACCCCGGTTATGGCGATTCCTAGCGGCCCGAACCAGTTTAACCCTATCAAGTTGGTGCGGTTCCCTGGCGTAACTAGGACTTCTAGGGGACCCTTGAACTCCTTGTACTGCACGGTAACCTTAGCCCTCCCTTCCAGAGGAATGGGGGTTTTCTGGAAGTCTGCTAGGTGGACCTGGGTTTGCCTCAGAGGAATTTTTTCCTTTCCCTGTTGACAGATCTCCTGATAAGTTGTCAGCGAAATTAAGGAGACTGCTGACCCTGAATCCACTTCCATGAGGCAGGGCACCCCCTGAATTCTTACCCTGATCTTAACCTTTGAGCTTAAGCTGTTTACCCTGTCAATTGTTTCTACCAGGGGCCCTGGCGGTTTTTCTCTGCTGGCCTGGGTAGCTGGCCTACCTGGGGAGTTTGCCTCCAAATCATTGATGTTGTCACGGCCCTTGCTGCGGCACACCAGTTTGATGTGGCCGGTCTTCCCGCAATTGTGGCACTTAGCGTTCCTAAACCGGCAGCTTCCTCTGGCATGGTTGCCCCCGCAGCTGGCACAGGCGGCCCGTTGCTCGTAACGCGGCGGTGGCGGAGGGGGGTTCCTGGACCTTCGGCGATCCGAAGTCTCGCCTCTCCTTGGTTGCCTGCGTTCCATTCTGCGTTGCAGGGCTTCTCCGTCGGTGAAATCCACCGACTCTTCGCTGTTGCTGAGGGTGGCGCTTTCTTGGAAGACGGTCGCTGGGCTCTCTGGGGTCGTGGTAGTCGGCTTCTTCTTGTGGCTGTGCTCGTAGGCCATGATTTCTCTGGTCAGCTCTGCCAGGCTCATGTCGGGTTTGGATGTCAGCTTCTTCTGCAGCCTCTCGTCCCTCAACCCGATCACCACCTGGTCTCTGATGCGGTCCTCCAAGTCGGGGAAACAGCAGTTCCGCGCGGCGTGTCTGACCCCAGCGATGAACTCGTTGGCGGGCTCGTCTGGCCGCTGTTTCTTCTGGGCGAATTGGACCCGCCAGTACAGTTCTGAGCGAGCCGGCATATAGTACTTGTTCAGCTGGTCCACCAGGTCCGCGTAGGAGACCTCGGTGATGGGCACCGGGCTGAACAGGCCCACGGCAGCATCATACACTGGAGGTCCGCTGATGTATAGTAGAGCGGCGGCCTTTGCTCTGTCGTCAGTGATTTTACTGACGAGGAGGAATCCCTCGACCTGGCCTAGGTGTGATTGCCATCTCTCGGGATGGCGGGTATCGAATTCCCTCACACGCCCGAAGTTTGCCATGTCGTCCGGTCCTGGGTCGCTCCTATGGAAGTTAAAACTTCCAGTGACAGCTCTTGCCGGGAACTCTCTTCCTCGGCCGTGACTTCAGCTCAGGAACTCTCTTCCTTGGCTGTGACTTCAGCTCCGGAGCGATCCCATCCTCGTCGCCAGTGAAGTAGCCGAAGGACCACTTGGGACGACAGGCTAGTACTAACAGGGTTTATTTAGAGCAAGACAAACATAGAATAACATTGCCGGCTTTTATAGCCGGCAGCTGTCAGCGAGGGCCAATCAGGAGTGTTCATTTTGGCGCCGCGTCAATCCGGACCAATCTGCGTCGTCTTCTCTTTGACAGCTTAGGCTTCCGCATGGTCCGGTGTTTTGACAGCCGCGAGCTGTCAGCGGCTGCGCCTGCGCTGTGCGGGGGGAACTTTGACAGCTGTCAAAGTTCCCGCGTGTTCTTCTGTCAGATTTGCTTTTCCTCACGTATACAGTTTAATCACATCTAACTTAACTGTTTACATATATATTACAATTCTGTGTTGTGAGCTTAAGACACTGTGTCTTTGGACTGCTAGTTGGTGTTCATGGATGTGCTCTGCTTATCTTCTGCCTGTCTTCCTATATATTGTATGGGCTTTACAGTTCTTACACTATATGTTGTAGACAACTTTTATATTTTTGGCTATTGGGTCTTTTGATTTTGATTTAAGATATTTTGGAGGACTTTAGTTGTTTTGTGTGCTACAGTGATGACATATGATTGTAATAGACTGTTGGTTGTTTCTGAGATATTTTTGATAAATAGCAGTGTTAATCTTTTCGTAGCTTGCATTGATTGTGTTATAGTAGGTTGAGCAGTCAGGCACTTTTTAAATAAAACTGTACGGGTATCCATTTTGTTGTAAGATCAATGGTCCTTTTTCTGCTGTTCTGAGTTTCTGTGATGCATTTGTGCTCACCTGAATATTGTTCTTATACAGATCCTGTTATGGGAGATTGGGTTGTTACTTTGTTAATAGAGTATTTAGTGTGGGTTTGTGGGGTTTTTTGTTTGTTTGATAGACTTGTCTTTCTAATTTGCCATCATTTTCTCTGCTAAAGAAGGTGTCCAGGAAGGGGAATATATTCTTATTTCCTTCTTCCCTTGTGAATTTTATTCCTTTGAAGATATTGCAAATAATTTCCTGTGTCTTCTCTAGTTCTTCCTTTTTGCTCCAGACAAAGGTGTCCTCTATATATTAGATCCATACTTTGGTTGTATGTGAAGGAGTGCTATAGTTTTTACATGCTTCATTTCAGCCTCTGCTATGAGTTCTGAAAGTGCTGATCCTATGTTGGTATATTTGTCCATCAAACAGAATGTAGATAGTGAGGCAAGGTTGATGTTGACCATGATTCTAGGTATTTCAATCTTAGTCTATTTGGTTAGGTTAAGTGTATTGCTGCCATGGGTTATTTTGCTTGTTCTGCATCTACATGCATAAAGAATTCTGTGACATTGAATGAAACTATAATGTCATTTTCTTCCATTTTTAGATCTTTAATTTCTATCCAAACAATTACAAACTGTTTAGAGAGAAATGAGATCAAGATTGGGCTTATTCTGCTAATGGCAACCCTATGAGCATTACAATAGTCTTGTTTCTCTGGAGCTGCCCTGGAGGGGATCTGCACAGCATTAGACCTCAGTGTAAGATGGCAGTTTCGTTAAAAGAGAAAAGACTACAAGAAATCTTTTCAGTGATTAAAAAGGGTTGTTCTTCTACTTTGCTTTTGCAAATGGCTGCTGTGTGGGAGCAACAGGAAATTGTTGCTTGGGGGAGGGCAGTCAGCAGTAGCTCATGCTTACAAGTTTGTTTATTCTCATAGTAACACAGCAATTAGCATTTAGCAGCTGTTGTTTTCCTTTCACTGGAAAGCTAGATCTGTCATTTCTGCTTCTGAGAGAACACATCCAAAACAGGAACCAGCAGTGGGCAAGGAATAGCTATTGAACAAATAAGATCACACATAATAGTCTGCCTGTTGGCTGCCGTTTGACTTTTCTGTGTGTTACCTAACTGTTCTGCATAATTGAAAAACAGGATTATTATTAAACTGGAAAGTCTCAGTAGAGACTGGAGTGGATTTTATGCCATTTGTATCAGACACAGTAAAGTAAAATGAAGTATCAGTGTTAGAGATATCAACTGAACAGGGACTTCCTACAGAAACAGAGTCATGAGTTTAAAAGACATTGTGAGAGGGACTATGTTCAATCCCACAAGTATTGTCAATAGTGTAACTTTTATTGATATTCTAAATTCTTAAGTTTCAAAGCCTGAATTAGCCTTATAAACTTTGCAGTGTCCATCCATTAGACTATGAAAAACTGTTCATCTTTCATGAGTAATTCTTCCAGTGATGGATCAAGTACATCAATTCTTGGAGCTATTTTGTTTCTATTGGTTGGACAGTTGAGTCACTTTGCTCCTTTACTTAGCTGACAGGCAAGATGGCCGAACAATCAGGCTGCTTTTCTTCTGTCAAGTGCTCTTCTTCTCGTGAATAGATTCCTCATCTTCTAGATGGAGGCATTCAGGAAATTGCTAGAAGGGATCTGAACATTTTAGAATGTCTTCAGATCAAAGAGCAGGATTAAATAAGTTTAGGAAGCAGTTATATCTTTCTGTTTCTAATAGCATCTATGTAACAGAAGAATTTGTTAATGAATGACAATAGAAATATATAAACATACTTCTCTTCTAAAATAAATTACCTGACATATAAAATAACTGTAATTGAGGTAGTAAAAGCCACAATTACTTAAACAATATTCTGGGCAACAGTTTTTATTTGGTGCTTTACTGTTTGATGTGATTTTTTTACGTATGTGGTTTTATTTTGTAATTGAGTTTGCTGGACACATTCGCTGGGTGCTTGGAACCTGGTCTTAGGTTTACAAAGTGTATTAGCAAAATCCTAGCAAAATATCAACTAATTATATTCTATGCTTTTCGCAGATTTAGGCTTTAAATGTATTAATTCCAATGCTCTTGATATAATGGCTTTTATGAGTAAGAGGATATTCACAAGATGAATGAATTTTGGAAACATTTTTTTCCTAAGCAGACAATCCATACTTTCAGCCTCTACAATACAGGATATAATGTGAAATATTTTTCAGGATTATTGAAAAGATTACAACTAGATAATGCATATAAAGTGCTTTGAACATTTGAAATATATCTCCAAGTGATATAATTGCTGCTGCCATTGTAATCTTTTTAAAAAATGAAAGATGCATCCTCATAAAATAGGCTTCTGTAAAATACAGCTTGAGTTTGGTAAAGAAATATCTTCTTTCATTTCCCCAATAAAAATTAAATTTACAATGAAAATGAATAATAGTTTAACAAATTGGGGATCTTTCAAAAATAACTCCATAGTCTAATGATACTTTTATCAAATTTATCATAATATTGGAGTACTGTGAACTAAATTTAGAGTATTTAGATAATTTGTAAATCTGATTTTTTTTTCTTTTCCTGTTCAGCAAAGAATATCATTTTGCCCTGTTTTAATAACTATTCCTTTTAATAGCCAGAAATGGTATAAAATATGGTGACAAGAACACAGCTGATGGAAATGCAACTCCTTTTTATATAATTTTAGCTCTATCTTAAAATATCAGAGAAAACCTAACAAAGTTTCAAATAATGTACAGTAGATCATGGTTTTTAAGACGAAAAATGTGACCTCTTAAATCAGCCTTTGTGTCTCATAACCTAATTCTAATTCAATATCTGAAATCTAGAATTATGTATTAGGACCTAGGGTTTGCCACAGAAGTCTCGCCATCTTTATTTTAGGGGATGAATTAAGATGAGATCAGAACTCTTAGCCAGAACACAATCTGTCTTGTGGTCAATGACGGTCCATAAAACACTTGGATACATAAAATTAATATTGATTAGCCATATTTCTTAATCAGCTGAGATGAGCTATATGATTATCCATCTTTCTCCTTTTCTTGAAAAATAGGGACCACTACGTAACCACAGCGTTACGTGCGCCTTTGGTGTCTAGTCATGCCGGCCACATGACCACGGAGTCGTCCTCAGACAAGCACTGGCTCTTGAAACGGAGATGAGCACCGGCCCCTAGAGTTGTAAACAACTAGCACGCATGTGCCTGGGAACCTTTATATATATATATATATATATATATATATATATATATATATATATATATGTGTGTGTGTGTGTGTGTGTGTGTGTGTGTGTGTGTGTGTCTGTGTGTCTGTGTGTCTGTGTGTGTGTGTCTGTGTGTGTCTGTGTGTGTTTGTGTGTGTGTGTGTGTATGAATATATATATATATATATATATATATATATATACATATGAATACACACACACACACACACACACATATTAATTTTCTTTTTTTTTTTTTTTTTTTTTAATTTTTTATTAAATTTATTATTTAAAAACATTGGACACAGTACCAGCGAGCTGACAAACCTTTTTGTCTACAATGTTTAAATATATATATATACATGTATATATGTACATCAAAAATACACTTAAATACACTTAGATTACAAATCGGTGAAATACCACAATATTTAAAACAGTGAGCTAGTCTGTAAAACCTAATAGAGACCTTTCTTTTTATCCATCCAAAGATACAATTTGTTCCAAATTCTATAATAGTCTGATTGATCTTTATTCTTTAATTCCAAAGTTAATTTGTCCATTTCAGCGCAATCCCAAATTTTCCTAATAACCTCTTTTTGTCCTGGGATCTCATTCTTTTTCCATTTTTGCGCAAATGATATTCTAGCTGCTGTGATAATATGGATCGTTAAGTATAGCACATCTTTAGGATATTTCTCTTTCGTGATTCCCAACAAGAAAAGTTCTGGACTAAACTCCAGATCTTGTTTCAATATTTCTTTCAGCCAAATCCAAATCATTCTCCAAAATTTTTGTGTTTTACTGCAAGACCACCACGTGTGGAAGTATGTGCCTATCTCTTCAGAACACTTCCAACATTTGGGAGATGCTGTTGTGTACATTTTTGCTAAGCGGGCTGGGGGAAGATGCCATCGGTAAAACATTTTAAATAAATTTTCTTTATACGATGAGGCCAGTGTTATCCTTTTATTCCTATCCCAAATTGTTTGCCAAGTATCTAGGTCGATGTTATGTCCTAAATTGTTAGCCCAGGTCAACATGGGGTCTTTCACTTGCTCTTCAAACAGCTTATATCCCAAAAGTAATTTATAAAAATTCCTTATTTGTTTAGAGTCCGGTCCCAATAATATTTTGTCCAATGCTGTTTCAGAGGTATATATCCCCCATTCATTTTTATCCTTCCTAAATCTCGATTGGATTTGATCTTCTTCAGGATCAATAACAAAACACAGTCCCTTTTTCCTATGGATACTAACAAGTTGCCATTCTTTATTGCTTTGGAATTTGTTTCCTATCCATGTTTTACAATAAAATAATCTTTGTAGGAGAGAAGAGAAAGAAAGCAGCAAAGGAAAGGAAGAACAAAGTGCATACCAAGACAGTGCCTATGGCTGAGATGTAAGTACCTATAGAAGCTAGTACACAATGTATAAAAGTAATGATTTCATATGAATCTTTTGAAGTCTGAGTCACCAAGCCAAAAAACAGCAACTGCATTTGTTTTATAGGATTATTATTTCTGCTATAGCAAATGCCTTTAAAGCTTTTATAGTTTTTCCAAAAACAAATCACTACTCATACTGTTCCTGTGGAATTGTACTTAGCACACTGAAAATATTCATAATCATTTTTTTCCAATATAGGAGAGAAACAAAATACAACTTTTACCTAGTTTACGTTTAGCCACAATAATTTTAATGTCTTTGGGCTTTTGGTCCAAGTAGACAGAGGACCTGGATAGACACAGTATTTGAAGATAACCATAGCAAAATAGTCCATCATCTGGAATATTTAAGGGCAAACATATATTTCTACTGATCCAAGACCAATCAATTCTGATTTTTTCTTGTTCTTAGACAGAAGTTGATATTTGTTGAACAGCTTAAAAATAAGGAATCAGTCTATGTCTTTTAATGTGGAAATTTTTAAAAGAGACTTGTAAGCTTCCTCTGCATAATACAAATGAAATCTGCAATCCTCTTTATAACTAGTTTTGTAAGCAATAAGTCCAATTCGTACAAATCTATGATAGCTATCCTACTTGCCAAGCCAAAGGGATTTGTGAGATTGCATAAATTGTGTGCGTTCAGAAGCCCAAAGATATTAAATCATTCTGTCCAAACATAAACTAGTTAAGAGTTATAGCTTGTTTTTCCACTATATTGAAAAAGAATTATGAATATTTCCAGTGTGTCATGTAAGTATAATTACTTTAAGTGGAATGGGTTTGCTTTTAATCAAGATCTACTCAGAGTCCAGGCTTTGGCAAGATACGTTAGCATTTTTTAATGGCACTGGATGAATAGTTGGTAATGAGAGCTCATAGTTACAGAGGCTTCAGCTGAATGATTGAAATGTGAAAATTACCAGACTTTGGGAGAAAGAATACTTGTTAACTTCTGGGAAGAGAAAAACATGTTGAAAAGAAGATCCAGATTTTGATTTTAATATTACCAAACATTCTGGAACTTAAAGTTAAATGAGTCCTGTAAAATACTGGTAACAACAAAACCTGTTGATGAAATATTACCTAAAATGTCTAAAACCCTGCCAAATGATGCAGTTAAAGTGCTACATTTGTATTGTAAGTAGGTATGGGAATGACAGTGATGGTAAAGAGACTGGAAAATACCAAGTAATATTCCATATTTTAAAAATACTAAAGAATGCTCAAAATTCTGAGTAATTGTACCTAATTTCATATGCTAGTAAGATAACACAATATACGACAAGAAAACTGCCAGTGTGCATGCTAGATGCGAAAGAGGCGGGGGCACCTGAAATCTCACTGATGCCTACTTTCTCAAAGGTAGTTTCTCTGTAGTTCTCTGAATATTTAGAATAGAACATGGAATGACTGAGTGTTCAAATTTGAGAAAGGATTGTGCAAAAGTTTTCCACTGTCGTCTTCTTTCATTTATCTGAAAATATATGATTATAAATGCTGAACTAGAAGAAGAAAGAGAAACTGAAATGAAAATTCATGGGATAAAAACCAACTCCCTCAAACATGATAATGATATACCTCTGATGGATGGAAGTAAAAATCCTTTGTTGAAAGTGAACTATAATAGTGACAAGCTTGCACTCAGCTACACCTTTCTGCCAGTCATGGATCTAGTCTTTCATGAAGAAACCAAAAAAAAAACCTCTTTGTTTTAGGTTTCCTGACAATGAGAGTAGAAATAGTTTTATTCTTATAAAAAAGCTACTTATAGGAAATAGAATGAAAGGTTACAGATGTTGAGTTGGCAACAGAAATAGTTTTTAAAATCATCAGGAAGGAGTCTGGAAAAAATAAAAGGGGAGAACTGGAATAGAGATGACGCATAGTAACTAAGACTAATATAGCTCTGACGCTTGAAAATATTTGCTATTAATAAAAAACAACATGGGCTAGTAAAACTGAACTGAGTTTGGGCAGATTTTAATCTGCTGAAGGTTTGTTGTTTAAGGACAAATATAAGATTGTTGAAGAAAGTTGTTGGGCATGTGATGAAGATCCAAAGATCAAGAGTGATCTACCAATACAAAAAACTGTTGGCACAGCCAAGGTTTTACTAGCAAGAGGAAAGCCTCAAGTTAGCCTACGTGACTCGGAGAAAATATTGTTACCAATCTCTATTAGCTCTTCCTTAACTGTAAATCTAGTAAGCACATAGGACTGAAAATAAACTAGTGAACATCTAAGTGTCTTGCTTGTTTTAATTTTTGGTTGGTTGAATAAAGAACTGTTATGCACTGGATTTTATAAAATTCTGTGAACCCAGAGGTCACTTCAATCACAAATGGTAGGATCAATCAAATAGAATAAATCAAACAGTGTGTATTCTCTTAGCTTACAAAGACTCTGAAGCCCTGAAGTAAAAAAGAAATTTACTTATGCCTATACAAGCTGGTTAATAGAAGTGCTGATATCTTTATCAGTGAAGGGGTGGACCTGGTGTTGTCCCTTCTGTGTCTTGCCAGATTAATATTCAATTCTTTGCAAGAGAAGGATAATATATAAAACATGTGAAAATGTGAAAGAGTTGTCATATAAGAACAATAAATACTTCAGAGCTAGATGAAGTAAAAATAGGCTCACTGGATGCCATAATAATGAAACTAAGCTTAAATATCTTAGACACATTTTGCAAAGGTAAGAAATATTGTAGAAGATTCTGATATTTGAAATCAATTTAATGAATAGGCTAATAGAAGTTATAGTGAATAGATACCAGCTCTGATGATACAAGTATGACCTTGCAAGAACTCAGAGAAGCAGTTATTGTCTTGTCAAAATTATGACTACTGGATCACAAAGAATCAGAAGCAATTGAGAAACAGTAAAATTGAATTTATGGAATCTTCATGTTTGATTTAAATTCCTTTCTCTTGAAAACTTCCTAGCAGCTGCTGCTAAGTTCCATTTTTAAATCTATTGAGGCATGTATCTTCACATCTACCATTTTAATAATTTGTGGATCACTCTGTAAATTTGCCTATGAAGATGGTTTATAAAACTATTTGGAGTGCATATATCTTGGCAATACACTTCGTTTCTTAGTTAACAAGCTCCTAACCATTATGTTCAGGACAAAATGTAATGTTCTCTCTCAGTGTACAGGATCATTTGAAACTCTCCATTTAATCTGATCTTTGGGATTCTAACTTCAGCTTTAGCTCAGCTCCTGTTGCCTTCATAAGCATGTCCATATAATTTTACACACAGAAATACAAATGGAATTGGAAATAGAGAGAAAAATATAATCTCTAATCAGCTCAAGTTTCTTTCTCATGCATTAATTGGATTCAGCTTTGCTTATTTATTTATTTTTAAATGATAAGCCAAGTTAAATCTACTGTTGTCAGTTAACATGACGCTATAAATGTTTAGGTTTTTATGATTCCTCGTAAGTACTTTTCTTGATTTTTAATTTACTTTCTTTCCTTATTCTGTCAGTGAGGATTGTCTAGTAGCTTTGTTTAAAGTGGTCAATTCCATGTTAATGAAGAGCCTAAATGTAGATCTCTCATCTAATGGCCAGTTTAGATAAAATTTTACAGATAATGTCATTCAGATTTGTCAGAATCTTGAGTTTTCCTGAATAGAGACAGTATGGTGGCAGGGATAACATCTGATCATGTTATCTGGAACATGAACAAACAAGTGTATGAGATATTCTCTCAGATAAACAGCAGGTGTGTCTCAGACCCTTTCTGCCTATGTCAGGTAACTGAAGTCACCTGAACAGTTGAGTTAGGACAATTGTCAATGCCTTGTTTCAGAAGAGGTTGGTGCCCAACAATCTTCAAAGAATTGTGGCACGGCATATCCCTGAACTCAACCATGAACTCAACCATTTTAGCAGTAATTGTTCTTTTTGGGAAGATGTTTGTTGACATGGGGAAGAATCAGCTGCAGAGGGCCATAGGAATGCCAAATTATCTGGAGACCTTTCACTCAGTTAGCATTATGTTACATTTTTCAGCAGTCTTCAATATTTATTGTTCATGAGATTGTGGGAAGACTGGGACTGTAATAGAAAGTATGTTAGATATAAACAAGAAGTAGGAAAAGGGTATATTGGTAGCTTATCTCATAAATAACAATTCAGTTTACATAACAAGAAACTGGTGATTAAATGATCCAATATATCATTGCCTTAATGAACATACTAATAAATTATAAAATCATCATAACCTAAGATTTTGTATTTATTCCTAATATTCACATTTTATATTTAACTAGGACTATTCAATGGAAGTGCATTACTCATGCTAAAGGCTCTGAATGGTTTACAAGTAAGCTTCTAAGGGCAATTCAACATGTAATTCTTGGGAAACTACTAATAGTAAAAATGATAGGAATTGAAAATCTGAGATGTTGCATTTTGGTAACATTTTGGATTAACTTGTTTTTTTTAAAACAAGTTTTCTTGATTTTTTAATATTACATATACATGTATTTGTGAAGCAATATGGTGGTTGGGTAGTCAAAATAACAAATAACAAGTTGTAAATAGTTCAGGTTACATTAACAGGGATTCCCTCTCTGATTCCCTTAGTTATCATGTAGTCAAAATAGTCAAGTTAATACACTTCTAGTTGTACCTAGTCAATTAACAAAATTTTCAATATATTTTCACTAATACATATTAATATCCTGTTTTTAAATTTTATCTAATTGCAATAGAATATTCTAGAATAGCCTATAGTATACAAAAGAAAGCTTAATTTTGGGTAGCCCACAATTCCCTATTTCAATAAAGAATAATTCTCTTTTCTACAAAACTTACATTGTTTGTTACAAAACATTCTTATGTTTTACCATTAAAGTCTAGTTTTCATCTTAACAAATCACCAATTATTAGAAGTATATTTTTATCTTAACCGTTCAACAATTATTAAAATGCTATCTTTTATATATAAAATTCTAGATTCTATAATATAGTTCAAAAGTAACAACTAATATATTCTATAAGTCATCTTAACCGTACATCAATTGTTAAAATATTATCTTTTGATATATCATTCCAAATTCTATAGTATAGTTCAGAATTACATTCTAAGGGCTTACTTTTGTTTTCCCTTATAGATCTAAAAGCTAAATGTAGAATCAGTTATATTTTTTAGAGATTCCCCTTAATCCATTGAAAGGTATTCTTATACTCTATCTTTAGGAATCCCAAAAAAGAAACAAGTTCAGTTTTTTAAATCCAACTCTTGCCTTCCTTTTGTGCCAGTCAGGCTTCCCTCTTGGCATCTTTAAATTCTCAAATGTGTCTTTCTCTCTTCCTATAGCCCTTATGTGAATCCAGGGAACATATCCAAATGTCAATTTTGCAAGGAAAATGTCCCCTTTGTAGCCATTGTAGTTTTGCTTTGATAGTTCAGTTTTTGATGATTGATGTAATATAGTTGTCATTGGATCAGTCAAGTCTTTTTGTTCTTCCAATTCTATCTGGGTTAGGTAGAAAATAGTAGCTGGTGCTATGGTTGTCATTTGATTAGTTGAATTCTCAATATAGTGTATTTGAAGGCCTTTAGCGTTTTCACTCTTAGTATTGCTTTTCTTCAGTTGCTGTTGCTTTTTGAGTTGTAAGTTTTGTAGTTGCCATTAAAGTTTGGACTTTAAGGTTTTCTGTAGGTTGCTTTTGTTGTTCTTTGAAATCTCCTATTTTAATGTTAGTTTCCACTTCTTCTATTTGGTTTTGGGTTATCTTTTCCTCATTTAAACTCAGAATTTGATTTGGTGGCTTTGAGTTGTTAGATTTTTCTTGCATTTTGGCTTTAATTTGCTCTGTCATTGCCAAAATCATGTCCAGTATCAGTTTATAGTCAAGTGGTGGGATATATTCATCCATTTCTTTATTGTTTGCAGCTAAATATTCCATGGAGGCTATTTTAATAAGAATCAAGAATTATCCACCTCCAAAAGAGTTGTTTTCAGTGCCAGGTGTTCCCACACTTATCTTTAAGAATAATGTCAAGGACAGCTCTGTTATTCAGTCAGCTCTCACAACAGAAAAAAGAAATTTAGTTCTCCGTGGGTTAGGACGCTGAGCTTGTCGATCAGATGGTTGGCAGTTTGGCGGGTCGAATCCCAAGTGCCGCATAACAGAGTGAGCGCCTGTTACTTGTCCCAGCTTCTGCCAACCTAGCAGTTCGAAAGCACGTAAAAATGCAAGTAGAAAAATAGGGACCACTACGGTGGGAAGGTAACAGTGTTCCGTGCGCCTCTGGCGTCTAGTCATGCCGGCCACATGACCACGGAGACGTCCTCGGACAAGCGCTGGCTCTTCGGCTTTGAAACGGAGATGAGCACCGGCCCCTAGAGTTGGAAACGACTAGCACGCATGTGCGGGGGAACCTTTACCTTTACCTTTTTACCAAGTTTCACCACAAGATGTCATCAATAACATATAAAATGCAATGTAAAAACTTTCTTTCCCCCCAAAAAAATTAATATAGAGCTTTTGTAACATTAGTCCAATTTTTTTCATTAATTCACAGCTTAGAGAGAAAATAGGATAGTGGATCTCCAGCAAAAAATAGGAGCTTTTTAGTAAATACAAATGAAATTGCTTAGATTCTTTGCTGAATTAATTAAATTTCTTTTAAAGCTTTAAGGCTTTAAGATTTGTTCCCAGAGTAGATATTCCCCATTTTTTCAAAAGATGGGGAAAGAAATTTTCAGGAAAGTCCCACAGGAGGATGGTTAAGGGAATAGGAAAGGTAAAAGCTCACCCAGTCCTCCAGATTGCTTCTTAGTGCTAGGTAGTGCTTTTGGCTTTCGGCAGGGAGTGGCTTAGTGATCAGCCATCTTTATGGCTGGTCTCTTCTTCAGGCCTAAGGAGATTGTCCCAGATTCAAATGGAGGGCTGCCGCCCTTCCGCGATTGCAGGGAAGTCCTCCTTTCAATAATTGCCCCTCCAGGATGATATTTTACCCTTTTCAGGGTTCTCCAAAAAAGAAAGAAATGGGGGGCAGGAAGCGGACTGTTCATGCGCGTCCAGAAGTGCTGCGCGCATGAAACAGAAGCCAACTGACGCTTGGTTTTGATTGGTCTTGGTTTGAATATACAATTGCATACACTTGATTTTGTATACACTATTAGATTATGATCTTTTTGATCCTATGTGAGTTTTATATGTATTGCAACGTTTCCCTATAAGTTTTTATTTTTATTATTTAGCATGACTATTTTGAAACTATAATTTATTTATTTTGTGTTAATTCAATGAGAGTACATTGAATATATACTATAAATAAACATGACAAGATTACTGTTTCCCCTGAAGGTACAATAACTGGAGATTTGGGACCTACTCCCATTCAGGTGAATTGTATAGCTATTTATGAAGCACACAAAGCACCAAACATCAGGCCTGCCATTGCCTGGTAGAAACAGAACATAATGTTTAATGGGTTATTTTAAAATATACTTTACAGCCCATTAAAATGTTCATTTCTTTAAAAAACAACCCCCTAGATTTAATTTAATGGCAAACCTTCTGCTTACTTTAATAGGATTATTAGGAGCTAGCCCAGGGGTTATTTGGGAATTAGTTCACAATATTTTTCAGCTTTTACAGAGTATATTAATGTTCCCTGACATTTATTTGTTGGTTTACTTAGTTGTGATTGCAGAAATTCTTCCATCATTTTCTAGA
This sequence comes from Vipera berus, assembly GCF_964194415.1. NCBI lineage: Eukaryota > Metazoa > Chordata > Lepidosauria > Squamata > Viperidae > Vipera > Vipera berus. The sequence continues at coordinate 53,678,227 of NC_138207.1, forward strand.
TGGCTTCTTTTTCTTCCAATATATAGCTGGATCTGACTGCTGGACATAAAGAAAAAAGGCTTCTAAGAAATACCCAGAATTAATAATCAATTATGTGAAATGCAAAGCTTTGGTGCTTTTTGTGTAAAGCATGTACTTATCATCTCAGAATGCTGATGTGAATATTCTCATGCTGAGGGAACATATTTGTTTTTTTTAAGAGTAGATTGCCTTGAATTTTAAACTGGAGAATTATACACATGCTAAATTCTTACTATTTGCATCCACTTTTTGAATATGTTTTTTTAAAAAAAATCTAATTGCCCTTTATCAAGATGTTGCTTTCACAAACAAAAGCAATTCTGTAATGTATGCAGAAACAGTGTTTCCACAAATTCACAGAAGACTGAGGGACATATAGAGGGAAAAGGTCTTAAAGAAAGGAAATGAGGCATTAAGAAGCTTGTGGGCTCATGGGTAAATGTTGCATGTGGCCTCTTTCTCTGTAACGATAAAACACAATTCATTTGGAAAATATAGTATTAGCAAATATTAGACTGCAAGAATCTCTAGGATATTGAAGGTTTTCTTCTACGAAAGGCAGTGGGAAGTATCTGCTCTAAGGAAGACTCTGATCTAGTCAGCAACCTCTTGGAAAACCTCGATATTTATATATTGCAAATCTTCAGGACTCAAGATGGCATATATAACACTTCTTATTTGAAGGACGAAGTGCTATATATGCCATCTTGCATCCTGAATGAAATTCTGTGAGATAGGCTGGGCTGAGAGAAAGAGAGTGATCAGCCAAAGTCACTCAGTGAGCTTCTCTGACTGAGTACAGAGTTTAAACTGGATATCACCTATTCAATAACTTGACCAACATTGCACACTCTCTCTTATTGAATCCTGGTATAAAAAGATACAGAAAAAATAGATGGGAATTTTCACTGTTGGTAGAACATTGTATGATGGAACAGAACAAACTATTTTCCATAGTTTGAAATCTAACTGTCATCGCCTTCCATTAGCATTGGCATACATCAATAACAACAACATACTATCTATCACTCATTCACTGTCCTATCTTGTTTTCTGATAATATTTATTATATATAAATATAATATTTATAAAATGGTATATTTTATAATCTTGAAATAAGTACAAAATTTAAAGGCAAAATTTAACAGAAAAATGAAATGTCTGTTTTCACACAGAAAACTCTACATCATGAAAATTTGATGCAATATTAACTGAATATATATATATATATATATATATATATATATATATATATATATATATATATATATATATATATATATATATATATATATATATATATATATAAACACCCTGTAGCTTATTGGATACATCCTTGAAAGTTATTTTAAAAAACCCTCTCGAATCTTCTTAGGCTTGCAGGAATTCAAACTCTCCAGACACTTCTAGCCAAAATTTAAAACAAAGTTATTACCATACATTGTAAAATGAAAGGCATGCATAATAATATCTGCTCAAAGAAATATGATGCACCACAAGTCAATTACTAACACATTTGCACAAGCCTTTATTATACATAGCCAGTATTCAAGTGCAAGTTGTACCCCTGGGCAGGAAATGTCAATGAGCAAGAATGCAACAGGTGAGTTGCTAGACGGCATTCATGTTCCCTGGCTAAATCAACTCCATGCTTTCAACTTGTATCACTCAAATCTAGAGCTTTAGTCGTGTCTTTCATTTATTTTGGTTTAATCAGTGCTCTTTGACTTTGTTCTGCTTTGTTGCTAAGATACCTGCAGACAAGAGAAAGAAGAACAGAGAATACGTTATAAAGCTAATAACTGCCAAGGGGGGTTGTTTTTGTTTTTGATGTTTTATTGTATAATCCATAGGGTAACTTCACAAATGACTTTGCTGAGGTTAACAGACCCACATTAGTAGGACTTAATTGAGATTCCCAGAGACTCTTCTCCCCCCACCCTGCCTTTCCTATCCAAAATCAGCATATAATAACAAGACCACCGTCCTTGGAATTTTTAAGTTTTTTTTTAATTTATATACCGCCCCTCTCCTGAAGGACTCGGGGCGGTGTACAGGGCAATTAAAACACAATATACAGCACATAGTATACAAAAATTAAAATAAATTAAACTAAATAGCCCAAGCAATAAAACACGTTCTAAAATTTAAAATTTGGAATTTAAAATCTAAAACCCCAATCCCTCAGTCCAGGCTGGCAAGTTCAAATAACCAAGTCTTCAGGTCGCAGCGAAAAGAGCGAAAGTCGGGAGCCATCCAGAGCTCAACAGGAAGCTGGTTTCAGAGGGCAGGCGTGCCCACAGAGAATGCTCTCCCCCTGGGGGCCGCCAGTCGACACTCCCTGACCGACAGCACCCTGAGGAGGTCCTCTCTATGGGAGCACACAGGACGATGGGAAGTTAACGCCAGCAAAAGGTACTCCCGTAAATAATCCGGGCCCATGCCATTTAGGGCTTTATAGGTCATCACCAGCACCCTGAATCTCACCTGGAAGACAACTGGAAGCCAATACAGCTCGCAGAGCAGAGGTGTTACATGGGAGTATGGGGAGACCCCCATCACAACTCGCGCAGCCGCATTCTGCACCAGTTGGAGCCTCCGAGTGGTATTCAAGGGCAGACCCATGTAGAGAGCATTGCAGTAGTCTATCCAAGAGGTCACGAGCGCATGAGTGACTGTGTGTAGGGCATCTCGGGCCAAATAGGGCCGCTACTGGCCTATTTACTTTGCATATGGGAGTGATTCAGCAAGCTTTTTAAGTGTACTCTCTAAGACTTTCAGACTTTTATATTCTAAAATGTTGTAATGCATTAATAAACTTATACAGAACTTTAAAAAACATATATTTCATATATACAGCTTCAGTCACTAGAGACCCATGAACAGTGACATTCATATGAATGAAAGTTGACCAGATTCAATGGGAGGTTGAATTTTATTAGCTACAAAATACATTCACTTGAAGTAGCTTGGGTTTCTTAAAGTATATTATTGCATATAAAACCTCCTTATATTACAAATGGTTGTTGAGGAAATATTTTTTAAAAAGTAGACAAGCACTGTATATCAAACAAAGTTATGAATATATGAGCATTTAGTGTACAAATTTTCAATAGTATTTTTAATTCACAAAAATGTTGAAGAAATATAATCCTATGTGAAACAATGATACATACATTTAGAATGAGATTTCTATGGCAATTGCACCTATTAAAATATAAATCTCAAATATATAGAACAGACATGAAGCATTGCCTTTGCAAAAAACAGATGAAAGAAAAATTAAGAATCATCAGAAGACCCAAAGATGATTTTTCACAAGGCAACTGGACTTTCTTGTTTTTCCTTTGAAGACATTTCACTTCTCATCTTCTTGGATGAGACACAAAAAATCTTCAAAGGAAAAACAAGAAAGTCCAGTTGCCTCATGAAAAAGCATTTTTGGGACAACTCTAGATAACCATCATAAGAATTTTTTTAAAAATGTTGCATAGGAAAATATCCACCACTTAGTAAGACTTGCTAGATATATACTAGCCACAGCAATAAACAAGAGCATAAGGTGTTTTTCACATTTGCTCCAACTGAAAATCACTTCTAGTGTATGGCACTTTTTTCTAGCAATTTTTCTAGTACATTGCTTACCAAATGTTCTTCTGACAGACATTTTTGTGAAACAGGACAGACTGCCCCATTACTTCTTTCAGACAGTTCACTTCTCTGTAAGTTTGAATCTAATAAAACCTTTATAAAGTTCAAAGACCAGCATAAATGATATAGTCATTTTCTCACTATTAAGCTGCTATAGCATTATATAATGTCATCCAGTGATCATAATGGAGATATATCAGAAATAAAGTTTTACATTCCTATAACAATGATTAGTTTATACTATATGATACCATAAATCAAAAATGTGGAAATGACCAAATAAAATTTTATTTTTAAATTTCTTGCATTTACTTAGTTTTGATATTGATTAGGGGTATTTAACGTGGTGGCCCAGTGGGTTAGGACGCTGAGCTAGTCGATCAGAAGATCGGCAGTTTGGTGGGTCGAATCCCGAGTGCCGTGTAGCAGAGTGAGCACCTGTTACTCGTCCCAGTTTCTGCCAACCTAGCAGTTCGAAAGCACGTAAAAAATGCAAGTAGAAAAATAGGGACCACTATGGTGGGAAGGTAACAGTGTTCCCTGCACCTTTGGCATCTAGTCATGACCATGGAGATGTCCTCAGACAAACACTGGCTCTTCAGCTTTGAAATGGAGATGAGCACCGGCCCCTAGAGTTGGAAATGACTAGCACGTAGGTGTGGGGGAACATTTACCTTTTACCTTTTAGCCTGTGTAATCATGTAAACAGAGGGAGGGAGGGAGGGAGGGAGGGTAGGAGGAAAGGAAGGGAGAAGGGAAGAAAGGAAGGGAGAAAGGGAGGGAGGGAGGACAATTTCTGGTTCGTAACCATCTGCTTATAATATATTCTTTTTGGTTAGAAGATAACATAAATTTTATATTAGGGAGATCCATAACTCTAATATTTCAGTTTTTCCAATAGTATTCTCCTTTTACCAACATTGAGCAAATATAGTTCTTAGTACTATATGTAACTTAATACATACAAATTTGGATATAAACATTTTTCTAAAATTTAACAATAACATCAGTATGTAATGTCTGATTAGAAAATCAGCTTATTTTACAGTTGCATTTGCAAAAAATTATCTTATGTAAATCGCTATAAGTCCTGTTTTCAGAACTTTTATTTAAGCTTAGTTTCCACTCAGTATTCAAAACATTTCTTGTCAGTTATAATTTTCTCAAAATTGAATATCCAAAACATTTCATACATTTAAATTATCCCACTATTTTTATATTTTCCATATCATAGAAAAAAATACTATACTACTTATAAATCACATCTCTCTTTCTATAGAACCCCTTCATGTCCAAAATTTGACTAATCTTTTAACCATGTTCAGACAAATGTTTGATCATATGGTACTCCATCTAGTATGTCAAGTCATCTCTCTTGCGTCTGGCTCTTGCTTGTTCTTATTTAAACTTAGTTTCCCTTCAATATTTGGAATATTTCTTATCAGTTATAATTTTCTCAAAATTGATTACATTTGAATATCCAAAACATTTAATAGATTTAAATCATCCTATTACTTTTACATTTCCCATATCACAGAAAAACATACTGTACTACTTATGAATCACATCTCTCTTACTATAGAACCCATTCATATCCAAAATTTAACTATTCTTTTAACAATATTCAAACAAATGTTTAGTCATGTAGTACTCCATCTAGTAGATCAAATCATCTCTCTTGAGTGTGGCTCTTGCCTTCTTCTTTTGCCTAGCATCTTTCCAGGTCAGTGTGTTCAGCTTGCCATAAAATTCTTCCTGTATTTTTTAAAGGTGTTGTTAAGAATGGGAAAGACAAATTGAGTAAGGTGCTTTGAGGGGGAGTTTCACCCATTTATATTCATTGAGGAGCTTCCATTTTCCTTCTCCCTCAATTTCTCTTTTCATTTTTTGTCTCCCAAACTATAGAGATTCTCCTGACAGCTCTATTGTCCATTTTATCAAATTTTCTTTCTTATCTTCTGGTTTGTTTCGAAGTCTTGAAATATAAGATGTCTTTTCCATTTCCAATATCATAGCAAAATCTTGCACATTTTTCTTTGTCTGTATTAAGCTGTAATTTTCTTTATTTGTGGCCTCCATCTTTGGCTAACTCTCCTCTGGTTTTTGTTCTATTATCTGATTTATTTGTTTATTCTTTGTCACCATTTTATGAGAATTTTTTAATTGTGAGCTTAGGTCAAGGATGTGCTCATTTACTGTACACCATAAAATTACTTTTAATCTCATCATGATTTGAAGCAATTATCATGTGGATTAGTTGCAACATAGCATACATTTCCTCCTAGAAGATATTTGTCTTGTCTTGAAATATTATTCCTGCAGATCTCTGATGTTCCAGACTGTGGATCTTAGAAGAGAATACTGTGTATGCTTTCTTACCACTTTTAATTGTATTTGTGACCTCCATTTCATCAAACCAACTAGTCTTAAATTCCAAACATTGTAGTTTTATATGTTTCTTATCTTTATAAACAGTCCAAGATGATCAACCACTTAAAACAATACGGTAATTTTCCCCCTAGAAGAATAGCCAAAAAGTCAAAGTTTTTCTTTCTCTGCAAATGATTCTTAAACTTAAATATCACAGGTCAGTAAGTGTTTATAATCCAAGAAGTTCAACAGTTTTTATAACAATTGTATTTCTCATTCTGCAACAGATAGCCCACTGTATTTTCTTTCCTCTATTCTCAGCTGTTCTCTGTTAAGCTAAGAATCACTGAGGATCAAAGGGATAAATCATACTCTGTTTCTGGGCATCTTGCCAATTTCCAAGGCAGGGCAGCTGTAGCTGTTCCACCACTAGAGGTCAATAGCTGTTTGTTTTCTAACTTTTAAAAAGAAAATATTATTTTCTTATAATTTCATCAATATTCTTTTAAATGGAAAATCTTAACAATTTCCATAGTTTTCAGTTTTATCCAGATTATAACTTTACATTAGTCCATTTCAATGTATTTCTGTCCCCCATAAAAATTAAATCGCCACTTCCATCTATGGAAGGGTGGGGTTATAATCACCTTCCTTCTCACTTTCGGAGGATTTTTTGCTTCTTGGGGATCTTTTCCAGGAAATCAGTTTCAAAACAGAGAAGAGAAGATCAATATTCTCACCCAGCTACAACATGCTGTTCATAGTTGTTCTTAGCTGGTGCTTTTGGACTTCGGATGCCAGTAGCTTCGGCTAGTCACTAGAGTGCAACTAGCCTTTCTCCTGTTGGGTTGGAGGGCTTCCCCCAGATCAAATGGAATGATCGACAGGGACCCCTCCTTCTTCATCGCCTCTCCAGGGTGACTTTAGACCCATTTAGGGTCCCCACGCAGGGACAAACCAGCCATGGGGTGTGGAGCTCTGCAATCCCTCAGCCATGTCACTACAGTGCAAAACCTGGAAGTACCTATTCCAACATTTTTTGTGAGATGTTTATGTTAGGAACATGAAATCCATAGAGACATTACTTCAAAAAGTTTTATAACAGCTACAAGAGTTATTTTTTATGATGATGGTTAAAATATAATTAAAAACCAAGTAAGAAAGCAAAATATGTTCACCTTACTTCAATATATGCCTATTCACAATCTTAGATGGACTGAATGAAAGCTTCTTGACATGTAAATTAGCTCTTACTCTATGCAGGGTACATTTGTTCTAAAACTCTCCCCAGAATTTGTACTGAAGCAAAAGCCATTTTTACATAGAAAATATACCCAGAAAATAAACACATGTAGTTCTTAATTTACCTGACTTTTCTTATTGTACTACTTTATGTACGTGATAAGTCACTATAAGTTTTATATAGGTTATTGATTATATTTTAACTCAACTTTCAGTGAAATAATAATTTGAAACAAGAATGCTCATAAACATGAGATTGGTGAAAAGTGGAAGTTAATGGTAAAGATTGGAGGCCCTTTGATTTGGGTTGCCAACACATAGCCAACACTTGCCTTGGCAGAGCCAAGGAAAAGAAATAACCAAAGTTGTAGGCCAACAATATCAAACAGATCAAGGAAGTCAAAATAAAAAAATATGAAGATTTAACTTCTGAATTTAAATCAGATGGTATTTAGTTATATCAAAAGGGTATGGTGCAAGTGAATTGGGGCGGGGAGCTGTTTGCAGAAATCATGGAAGGGAGTCAAGAGGGAAACCCAGGCATAGCACAGAATGGCCAATCACAAGCAAGGAGGGTAGAGAAGGAGGACACAGAGAACAAGGAAATACAAATACGACATTGGATGAAGAACAACAAAAGAAAACAAGATCAGTTAAGGTAGTCAAACCAAAACAGATAGAGAGGAGAAAGTTAAAAAAAAGGGACAGTAAGACCGGATTGCAAGGGAAGTGAAGTGAAACAGTCAGAACAATCTCGATTGGCTAGAGCAAGGTCCATCACACGGCCAATGAGCAGAGCACGGAACCAAACAGACTTACTAACAGTTTTTCAAACCTTCAATGCTTTCTCTAATGATGCTGGCAGAGGACCAACGAAAGCTTAGATTAGGTAGATATGCTTTAAACTGTTACTTTTTATTGCTTATTATTATCTTTTAGCAATAAACGACTGTTTTTTATCCATCCCGGTGTTCGAAGATTTTATACTTTAAATATATATATATATATATATATATATATATATATATATATATATATATATATATATATATATATATATATATATATATATATATATATATATATATATATATATATATATATATATATATATATATACACACACACACAATCATTCTTAGCTGTTCAAGAATCCCCAAGGTTTTCTCTATTATTTCTCAATAGTTACTGTCTATTTACACTTAAAATGATTGTATATAAATAAAAAAGAAAATAAGACAAGGAAAAGAAAAGAGAAAGAAGACGAGCAAACACAAAGATGGAGGAAGGAAACAAATGAAAGAGGAAAAAAATAAAAAGTGAGAGGGAGAATATAAAGCCAATTTGGTCTAGTGGCTAAGGCACCAGGCTAGAAAGCAGGAGATCATGATTTCCAGACTCACCTTAGCCATGAAAGTCAGCTGGGCTCAGCTTGGCTCAGTCACTCTCTCAGCCCAACTCAGATCACTGGATTCTTGTGGGGAAAATATGAGGAAGATGTGTTGGATATGCTTCTCACATTGAATTATTTGTAAAAATAATACAGCCAGGATACAAATAAATAAACAGAGGAGAAGGGAAAAAAGGGGGAACAAATAGAGGAAGAGAAAGTTAGGTCATGCTGAGAGGAAAGAAAGGAAGAAAAGTTATAGATGATTGTGGCCTAAAGAAAATTCTGACAGCCATAATAATCAGTTCTCTAGAAATGGCAGCAGATAGATCACATAAGAGAGGTGTATAATCTGTTTTGGGATAAGAACTGCATTTAGTTGTTACATGAGGTGCCAGGGCACATTCTGAAAAGTTATTGTAGCCCCACTTCTTAGGATCCTCAGACTACTGAAGGAAAAACAAAGGCACATTGAAAACTGCTTTAGCTCATATACTGTATGTATTGCATTTAGGTCTTGGCCTGTGTGAGGTTGCTATGCTTGTTTCAGTGAAGTACAGTACTATGTGCTGACACTCTTCTCTTCAAGATACTTCATACCATTCTATTTTCACTGGACATTCTAAAATCTCATCCAACTGTTGGATCTCTTTGAAACTTTGTACATACCTAGTAAGTTCTGGACATTTCCTTCTCTTTTATATAGTTTGTCATTTTAATCCTAATGTGTTGGATACCATTAGACATTCTTAAGAAGAATACCGGTAGAAAAGATCAGCCAGGTGATCAACATTTGTTAGAAATAAAAGTAGTGATTTTTCTCTTGTTGTCAGATTTCAGTGCTTGTTTTTTGTTTTTGTTTAGCAGATTCACAAATACTATATATGTAAGTCTAGTGTTGTTGTTTTTTAATCAGCTTCTCTTAGAATGATTTCCCAGGAATGTTTATAATTCAGTAGGCATGGTCTTAGTCATTTTTCTTTATATTGTCGGAAAAAGTTGCAAATGGAAAAAATACTTTACTGGCTTTTTTTTTTTTAAAAAAAAGCTATTGTTGATACAAGTTGGACTATAGGGAGTCATAGAAATATTGTAAACAATCTGTCTTCGTCTTCTCTGAGATATCATTATGCACAGCATAAGCTTCCATATTGCACACTAATATGCCAGATGCAAGGCATCCACTATGGGCTCTTATTTTGATTCTAGCAGGAAAGTTTTCAATCATCAGAGGCAAACTACAATGATTTATAGCTAGAAAGCATAATCAGTTCTGCCTAAAAATGAAATTATTGAATGCATCTCCCATTTGATGCTTTGTATTGTTGCCCAGAAGTAGCATCAGGGGAACAAAGACCATACTATTCAAGCTACTACACAAAGTTGATTAAAATATAGTCTGGTTTAGAAAGAAGCAAATTCCCTTCAGGGTAAGTTTGACATATATTATAATTTTCCTTTGCCAGTAAGCAGAAACAGCTTATCTTTTTCAGAGACTGAGACTCACAATGTTGAAATATACTCATTAAAAACATGCCCTGTCCCAACCTGGAATTCTTCAGATATATTGGGGTTGCCCTCCCAGAATTTCTACCCAACATAATCATTGAGAGATACTTGTCCAATATACCTGAAGGATAGAAGTTTAGAAAAGATTGTTTTGTTATATACCACAGGGCTTTTCAACCAGTGGTACGGGTACCACCTGTGGTACATTGGCGCCTGGCAGGTGGTACATGATCATCCTAGAAAAGTGGTAGTGGGGGAGGGGAATGAGCTGAACCGGTGGCAGCACCGCACAAGCCTGAGCGAGAGATGGCTGGAGCTGCAGGGCTGTCAGGGCTCAACAGAAGCGCCAGGATCAGTGCTTCTTCAGGGCTGTCAGAGGTCAATGGAAGCACCAGGATCAGTGCCAGGCTCCAGCTGGAGCTCGGCGCTGATCCTAGAGCTTCTGAGCCCAGAAGAAGTGCCGATCACCTGGAATGTTGCAGCATCTCCAGGGTCTTGTGATTTACATTCAGATGCTTGGCAACTGATTCATATTTATGATGGTCACAGTGTTCCACGGTCAAGAGCGCCACCAGGTGGGCAGGCAGGTGTCTTGTTCAGCTTGGGTTGGGGGGCACTTTTTCAGTGCCATTGTAACTTCAAACAGTCATTAAATGAACTGCTGTAAGTTGAGGACTACCTGTACTTCATCACTTTTTTCCTTTTTCGTTTTTTTGGTCATGAAGTTTTTGACACCTTGCTAGGCGACTGGTGGTACTCGGATATTGCTATATCCTAAAAGTGGTACAATGGGTGAAAAGGTTGAAAAGCCCTGATATACCACTTCTGAATTGCTCCCCAAAAGAGGAAACAAATGGATTGATCTGGGTGGAAGAAGCATTAACCATCAAGAAAGTGATCTCTCCACTGTAGTACAATGGAGACAAGAATGTCTTCTTGGTTTATTTTATTCACTTGCATTCTCATAAAAACGTCCCTGCATTTTCATTAAGTTTTAAATTGTCCTACAAAATGTCAACAGGTTTTCATTTCAGTTTTGTACACTAATCACAATGTTCAATGTCAGCTATGTAAAAAACCCCAAGGCTCATTTTTAAAATGCCAGAGAACTATGTATTCTTGTGCTGGTGATGGAACAAATGGCTGTAATATTTTCCCTTGCTGCTTCTAATTCTTGGAAGTCTTTCTCAGAACCCTTGTACAATACTGACTCTGTAATCACTCCAAATCTTTCCTCAAAATCCAGATTTTCCATGAAACTTTTGCCTGGTCATATAGTTTTGTTCTGGAACTTAGCAATGATCAAAGTTGTATGTTCTAAAATTTCATTTACCGTAATTTAACAGGATTTACTCTTATGGGTATGGATCTATCATAGGTAGAAAGCCAACAATTCATAAAAGCCTTTCTGTAGCATGGTTATGCCCTCTACCAATTTCTCTTTTTTCTTTGCTACTCTTCACTATGCTTAATAAGATGCTGCAAGTGACATATGAATCAACTATTTGTGGACAGTTCAGAGCCCAATTATATTGGGAAGAAGGATGTGTTATTATGTTATTCCTCATGCAGGATTAGGCTCCTGATAATATTAGGAGATGGGTTATACTGAGAAGGTTGATACATACAGAAAATTGTCATTTGTAGCCACTTTCTGAGATTAGCAGAGAGTAGGGGTGTGTAGTGAAGCTTTCTGCTACCCCAGTGACTCTTGTTAATATTGAAAAAGGATAAGAACTACCAGACTGTCTGGAGAAATAAGGTTTTCATTTTCTCCAGTAATCTTTAGTCAATCTTGTCCATCACTTGACATCTAGAGATGAAAACACTGCTTCTATATGGGGAAAGAAACTGTATATGAAAGTGAACTATATGGATCAATTTGCAGGCGTACATATTAGTGCAAGTGTGATATACAGGAATATGCACATGTGTATATGTATCCCTCTATTTCTCCTTTTGGATCTCTTATTTTCCTGATTTTATTAAATTTTAGAGCAGAGGTCTGCTAGAAAGTGATCTGTTTTCTAAAAAATGCTGTGAATATCAATAGTTTTCCAGGAAATGCTATACAACAGGGCTTTTCAACCTTTTCACCCATTGTACCACTTTTAGGATATGGCAACATCCGAATACCGCCAGTCGCCTAGCAAGGTGTCAAAAACTTCATGACCAAAAAAAGGGAAAAAGTGATGAAGTACAGGTAGTCCTCAACTTACAGCAGTTCGCTTAGTGACTGTTCAAAGTTACAATGGCACTGGAAAAAGTGCCCCCAAGCCACAGCCAAGCAAGACACCTGCCTGCCCGCCTGGCGGTGCTCTTCCTCCTGTCCGAGGTTTTCATTGTTGTGAGCATTTCTGTTGAGGATTGGCAGCAGGGGTGGGGTGGGGGGTTGGTTTTTATTTCCCCTGTCTGCTGGCTGGTTGCAGTACATTTTTGTCACTTCACATGACCCTGGGACACTGTGACTGTCATAAATATGAATCAGTTGCGAAGCATCTGAATGTAAATCACAAGACCCTGGGGATACTGCAACATTCCAGCTGATCAGTGCTTCTTCTGGGCTCAGCAGAAGCACCGGGATCAGCACCGAGCTCCAGCTGGAGCCTCGCACTGATCATGGTGCTCCCACTGAGCCCTGACAGCCCTGCAGCTCCAGCCATCTCTCGCTCAGGCTTGTGCGGTGCTACCACCAGTTCAGCTCATTCCCCTCCCCTGCTACCACTTTTCTAGGATGATTACATACCACTTGTCAAGTGCCAATGTACCACACGTGGTACCCGTACCACTGGTTGAAAAGCCCTGCTCTACAGTACCCCAAATGGCACAATAAATCAATCTAATAAAAAAAGTTTCCATATAGTTGCTCTTCAAGAATGCCTTATCATTCTGCATTTAGCAATCATATGTAATCCACTTTTTCTAATTAAAAAAATAGTGTGAAGTCCAAATTAGATTTAGCAATTGAGCATTTGTAAGATAGGCATATATTTTTCTGCCACACATTTGTGGAAGGGTCAGTACAATTCTACAAGATAAAGTAAATTAATCTTAAACCATGAACTTCTTCATACTTACATGGAATACTTATACATGGAATAGTAAGGCCTGGGGGTTTAATTTTTCAGGATTTGCCAAAAGAGGGATACTTATATTTATTTATATTTCCTATTTCTAAATTGCCCATTTACCTCAGAGATATATTCATAAATTGCTATGAGAAGATGCACATGTTGTCAGATTTGAAACAAGTGCACCTGGCTTATTTCACCTGAGCTCAGAAGATAAATAAGAGACCACTACTGAACTTCAGAGCTACAGATAGGGAAGCTGAAAAATATCACAGAAAAACAACTGTCCTCAATTGTTATATATCGGCTGTTAAACTAATTATTCACCTCACACGTTCGTGAGGGAAACACGGGTTCATTCTCCTCACACGTTCGTGAGGAAGACATGGCAGCCCATTGACAGCTGTCAAAAGGGCTGCCGCCTCTCACCCCCCCCACCGGTGCAGCAAGCGGCTGACTTTGACAGCTGTCAAACTGTCGCGCAGGCGCAGTTCACTGACAGCTGTCAAAGTTGCCTGGGCCGCGCATGCGCAGAACATCTGGAGCTGTCAAAGCTGCCAGCTGGCCACAGCAACAGCTCGTTGACAGCCGCGGCTGCCACAGCTGATCTCGCCTGATTGGCTGCCGCTGCGTGGCGGGAGAACACCGCCAGCTGATTGGTTTTTTGTTAGAAAGTTTTGTGTATAAATAAGAGTGAATCCCGGCGGTGCCTCGCCCGGTGACCCGAGTCCAAAATAAATTGTTAACTGTGCCTGCTGCCTCCTGGTCTTCCTTCGACAACAACGCACCTGGCGACGAAGGTGGGATACGGGTCTGCTTGTTAGAGCTGAAGTTACTGAGCTGAAGCCACGAGCGAAGGAGGGAAGCCGTCCCACCAGCCGACATTGCTGAAGTCACTCGCTGGCTAGGGAGAGCCCTCCACCTACGCAACCCACAAGCAGACCCGTGGACCAGACAGCATGGCCAATCTCGGGCACGTCAGGGAATTCGACGTTTCCCAGCCAGAAGGCTGGGAATCGCATCTCGGGCAGGTCGAGGGGTACCTCCTCGTCAACAAAATCTTCGAAGACCGCCCCAGGGCCGCGGCGCTTCTCTGCCTCAGCGGGCCAGCGGTCTATGACGTCGCCGTAGGGCTCTGTAGCCCGGATCCCGTGGCCGCCATGCCCTACGCAGAACTAGTCGACCGCCTCAACCGGCACTTCTCGCCAAGACGGTCTGAACTGTATTGGCGACTGAATTTCGCCCGCCAATTCCAACGACCGGGCGAGTCAGCCAAGTCCTTCATCGCTACGGTCCGCCAGGCAGCCCGCCGCTGTCGCTTCCTGGACCTTGAAGACCGCATCAGGGACCAGGTCATCGTTGGTCTGCAGAACCAAAAACTTCAAAAGAAGATCATCACCAAACCCACAATGGACCTCGCCGAGTTGACAATCGAAATTGTGGCATATGAAGACAGCCACAGGGAAGACGCGACCCCGTCGGGGAACCCCTTCAGCGGGTCAGTCCACCAAGACTACCCTAGGAACCCCGACCCCGGAGCACCTGAAGAAAAATCCGAAGTGGACGCCATCCGTCCGAGACCTGGCAACCCCCAAGCTCGCCGAGAAAGCGACAGAAGACCGGAACGGCCGGCCGGGGGCACAAAAAACCCCACCATCCGCACCAAATGTGCCAGCTGCGGTGACAATCACGCCAGAGCCTCTTGCAAATTCCGCAATGCCAAGTGCCACGGGTGCGGCAAAACCGGCCACATCCGCTCCGCCTGTCGCAGCACGAACCGCGAGACCCTCAACGATCTGGAAGTCGCCCATGAAGGTAATACTCCCCCTCCTAAATTGCCCAGGGAAACCCTAAGGTCATCTATCTTGACCACTAGCACGGACCAGGGGCCCTTAATCACCAGCTACATCAGGCCGAAGGTAAAAATCCAAATTCGCATACAGGGAGTCCCTTGCGAGATGGAGGTGGACTCAGGGTCCTCAGTCTCCATCTTATCCTGGGACACACTGCAAGGAATAGTGCATCAATGCAGACGCCGATTTCCTCTTAGCCCTTCAAAAAAAATTTTAGCTGACTTCCAGGGCGCCCCGATCAAACTAAAAGGGGAAACCAAACTTATGGTCGACTACAAGCAATTTCACGGCGAACTCACAGCCCAAATTGCAGTAGGGAGGTGAGCTAGCCTCATTGGCCTTGATTGGTTCGAAGCTCTGGGCATAAAAATCATTGGAATTAACCAATCTCAGTCCCGTCAATTAGAAGCTGTCTGCCACCAGTACACGGACGTGTTTGACGGGACTCTGGGGAAATACAACGGCCTTCCCATAGACTTGAAGCTGAACCCGGAGGTCCTTCCTATTAGAATTAAGGCAAGGAGAGTCCCCTTCGCCCTCAAGTCTAAAATAGAAGCTGAACTTGATAGGCTAGTCAGCCTAGGTGTGTTAGAACCCACTGAAGGGGGCACTTGGGAGACCCCCATAGTTACTCCGGTTAAGCCCAACAGGGAAGTCCACCTCTGCGCGGACTATAAAGCCACCCTGAACCGTGCATTAAACCCCCACGCCTATCCAGTACCAGCTGTCAGGGATGTGCTCTCATCCATCCAGTCGGGCACCATTTTTGCCAAACTTGACTTGGCTCACGCCTTTTTGCAATTGCCAGTCTCAGAAAAGACAGCTGATGCCCAGACCATCGTCACCCACCGCGGGGCGTTCAAGGTGAACCGCCTGCAATTTGGGATCGCTGTGGCACCTGGCATTTTCCAGGAGGCCATGGAAAAAACCCTCAAAGGGATCCCCAGAGTCTGCCCCTACTTCAATGACGTGTTCATCGCAGGGGAGACTGAGGAAATTCTAGCAGATAGGCTGCAGGAGGTGCTGCAAAGGTTCCGCGCCGCCGGCCTTAAACTGAAAAAAGAAAAATGCTCCATAGGAGTCCCTGCCACCGAATTCCTGGGCTACAAAATCGATGCCAAGGGGATCCATCCCACAGCCCCACCCCCCAAAAACAAGGCTGAACTCCAAGCCTTCTTAGGACTCCTTAATTTTTATCACACCTTCCTTCCCCAGAAGGCAACCATAGCAGAACCACTTCATAGGCTGCTAGATAAAGGAGCCCCCTGGCTCTGGACTCAGTCCCACAACGACAGCTTTCAGAAACTAAAACAACTCCTATCCAGCAAATCCACAGTCACCCATTACAGGGAAAGGATGCCCCTCTGCGTCGCTTGCAACGCCTCCCCCTACGGCATAGGCGCAGTCCTCAGCCATCTGCACAGCGATGGAACACAATCCCCCATCGCTTATTACTCCAGAACCCTTTCCAGGGCGGAGCGAAACTACGCTCAAATAGATAAAGAGGCTCTAGCAATAGTGGCAAGCGTGAAAAAATTTCACGACTACCTATACGGCCGCTCCTTCACGATCTTTACCGACCACAAACCACTGCTAGGGCTCTTCACCTGGGACAAATTAACACCCCAAATCTTGTCCCCAAGAATGCTGCGCTGGACCACATTCCTAGCGGCTTATTCATTCAAACTCGAACACAAACCTGGGAAGGAAATGGGTCACGCAGATGGGTTAAGCAGGCTGCCCCTGCCCACTCTCGAGCCAGATCCTGCACCGGCTGGCCAAATCCTGGCAATCCAGGAATTGCCTGATCGCCCCTTATCCGCCAAGGACATAGCCGCAGTGACCAGCAAGGACAAGGTCCTTGGCAGGGTTCTCACCTCGGTTTTAACAGGCTGGCAGTCCACCTCCCCTGGGCCAGAGTTCCAACCCTATTTCCTCAGACGGCACGAACTGTCCGCTCACCTAGGTTGCATCCTATGGGGCAGCCGGGTCATCATTCCAACCCCCCACAGACATCAAGCACTACAATCCCTCCACGAGGGCCACCCAGACGTGGCTAAAATGAAATCGCTTGCCCGCAGCTACCTATGGTGGCCGGGGCTCGATGCCAACATCGAAAACCACGTAGCCACCTGCTACATGTGCCAGCAAACCAGACCACCCCCGCCACATGCCCCCATTCACAAATGGAAGGTGACTAAGAACCCCTGGTCCAGGGTCCATATCGACTATGCCGGCCCCTTCCAGGGCCAATACTTCCTCATAATCGTTGACAGTTTCTCCAAATGACTGGAGGTCATCCCCGTCACCAGCACGACCACCGCAGCCACAATCAGGGGTTTGAAGAGGGTTTTCGCCACCCACGGGTTACCCAATGTCCTAGTGTCTGACAACGGCCCCCAATTTACCTCTCATGACTTCCAGATTTTCACCAGGGACAACTTGATTAGGCACACCACGTCTGCACCCTTTCACCCATCCTCGAACGGCCTCGCAGAGGTCATGGTGAAGGCCACCAAGGACTCCCTGAAGAAAATCATCTCCAGAGACTGGCACTGCCGGCTAGCACAATTCCTCCTAGCCCAACACTCAACTCCTTGCTCCTCCACCGGCAAGTCACCGGCCGAACTCCGCTGGGGTTGCCGCCTGGTCACCAAGCTGGACTGTTTGCACCCTGACAGGACAGCCGCAGAATCGGACCACACACCACCTGTCAGAACCTTCCCTCCCGGTCAACTCATCTGGGCCAGGAACTTTGGGGCTGGCGACAAATGGCTTCAAGGCGTAGTATTAAACCAAACCAGTCCAATCTCCTATCTAATTGACTTAGGGGGAGGACGGCACATCAAACAACACGCCGGCCAGCTGAGACCCAGAGTGCCGCAAAGCCACCTTCCCCAAACACCCCCCACTACGTTGCTTAACCCAGCCCCACCACAATCGCCGCCAAGCCCAGCGCTGCACACCCCTGATGTCCCCGACAGTTCCGAACCTCCAAGCCCAACAACTTCCACCGCTGGGGGAAGGGAAGATCAGCCCGGAGAGAACCTCCGCCGCTCTACCAGACCACGGAAAACACCAGCATACTTAGCTGACTACGAATGGGCCGGAAGCAGAAGCAGCGAAACCCAGCCAAGTTAAAAACTTTCAAGGGGAGGGGGAAGGGGTGTTATATATCGGCTGTTAAACTAATTATTCACCTCACACGTTCGTGAGGGAAACACGGGTTCATTCTCCTCACACGTTCGTGAGGAAGACACGGCAGCCCATTGACAGCTGTCAAAAGGGCTGCCGCCTCTCAGCCCCCCGCCGGTGCAGCAAGCGGCTGACTTTGACAGCTGTCAAACTGCCGCACAGGCGCAGTTCACTGACAGCTGTCAAAGTTGCCTGGGCCGCGCATGCGCAGAACATCCAGAGCTGTCAAAGCTGCCAGCTGGCCACAGCAACAGCTCGTTGACAGCCGTGGCTGCCACAGCTGATCTCGCCTGATTGGCTGCCGCCGCGTGGCGGGAGAACACCGCCAGCTGATTGGGTTTTTGTTAGAAAGTTTTGTGTATAAATAAGAGTGAATCCCGGCGGTGCCTCGCCCGGGGACCCGAGTCCAAAATAAATCATTAACTGTGCCTGCTGCCTCCTGGTCTTCCTTCGACAACAACGCATCAATCACTTCTATATTACTGCAAGAAAATAGTATGGATTTGTCAGTGGAGTAATCTGAATCTTTGTTATTACTTTACAAATTACTTTACAAATGAGGCTCAGCTGCACTGCCCAATTGGCCCCACTCTAGCAATGATGCCAGCTGCAGCTCTGTGTCTGGGTTTCATCATGCAAGGAAGGCACAGTCTTTCCATTGTGCAAGGAAGGACGTAGTTCGGAGACGCATGCTAACCCCCACCCACCCAGTGGTCCAGCACCAGGTAAGCCACCAGCCTGGCTGACACGGGTGAGCACAAGGAAGGAGTGCACATGGATTCTGCAGAACCCACCTCCCACTCCTTCACCTCTCTTACTTACCTAGTTGAGATGGTGTAGTTGGGCAGCAGGGAGAGGTGCAAAGTTCCTGACAACTAGCCTTCACTGCAGACAACTTCTCTGTGCAACGTTTGCTGGCCGGGTCTTTTGGCGGGCTCAGCAGCAATTCCTATTGGCTTTTGAAAGCCAATAGGTTTTTGAAAGCCAATAGAGGGAGTAGCACAGCTTGTGCAAAAGCTGTGTGTGTGTGTGTGTGTGTGTGTGTGTGTGTGTGTGTGTGTGTGTAAAAAAAATGGTGCTGGAACGCCATTCTGAGCATTCTATGAGAAAAAAAGCCATTTCAGCAAGAAATTAATGTTTTTATTATAAAGGCTAATTAACATAACTGATGGACAAATCTAATGACAGAACTGAATTTTTCATTTCTCCACCCTTAATAATGTTTAGTTTAGAATCCAACTTTTTTTTTTCTAAGGGAAGGTTTTTATCTAGTTCAGATGATTCTGCAGTTTAGTTCTATCCTTTTGTGAATCCTGGTGGAATTAAGAGATATAAAGACCATTCTATAGAAATTTAGTGCTGGTTGTTTAAGGTAAGTGGAAAAAATGGATGTACATAATACACTAATTCACCAAAAGCTGAAAAAAAGAAACAGAACATAATAGTTGAATGTTGTGGTCTAGTATTCAACAAGAATACTAGCAAATTGACAAGTATATACAAAGTAAATAAGTACAATATAGCAGTGATGAGCACTTTCCAAATTATAGTTCACCATTCAGTGTCATTGGGCATACTATCTAGGGCATGCTATCTTAGTGTCAACTTGAGAATACAGGTAATGTTGCTTTGAAGTCCTCAGAAATTAATGTTTCCTATTTTTTGCAGCAGTTAAACAAATCAAGGCATTTTATGTTTTCTGAGCTGCAATTAAATCTGAAATTAATTTGGGTTTATTTCCTACTGTCTGTATTAACCATACCTTTAGGACCATTACAAATGAGGAAAAAGACCAGAAAAAAGAGAGAGAGTTGCTTGGCTAAATGATAAAAAACCACCAGAGTGATACACTAAAAGAAAGAGAGCAAGAGGAGACTCAATGC
This sequence comes from Vipera berus, assembly GCF_964194415.1. Lineage (NCBI taxonomy): Eukaryota > Metazoa > Chordata > Lepidosauria > Squamata > Viperidae > Vipera > Vipera berus. The sequence goes on from NC_138207.1 coordinate 53,698,412, forward strand.
AGCTTTTAAATCATACTACTCAATCAATATGTCTGCCGAACCCATAACATTATAGAAGAAAATTCAGGAAAGCTAAAAACTAACTGTAAGAAATAAAAATATAATAAATATTTTTTACTATATAGAAAGTATGAATGTTTACAAGCTTGTATCTAGCATTTGTAATTGCTTACATTTTTAGATTGTAATGTCAAACTAATTATAAGCCTTGTTTTTGAAAGGCACTAAATCCATTTTTAAAATAACAAAAAATTACTGTTCTCTCCCACTGCATTGTCTCCATTCATTTGATAAATAACAGCCAGATAATGTAAATTTGCCATGGTTTTAATTCAAAGCAAATACATTTGTATATGGAATGCTCACAGCACCCCACCTGCACTCTTTCCTGGGATCATGCAGCTGCCCTTCGTGGATGTCATGCAATGTCAGGGGGCTAATTTTTGTTTCAAAAATTGTTGAAAGTGTTGCAGGCAATTCTACATTCCCATACCACACAACCCACTCATCCACCCACCCGAGTACTCAGAAGCATCATTTTGCCTCTGATTCCGAAGCACTAAAAATCCTATCAAAAATCCTCTACTGAGCCTCATAAAAATTAAATTGTAAATCAAATTGTTCTCAGGCTATTGCAATTGTCTGTGTAGTATGATTATAAAAATAAGTCTGGGCTGAACTTATTGTTGTCGAGACATTTAAAAAAAGAGGACAGGGGGGAGGGAAGCATTGTGTTTTTAAGCTCTGAGTGCTATGCTCCAGATCGATATTTTGTTCTCTCAGTAAATTTCTCTAAAATAAAATGCAGCAATATTTTAAAGTCACATTTTAGGTACTTAATGTCAGAATAAAATTTTCAATTGTTGATACAGTCTATTTAGTAAATAAATATATATCCATCATACTATTGCTTTTGGGGGGGCATGGGGAGGACTTAACCAAAGTAATGAACAATGCAAGAAAAGGAAGATGAAATAGCCAGTCAAAGAAATTAAAGACATAAGGTAAGAAATATTGTATAAATGGAAACATAGCTCAAACTTGTTTACCCCAATACAGTTCAATGTACATTGACTTCATTTTGCATTCTTGCTTTTATCACAACCAGACAACATTTCATATGTTACCCTTTGTTCAACTCTCTTCAAGGACTCCTTTTTAGACGAAGAGAAATCTTTAACAGGATAAACTTACCAAAATTATCATTAGTGGAAGGAATAAGATTCACTTTGCATATACAAATAGTTTCTGGCAAAATGTCCACAATGCCATTTCCTTAATGCAGTACGACAGGGTCTAAACAGACCAGCAAGCTCTAACAGCAAGGCAGTGGAAAAAAATGAAAGAATTGGTGGAGTTAAATGAAATGCTATTGAGACCAGAGTCATACAGAACTCACGCAGATTCCATACCTCAATCATAATGACTATTCACTAGCATTAAGGAATCATACATTGAAAAGGTTGGCCCACAAATCTGGACAGTGAACTTCTAAAATCAGGCAGGCTTCCTCTCCACAGTGTGGGAATGAACAGAATATAGGTCTCTGGGAAAGAACTGTGGCCCTTTCTTGTTTCTGGTTTTTCTTTGGTATTGCTTTTTTATGCCTTACTCTGTTCAGCCTGCTGAATATTAAGTTTTAATGTATACTTTAAATTTGGTAAATACTTTTTAAAATTGCTGATTTATTGTAAACTCATTGGGGTTTTTTAAAAAAAGATATATCTTATTGTATCATAAATTCAATATAATATATACACATACAGTGTGAGGAACCTGGAAGAAAAGGTTAAATGCATTGTAGAGACCAATATGTAGTTTAAGAAAATAGGAATAAAATGAATACAAACCTATCCATCTCATAATTCCCTTTCCAGGGAAACATCATTGTGCAAAATGAAGAAAAAGAATGAAGTAAGTATATATTCTTATTGTGATTAGTTTTTAATTTCTTCCTTTTCTTTTTTTTTTTTTGGTGTTTTTAATTGTTGTGAGCTACCCAGAATCATACATTTTTTTATTTTTTATTTTTTATTTTAATTCCATTTATATCCCGCCCTTCTCAGAAGACTCAGGGCGGCTTACAAGCTTAGCAGTAGCCTTCATTCTATGTATATACCTGCTTATTAGGGCTTTCACACACACCCCAAGCGGCATTATTACAAAGTCAGCTTAATGTGAAATGAGCAGCTATAAACATTTAATACTGTAAAACAAATACATAAATAAATACGTGTAATTAAAGTCACAAAATAAGAGAAAAGGAAAAGAAATCTAATTCTAAACATCTTGCTTTTACCACAGACAAAGATACTTTATCCATTGCTTTCTGTTTTGAAACTTCTCATCTTTCTCTTTTCAAGAATCTCAATTTTACATAGCTACAATATTGTCAGTTCTTCTTGATCCCTTGATTCCATTTTCCCTTCTTTGGACAAATAATAATTTCTTTCAAGAGATCATATATTTCTATTGTTCTACCTGCATTGTTACTGATTTCCTCATATCTAGTAAAACTTTCTACAGAAATACACTAATTCGTGTGTTTTCCCTACTTTTTGCCATTTATGTGTAACTTTTTATTTATTTTTCTCATGCCTTTATTGTTTTTATAAACAATTCAAGGCAGCAAACATACACGATACTCCTTCTTCCTCCTATTTTCCCCAAAACAATAACTCTGTGAGGTAGGTTGGATTAAAAGAAGGTGACTGTCCCAAGGTCACCCCCCCAAGTTTTCATGCCTAAAATGGAACTAAAACTGCTGGACTCCTGGTTCTAGCCTTAATCACTACAATTCCCTTGGTTACTGATATATTAATGTTGATATCTATACTAAATATTATATCACACACTATGTCTAGCATTTTTACTGCAAATCATTATGTTTTCAACCAACAATGCAATATAATCTACCTATGAAATATATGCACATTCACCTATAACTAACATATTTCCCAAATCAATTCAAGTATTATCCATAAACATGTCATAAACAAAGTAGGCATCTTACATCTTTGTCTTACTATATTATTTAATGTTAAATCATTCACAATTATTTTCATTTATCAAACATGATATTCATCAAGACTATTATATAGTAACCTTACACAACGAGGAATCAATTTAAGTTCTATATGCATGCAAAACATTCATTCAGGACCATTTCTAGGCTAAAACTAACTAATGTGGGTAACCAGTGTTCTAAAAAAAAGGTGCTGGAACTCTCATCTTGGAGGGCACAGGAGGCGGGGGGCGGGGGGCGGTGCTGTGGTCACGGGTGCGAGGGGTGTTGGTGGCGGGCTGCCCCCCAGGGCCGGAGACAGCACAGCTGGTGCTGTGGGAGCAGCGGGGCCCGCTCTATATGGTGGGGCTGCACGGGGCAGGCAGCAGAGGTGGTGCAGGCCAGGCGATGCAGGGTGAGGTGATGGTGGCACAGGTCCAGCACCAGGTAAGCCACCAGCCTGGCTGACACGGGTGAGCACAAGGAAGGAGTGCACATGGATTCTGCAGAACCCACCTCCCACTCCTTGTCCTCTCTTACTTACCTAGTTGAGATGGTGTAGTTGGGCAGCAGGGAGGGGTGCAAAGTTCCTGTCAACTCGCCTTCACTGCAGACAACTTGCTGGTGCAATGTTTGCCCACCAGGTCTTTTGGCACGCTCAGCAGCAATTCCTATTGGCTTTCGAAAGCCAATAGGCTTTCGAAAGCCAATAGAGAGAGTAGCATAGCTTGTGCAAAAGCTTTTTTTTCTTGTGCGAAAAAGGGTGCTGGAATGCCATTCTGAGCATTCTGTGAGGGAAAAAAAGCCCTGATTTTATGTTTTAATCTTATGATTTTAAAAATATTGTAAGTTGCCCCAAACCTCGCCATGTGGATTGCATACAAATATTATATAATCAATAAATAAAGGTAGAACATATGTTAAATATACATCAAATGATAATATGCTTCCCTAGAAAGTCAATTCTTGCTCAATGACAGACCAAGGAGTTAACTCGGAAAGGCAAGAGGAAAATCTAGCAGAGGTCTGTGCAACTTGTAGAAGGGAAAGGCCCACACTGATAAATTAAAAATCTTTGTGTTCTGCAAACGAATGCTGGTGGGCTAATCAATGATTTGGTGAATAGAGAAGAATCTACAGTGTTGGAGCTCATGGTCATGGTAAGCCATGGAGGCACTAGGCAACATGACTTTCAGGGCAGTGGTGGTGATTTTATTACTTTTTTTTAAAAAAAAAAAGTCTGTTCTCTGTCCAAGGGTGCTTGGTAAGCTGCATGTACAGGCCTGGTCTAGAATTTGTTTTGGAGCATTCAACTATCTAGAGCAGGCATGTCAAACTCATTTTGTTTGAGGCAACTTCTTATAAAAAAATTCCATTAATTTGTTTTAATAAAATAATTTAAATCAATTTTTCACTTGATTTCAAATTAAATGAATTATATTGGTTGACAATGAGATTTTTTTTAGTACAGTTGCCAAATGCAATAAAGTGGTTTTAGGTATATGTGTACACTAATTATTTCAACACCAATACATTTTAACAACATATTCTATTTGTAAATGAATACAAATGCAAATTATACATTATTTTTGTGCAAAAATAAAACTAAATAACAGATTTAAGAGCAGTTATCATTAGTTATCGTTAGATAAAAAAATCATTCTATCATCCAAAACTTTGTTATACTGTATTTAATGAACAGATCTTTGGTATTAAAAAAAAAAGACTGACTACATTTGATTGTGTATCATCATGGCATTAAAACAAAATTTGAACAGTGTATGAAAAATAAAGGTTCCCTAAATGTCTGCTGGCTGTATCTATACATTTTCCTTGATAGCACTCTATTGCCTTCTTTTTAGCCTTTTTTCAACTTCCCAGCTTAAAAAAGGCAAGGCACCGGGAGCTGAAAGTTACAGAGACTGTTTAAGCAGGTTGCTAAGCAACCTGTTCACACTCGGCCCTTCTTACCCTCCCACTTTTAAATTAGCCTGTATGGATCACATTTCTTTCAATATGAGCCATCTGAAGACCTGTTGCTGCGATGCATTCTGCTGCTCTGCAACCTGGCTGCCTGAGGAGAATTTGGCTCTCCGGAACAGTTTCCTTCAGCTTTTTTTTGTTTGTGTGTGTGTGCAAAAAAAGGTGCCAGAATGCCTTTCTGAGGATTCTATGGGGAAAAAGCCCTGGATATATCACATATAATTGAAGATTGTAATTAGTTGTGTGTGCACGTTCAGCAAGTGTGATGTATTTGTGCTGGCATTTCTAGGCCTCTTTCCAACCACATCCAGAAAAATTTGTAACAAACATTGGAATTCTTAAGGCCATGTTTGGTATTTCCCAGCAATCTGTTACTGGAAGGAAAAAGCAATCCCTGCTGCGTTACTGATCCCAGAGAAGCATTTGCATGTATGCAGGTATCCTTAGGGTGCAATAGTTATGGATGAGAAATATTGGTTGCAAAGTTGGCATTTCTGGATGTAATACAGATATTTTGGACTTATTTTTGTTTCTTTGCATGTTTCATATTTTTAAAAAGGCATATGCTACTGACTATGCATATGCACCTATGTAACATCTTTTGCTAGGATACATGACCACTGCTTTTCCAGAATGTGAAAAGTGAAAGATTGTGACTAAACAAAATTTTAATGTACAGATAATACCACCAGAAATTATTTTAGCCTTTTTAATAAATGTTGTTATTGATGTTAAGCTCACCATGGAAAACATTGTATATTGTTATGTATATACTAGGTTAATTATTTAAAGACTGAAGTGCAACATAGCTAGATTCTAAATAATCTATTTTTCAAAACACACAACAGTCCAAACAGTAAAAGTAAAGTCCAAATTAAGAATATTTCATTCTTAAGAATTGTTTAGATTCAAAATAGTTTTCAAGAGTGTACAAAAGATACTATTTTTTCTAGAATCAGCTAAATTAGACATATTACATTGAGAAAAATGTTTCTTATTTCTTTCCTGTTACCTTTGATTTCATTGCAGAGATGTTAACATAAGAAATAGATTATTTTGTTATCTAATTTTACCTTCCAAAAGACAGAAGCAGATGAAGAATGTGAGGTTCTTTCCTGTTGGCTTTTTTGAATTAGCTGTTTTAGAATCTAAAAGTTTAGTTCCTAAAGAAGTAACCCTGTAAATAATTTTAATGTCCTCCTCTAGTGCAGGCTCTTTTATGACTCAAGGACTTCATCTCCCAGAAATCCTGAGCCAGCATGGCTCAGCTTGGAAACCTCTCCCTTTCCCCTCAGCATGGCTGGCTCAGGATTTCTGGGAGTTGAAGTCCACGAGTCATAAAAAAGGGCCAAGATTGCCTAGCCTTGCAATAGGCTTTCAGAGGGAACTTTTTTTTTTTGCAAAAAAAAGGTGCCGGAATGCTGTTGTGAGCATTTTATGAGAAAAAAAGCCCTGTGGGTACCAGCCTAGGGCTGTCAAATTTTAGGGGCCACTAAAATTTAAAAGACAATTAAAAAGTAAAAAAATGAAAAGCAGTAATGTGCCTCCTACAGTATTAAATTTCATTTTCCCCCTCAATTTAAATAGAGAAAAAATATTAAAGAAAATAAAATAAAAATTGCCTGGAGCTGAAAATCATATATGGAAAACTCAAAAAACTCAATGACAAAAGAATAAAGTGCACTTCTTTGAAACTCCTAACCAAATTCAAAGATAACCCAAACCATAGGGGAAACCAATTTGCCTAAGGCACCAAAATGTCTAGAGCTGGGCCTGCATTCATTAATTCATGCCTATTTACTTTTATCACACATATTCTCTTCTGTACAATAAATGTCCTGTCTTATAATCAAATATTTCTTAGTTAATTTCTGCCTGATATGAAGTCACAGTGCATTTGTTCATTCACCTATTTGTCCCTTTTCAACTGGAATTGGTCCAAATATCTATGTCCATTCAACAAGCTATTCCCCCTGTAATGCTTTCGTTCATACTTAGTATCTTTCCCTTTGCAGAAAGGAACAATAATAGCAAACTCAGATATCACACTTACATTAAGCAAGACAGATAAGCTGCTTAGCAAACAACATTTCTATTTTAACATTTTCCTAGTTTCATAATTTACATTTGCAATCAATGATTTTCCATATTGTCACCATATTTGTTACTTCTTTAATTATTTTTATAGACACAAACATTTGTTTTAAATTCAATTTTTTGATATATCACCATCATTTTCATATATTTTCCTGAAATGTTCCTTATAGCATCCTCACTTTAATTTTATCTCAAATTATTATATTAGATTCATTTTTATTCCATTTACTCTTCTGGAGGCTCCTATTATATAGCCCTTTCCACCCATTGCCAAAATAATTTTTTATTTCTATCAAAATCACTCATTTTTTCTGCCTCTTTTATCTTACTTTGGAAATATCTTTTCCTCTTGTTATTTATACAGTGCCTTTCTATATTCTTTTTTTTTTGCTGTCATCATTCTCATTTTGGCTCTCTAAAAAGAATCATAGTGCAGGTTAAAGTTCAGGTTTAAGAAAAATTTAGAACAATTTTAGAGAAAAGTAATATGATGATCAGGATGCTAGAAACTAGAGGTAGATTTGACAGCCTTCTTCAAATGGTTGAGAGGATGTCATATAGAAGAAGATCAAAACCTCTATCATTCCAATATTCAGGACATGGACTAATTAATTTAATTTACAAGAAGACACATTCCAACTTAACATTTTGAAAACTTCATAACAGTTAAAGAAGTATAACAATGGAACCAAATGCCAGTTCTGAACTTCCATTTGCTGAATATATTTTAGACAGCAATTTGTTGGGGATGCTTGAATTTGGGTTCTTACTTAATAATCTAGGTATAACCCTTCCATTTCTATTATACTACAAAGACATTCTATCCTCGACTAGATCTGAAAGGTAATGTGAAATATAATAGAATCCTATTATAGTGCCATATTTGTGATAATTCAGTCGCCATCTCTCCCCCTTTCTCGCTACATGCACATATATCTCGTTTTAGTTACTAAATGAACAATCTGTAAGTATAAAACCATACATCTGTCAAGGTTAAAAAAACACCCAATAATGAATATATGGTTGAATTTATTATTGGTAATCTCTTTTTTAGTAGAACACCTAAGCGATTTTCATATATTGTTAACTGGCTGAAACTATGGAACGTCTCTGCACACCTAGATAATTCTGTTTTATGGCAACATAGTTATGGATGTATTACCAAGAATACATCATCCATAAAAAGCAAGAGTAACAATTATAATGAATAAAGCCATGTTATATTCTAAATAATATTTTCAAGGTTAATGTTTATCTGGGACTCTACTGAAATAAAATTAATGGAAAGTCTGGTCTCCTATTTCCATAGTTTTGAAACAAGCCTATTCCATTTCAATTTGCTGCTGACATCTCTATGCATTATTTTTACTAGTGAAACCATGGGTGTCAAGACCATTTCCACAATTTCCTCTAATTTTTAAAAATGCAAAACATGTACACATTCCTATGAAAATGAAGCATAATTTTTCTAAGGGCCCACTTGTGTTAAACAATGTAATAATTTACATAAATGTCACACATTTGAATAACTGGTGCAAATGAACATTTGCATGTAAATGCTAGAAAATAAACACAGACAGAAAAGCACATTGTTATTATGATAATCTGATTCTCAAGAACCAGCTTGTGACCAATTATTAAACTCTGCTGTTTGCCTTACCAACAAGCAGAAGTATTTAACAACAGTTTTGAAATCAAAAGTTATGTATTATTTATTCAATACATACCTCAAATATGCATTAATTTAAAACTGATGTTAGACTAAATCAGATAAATGATGGTATGTATTCTCTTCAATCTGCTTAAGTTTTTATAATTACTGTTTGAACAATTTATTTGTTATGTACTGGGCTCATTAGTAATAACATGTGGGTTGCTGGAGCAGCTAACAACCCAGACTACAAGTCTCCAGTGCTATAATTGGCTATCCCTAAGCGGCAATGGTTGCTTCAAACCTATTGGCTGCCGCCTAGGGGCTAGACTATATATTGTGACTTGTTGCAGCCATTTGCCAGTACAGATTCTGCACAAAATAAAATATGAGTTTCCCTGTACTCAGTTACCTCATCTTCATTCCTGTGCCAAAGAACCCGCTATTTAACGTTGGCGACGAGGGTGGGATCCTGCTTCACTGAAAAAAAGAGTTGAAGTCTACGAGGGAAAGGCAGTGCACGCTGGAGGGAAAAGGTATTCCCCCCTCTCAAGGTCAGCTAGCAAGCTAGCAAGCTAGTACTCAGTGGACTCATTCCCTGAGCCTGGAAGCAGGATTCGGAAGGAAATGCAGGAACCAGCAAAGAAAGAATACCGAAGGTTGGGAAACTTCGAGAATTCAATGTGAAGCACCCAGAGGAATGGCCATCCTATTTGTCCCAGGTAGAGAACTACCTCAGGGCAAATCAGATCGTGGAACATAGACTGAAGGCTGCAACGCTACTCTGCGTGTGTGGCCCAGCAACCTTTGACTTGGCCGAGAACCTTTTCACGACGACACCGATTGAAGCGGTCTCCTACGCAGACCTCAAAAAGAAGCTAACCGGACATTTCCAACCCAAGATGTCTGAAATGGCTTGGCAGTTCAAGTTCGACCAGAGAGTGCAGCAACCCAGGGAATCAGCTTCAGAGTTCATAGCAGGCCTGAGGCAGGCCGCATGCCTTTGCAAATTTTCAAATTTAGAGAAGTGACTACAAGACCAGCTCATCTGCAGCCTACGGGACAGAATGCTTCAGCAGAGACTCTTTGCTAGACCAAACTTAACGTTTTCTGAAGCACAAGATAAAGTGATGGCCAACGAAGCCGCTGGGGGCACAGTTCAAACAGTACAGCCCGCCAAAATGACAAATTTTGAAGAAACGGTCCACCTTGAGTACGCCAAATGCACTGTGGAGTCTTCCAAGAAAGAAAAGCCCGAAATCAACAGACTCCAAAAGCAACCTAATGCGCAACACCGCAACAACCTGCAGAGAGAGAACACTTACAAGGCAGTTCTCTTACCTAGATGTAAGGGGTGCGGCAGCAACCATTTTTGCGCCGATTCCAGATTCCGATCAGCCATGTGCAGAGCTTGCAGAAGGACAGGCCACATTGCAGTGGTTTGCAGAGCCCGCCAGAGAGACCGGCCACCCAAACACCTGTCAGAAGAACCAACTAGGAGAGGTACTGGGGCCCAGGGTCCAGTTAGTGTGGGGTTTTTCAGAAGCAGTAGAAGCGTGTGCCACACCAGGGCTCGATGCTCACTCAAACCCAAACTCAGGCTCTTGGTAGAGCTACAAGGAGTTCCATGTAAGATGGAATTGGACTCTGGCACTGCAATCTCAATTATTTCTCAAGACACTTTTAATTTCGTGTGTAGGCGCAGTAACAATTGGGCCAAACTAAGGCCCTCAGATAGAATCCTAACCGATTTTCAAAATGCTTACGTTAAAGTTAAGGGAGAAGCCACTTTGACAGTAAAATTTAAAGGGTTTTTTGGGCACCTGGATGTCATTGTAGTAGGGGGCCAGAGAACGAGTCTCATTGGACTCGATTGGTTTGATGCCTTAGGTATTCAGATTACTGGGATAAACCGGACACAAACTGCAAACTGTGGGGAATATGCAGATGTTTTTGATTCAGCCCCAGGAACATACACAGGCCCGCCTAGCTCATTTAAGCTAGATCCCAATGTAGTTCCAATCAGGGTTAAGCCTCGCAGGGTCCCCTTTGCCTTAAAACACAAAATTGATTCAGAAATTGATAAGCTTGTAGAACAGGGTGTGTTACAGCCTGTTGATGATGGGGAGTGGGAAACTCCTATAATCACTCCACTTAAAGTCAACAGGAAAATTCGCATTTGCGCTGACTATAAATGCACACTAAATAAAGCCCTCAAGCAACATGCTTACCCGGTCCCAGCGGTCAACCACATTTTAGCCTCCTTGCAAGGGGGTACTATTTTTGCTAAACTTGATTTAGCACAGGCCTATCAGCAATTGCCGGTTGATGAGGCCACAGCTGCGGCTCAGATGATCATGACTCACAGGGGGGCTTTCAAAGTTAAACGCTTACAGTTTGGAGTCAGTGTTGCACTGGGCATTTTCCAGGGAATCATGGAGTGTACACTTAAGGGTATTCAGGGCATCTGCCCTTATTTTGATAATGTTCTTATTGCAGGGGAATCCCCAGAAGTGTTAGCCAGTAGGCTCAGGGCTATTTTGCAGAGGCTTTACAAAGCAGGCCTCAAATTTAAAAAGAGCAAGTGTAGTATTGGGGTTTCTTCAACAGAATTCTTGGGTTTCCGATGCTAACGGCATTCACCCTGCTGATTCTAAAGTTAAGGCCATTAAAATGGCTCCTAGGCCCAAATCAAAAGGAGAGCTACAAGCATTCTTGGGCCTCCTAAACTTCTATCAGTACATTTCTACTTCATAAGACTGCACTAGCAGAGCCCCTCCACAGGCTTCTAGATAAAAAAGCTCCATGGAAATGGACTAACTTACATGAAAAAAGTTTCCAGGACTTAAAAGCACTATTGTCAGAAAAGTCCACTGTAACTTACTACAAAGAGTCTAAACCAGTATGTCTTGCATGTGATGCATCTCCATACGGGGTGGGGGCAGTTTTAAGCCACATAGAAAAAAATGGAACACAGCTCTCTATAGCATTTTACTCAAGGACATTGTCCTCTGCTGAGGGCAACTATACTCAGATTGACAAAGAGGCCGTAGCCATCATTGCTGGAATAAAAAAATTCCATGACTCTTTATATGGCAGGGACTTCACAGTCTTTACAGACCACAAACCTCTGTTGGGACTTTTCACAACAGACAAACACCCTCCCCCCCACATACTTTCTCCAAGAATGCTGAGATGGCCTATTTTTATATCTGCATACACTTTTAAATTGATTCAAAAACCGGGTAAAGAAATGGGCCATGCTGATGGCCTCAGCAGACTACCACTGCCACTAATGGAACCAGATCTGGCTCCAGCTGCTAGAATACTGTCCATACAGGACATACCTGAATTTCCCCTCCATGCAGGGACATTGCTCCTGAAACTGCCACAGATAAAATACTTAGTAGAGTATTGTCATGGGTATACACAGGCTGGTTGGATAAAAGCCCAGGTTCTGAATTTCAAAACTATTTTGTCAGAAGGCATGAGTTATCTGCCCACAAGGGGTGCATTTTATGGGGAAACAGAGTCATAATTCCCACTTCCCTAAGAGACAGGGTTTTACAGTCATTACATGAAGGCTATCCAGGCATTGTCAGAATGAAAGCTTTAGCTAGAAGCTACCTTTGGTGGCCTGGCCTTGATAAGGACATTGAGGCACAAGTCCATGGTTGTTACACATGCCAGCAATCTAGGCCTGAAATGCCAGAGGCTCCAATTCACAGGTGGGAGGAAACATACATTCCCTGGTCTAGGATTTGCATAGACTACACTGGGCCTTTTCAGTGTCACCTCTTCCTTATAGTAGTGGATAGCCACTCCAAATGGCTAGAAGTAATTCCAGTTCCTAACATGACTACTGCTAGGACCATCCAGGTGTGAGAAAAATCTTTGCCACACAAGTTGCCAGATGTCTTAGTTTCAGACAATGGGGCCCAATTCACTGCTGCTGAATTTCAGATCTTCCTTAGAGCTAATCTCATCAGACATGCAACGTCTGCGCTTTTTCATCCATCTTCTAATGGTCAAGCTGAACACATGGTGAGGACAATGAAGGAATCACTCAAGCGCATTGTCACAGGTGACTGGCATCACAGATTGTCAGATTTTCTACTCTGCCAGCATTCTATGCCCTGCACTGATACAAGCAAAACTCCTGCAGAATTACGTTGGGGGAGGTGACAGGTTGCATCCAGATAGAGTGGCAGCAGAAGCCTCTGGACCAAAACCCCCGAGGGGGTTGCACATGGGCGATTGGGTTTGGGCCAGGAACTATGGTCATGGGAATCTGTGGGTTCCTGGTCAAATTACCAAGGCATCCAGACCCCTATCTTATGAAGTGGGGTTGGAGGGAGGCAAGTTGTCAGATGACACATTGATCAACTCAGAAAATGGTTTCCAGAATGGCCACTAAGTGAGGACTGTGTCATAAGTCCCTCCCAATGTCCTCAAACTTGCAGCCAAGCTAGCCCTCACATGGACTCTCTGGACTTTTCCGTCATAAATGAGGTGGAACCAGAGGGAGAAGTGGGGAGTCCTGGAATGCAACATGGATCCCCTGAAGAAGCAAGCCATCCGAACCTCAGCAACCCCTGCACCTACTCTGCTGATCAGTCTGACTCTGGGGTGGGCCAACCTGGAGAGGCCAGCCAGAGAGCATCTAATCCACTTCACTCAGGAGCACAAAGGGACACAAGTCTACCCAGCCCACTGGGTAAGCTGGTAGACCACAAAGTGAGTGGAACTCCGAGACATTCCACTAGGGCACACAAACCTCTTTCATATCTCGCTGATTACATTGTAAAATAAAGAGCTATAATATTGTTGTATTGCTGTTTGCCACTATACTACAGAAACTAGTGCTATGTTATAATGTCTAAATGTGCTATCTTTGAAGCCTATTCATTCAGGCGTTGTTTAATAATGTTGTAACCTATAAGGGTTTTTTATTATTACTTTCATTTTAGTGTGTTTTGATAATGAGTCTTGATAATTGCATTGAGACTAATTTGTGTTAATATTGTCTGATCTAAGAGGGGAGGGGTGTTATGTACTGGGCTCATTAGTAATACCATGTGGGTTGCTGGAGCAGCTAACGGCTCTCCAGCAACCCAGACTACAAGTCTCCAGTGCTATAATTGGCTATCCCTAAGTGGCAATGGTTGCTTCAAACCTATTGGCTGCCACCTAGGGGCTAGACTATATATTGCGGCTTGTTGCAGCCATTTGCCAGTACAGATTCTGCACGAAATAAAATATGAGTTTCCCTGTACTCAGTTACCTCATCTTCATTCCTGTGCCAAAGAACCCACTATTTAACATTATTCATTCATTGATTTATTGAATTTCTGTTCGTCATATTCACTAAAGACTGACCCTCAAGATAGTTGAAAACAGAACTGTCAAATCTACTGACATAAACCTACAAACTTTCACTTCTAATACTCATTACCCTATTTACAAACAGGTTACATTCTAGAGGTGTTCACAAGTTCATAACAATTCTTAATTTACATAAGAAGCAGTACTACAGTAAAACTTGCTGGTGATGGCATCGGTTCATTCTTCAGAGTTGATTTAGCAAATTTCTTTAACTTCCTGAAGAGGTGGTCCAGTGAATTTTGGGTGGTGACCTTTCTCTTTTCTTCAAAGATGACACCATAGTAATGGATTGCAACGTAGACAGCTGCAGACACTGAAGTACTTAAGTAAAGATGGAAAGGTTGGGGAATTCTGATCTATCAGTCAAATTTACAAGTCTCCAGTGCTATAATTGGCTATCCCTAAGTGGCAATGGTTGCTTCAAACCTATTGGCTGCCACCTAGGGGCTAGACTATATATTGCGGCTTGTTGCAGCCATTTGCCAGTACAGATTCTGCACGAAATAAAATATGAGTTTCCCTGTACTCAGTTACCTCATCTTCATTCCTGTGCCAAAGAACCCACTATTTAACATTATTCATTCATTGATTTATTGAATTTCTGTTCGTCATATTCACTAAAGACTGACCCTCAAGATAGTTGAAAACAGAACTGTCAAATCTACTGACATAAACCTACAAACTTTCACTTCTAATACTCATTACCCTATTTACAAACAGGTTACATTCTAGAGGTGTTCACAAGTTCATAACAATTCTTAATTTACATAAGAAGCAGTACTACAGTAAAACTTGCTGGTGATGGCATCGGTTCATTCTTCAGAGTTGATTTAGCAAATTTCTTTAACTTCCTGAAGAGGTGGTCCAGTGAATTTTGGGTGGTGACCTTTCTCTTTTCTTCAAAGATGACACCATAGTAATGGATTGCAACGTAGACAGCTGCAGACACTGAAGTACTTAAGTAAAGATGGAAAGGTTGGGGAATTCTGATCTATCAGTCAAATTTACAAACTGCCCATCTCCTTCACAGAGGTCTCTGAGTGGTATATAAATTGGGGCCTCCCTGGCCTGCTAGATCTCTGAGCCAGCATTTAATTATGGATCAGCTAAAACATAGCTGACCAGGAACAGAAGTGGGGGTTTGGTTTGTCCAGTAAAGTGGGAAGAATGATCCAGTTAATTGTCAGTTATTCCATAATATGACTCATCCTTGTATCTATCAATTATTGTTCTGGCTATTTTTAAATACGTCTTTAGCACTTTGGGGAGATAACACTGGATTTAATGTCTAAAATTAGTTTAACTGCCTCTCATGCAAAATTCTTACACAAGTCCTGAATGTAATTTAAGAGATGACTAAATGGTAGTTCTAGTCATCTGTCAAACCATACTTCGGAACTGACCCATGTTGAGGACAATGTTTGGTAGATATGTTCCTGCCAACTCATGATGTTTGTGAGAAAGGAGGAAAATAAAGACTGTAAATAAGGACAACACTATGGCCTTCATTCTGGCCATGCACACCAGTGGAGTCAGCAAACATTATGGTAGTTTAATTCTTTGCCATTGAATGGAGTGGACAACCCATTAACCAACACATCAACCATGATGAAAAATCCTGTTTGGGGCAGCAGTAATAATATCCCTACAGAAACATCACTTTATCATCAAACTGAGATATAGTTTCTTCTCAATATTAAGCCTATGTCAAAAATCAGATTTTAAAGTATAAACCTGGATATAAACATATCACTTTTTGGTTAAAGTCAAATATGGATGAAAGACTTCATTTATCAGCATGTTCAATAAATGCATAACTAGCAATAGAGCTAAATAGATAATATTATATACTTTAGGTCTCTTGAACACTGTCTCAAACAAAAGTTACTTCAGATATATTTCATTCTATGGATTTGATTTTTGAGGTGCATATATGTTACAACTCTATAGATAGATTGAAGAGAATAGAGATTATTGTTGACAGAAGGCAACTTTGTTGTAAGACAGCTTTGTTCAACTTTGAATATGGATAACTATAGATAGTAGCAATTATGGCAATACATGATTAATGTCCAGATTTTGGATGAAGAGAAAGGGGCCAGCAATACATGGTATTTCACTAATTTACTGTGAGCCAGGGTGGCACAGTAGTTAGACTGCAGAATTGCAGGCTGACTCTGCCCACTTCCAGGACTTTGATCCTGACCAGCTCAAGGTTGTCTCAGCCTTCCATCCTTCCGGGGTTGGTAAAATGAGGAGCCAGATTGTTGGGATTTGTTATTTTTAACTATCTCCATACCATAACCTAACATCCTGCCTTTGCACAATAGCATTAGTATCAATATTGCTTAACCAAGTCAATATTTTAGTTGTCTATAAAAGTATTTTATTGGAATGGAATATTTTTTTCCTGATATGCTCATATAGTGCCCAGAAATTGAACAGACTTTCAAGGTAATTCTTTCTTAGCTAGTAAAAAAATATTGTGTTGTAACAGCTGCTGACAGATGCATTATGTGCGCCTGTGAATAATTTTCTTTAAGGTGAAAGGCTTTCGGTAGGCCTATTGACATGGAAGTATTATTCAATCCCAGTTAATTGCTGTAAATTGGTAGGAATATTTTTAGACAGAATGTTTACTTATTATATGTTGTATAAGAGAATAATAAGATTAAACATAACTTGCCACCCCAGCAACAATTTTCATTCAAATCAAGGATTTGTAATGGAAGTACAACTTAAGTTATATAATGGAATCTGAAATCACATGGTGTGCTTCTTTGTTACCAGAACTTTTGTACTTGGCTTACTTTTTAAAGAATCTATAAGAAACAAAAACCCAAACAGATATATTGATCCTAATCAATTTTACCTCTAAAGTTTTAAACAAAGTCTTGGTGTAGATTTGGCACCACAAATAATGACATTGACAGGTTATCTTAAACTAAACATTCAGCTGGCTTCTTAAAAGTACTATTCTTTACAATCTAAACTATTTAATTGCACAGTATTGTGATTTTTAAATACAATTTTTGCTTATAATTTGCCCAGGCAAATTAAAAAAGGTAATAATACTAGTGTTCAGCATTTTGTTCATCAGCTGTAATGTAAATGGTGGTCAAAGAAAGCTTCTTTGATTCTCTCCATGAAGTCTTGCCCATTCATTTGTCTTGCGGCTACAATAGTACAAAGTGGCTGGTCCTTTGTAAGCAGGCAGTTTCACTTCTCCATTGCTTAATTTTGTCTTTTTCATCAGTTACAAGAAAGTTATTAAATACTGTCTGAGCATTATTATGAGATCCTTGAAGTTCTTCCAAAGCATTTGACAAGCAACTGATATCTTTAAAATATTATTCAGTACTTTTGTAATAATAAACTCTGGGGACACGATAGCTCAGCAGTTAAAGACTCTGAGCTTGTCAGCTGGACACTTGGTTAAGTGACCATTGCTTAGCCACGTTCCGGCCCACTTAGCAATTTGAACACATGCAAATGCGAGTAGATAAATAGGTACCACTTTGGTGGGAAAGTATCAACATTCTGTATGCCTCAGTATATGGTTATACTGACCTCACAGTCACAAAAATATCTTCAGACAATGCTGGCTTCCTCGGCTAAGAAACAGAGATGAGCACTATTCTCTAGAGTTGGACACAACTGGACAGGGAAAAATTTTAACTTTACCTTTAATCTGGAATAGTTAGATATAACATCAATAATATTTCACATACTGGGGATAGGGAAAAGGAGGACAGATTATTAGCCTTTACCAGATTAGAGCATCTACTACCAGAAGAGATTGTGCTAACTGCATTAATTGCACTCTTCCAAACCTATGGAATGCCCGACCCCCTACACCCATATGTACGATCTGCTTAAGATGCCTTTGTAATAAAACATTCATAGCAAGCTGAATTAGCTTGGAGTGGCTACAAGGGAAAGAATCAGATCCGAAGCAGTAGCCCAAAAAACCTCATTGTTTATATTCATTGACACTATCTCAAAGACAGTATATCTATCATGCTAACTTAGTAGGAAAGGATAAATAATAATGTCACTCAGATGAGTTTATCAAAAGCATCCCAGTGTCATGTTGTAATTTCCACTCTGCCTGCCTTCTTCCTTTTTTTTTGGTAGTGTCTTTGATATATAGTAGGCGAAAGGTACATGAGCTCTTGTTCTGTTTTTGCTCAGGGCTGCTCAGCAAGCTGTCAATGCTTTGCCTGTAAGCTCTGTGTACACTGTAGTTGTTTGCATGCTTAATAGATTTATGTTGTATCTTCAAAGTGATTTGGTTGCTTTAGGGTTTTGGCCAGATCAGGATGTGAGTAAAAAAAGGGAAAGATGTCATAAAAGCTGCAGGAGTTACCAAGTAAGGGAGCTGAATGAGACTGCAGGTATATAGTTGTAATTGAATATTAAATATTAGTACAGCAAAGAAATTGTGTTATTTTTCGTCAGTGGTATTCATTGTTATTTGTAATTCTAACCACATTTAATACCAGCTAATAAAAGTTTCCTCATTTCTCTCATTATACTGTAGGCTTACTGACTGACACTAAGCAGGATTTAGAGGATACATAGGATGTATCGGTGGGAAGGTAACAGTGTTCCATGCGCCTTTGGCATCTAGTCATGCCGGCCACATGACCACAGAGACGTCCTCGGACAAGCGCTGGCTCTTCGGCTTTGAAACAGAGATGAGCACTGGCCCCTAGAGTCAGAAACGACTAGCACGCATGTGCGGGGGAACCTTTACCTTTACCTTTACTTAGGATTTTCATAAAGATCCTTACTATGAACCTCAGTGTGACCTATCTGAACACATTCAAATGTATTATTTATCATCATAATAGTCAGAAGGCAATTCAAATAGTTGAAGTCAGTTGAATAGGCAGCAAGGTATCTAGAGGTTATTTTAGCTGAACAGAAATATCCAACTTACAGATTCCTCTTCTGTCAAAATATTTCCCTTGGGCAAGTCACTGTTTCAGAAATTAATAAAATGTGAGGAAAAAGTGAAGCTGAAGCAGTGAATAGGGGATAAAACTGAAATACATCAAAAACCCAGGCAATGATTTTAAAACAACATTGTGGATGGCTATGTGAGAAAGATATGAGACAAGTATTTTGTAATCTTTCTGTTAGCTCAACAGATTTAGGAAGCCTAAGAGACCCTGGTGATTACCCAATTTGTTATCTTGTGAAAAAGTTGAAATATTTCTCTAAGAAATGGACCATGAAAAATTGTCAATCTTGGAAATTAACTCATAATTTACTAAAGACAGGCATTAGACTCTCCGCATCTATTATTTGCAGGAACATCTAACTAATTTTTATTTTCTGTTAAGATTTAAAGAGGGGTTTTTTTTAGAATGAAGATCAGTGGACTATGACAAACTGACTACTTCTAGGGTTTTTTTTACTATTAAGCAATAAATGATAAAATTTAAAGCATTATTAATTTGTCAATTAAAATTAGTACTTCCCAAATCTGAGGAATGTATTTTGTGTATTTTGGATCATGACATTTAATTCTAGTTCCTTTCTTTTATTTTCAGTCATCCAGGATATGGCTGTCCCAAAGGTGGTTTTTCAATAGGCAACTGGACTTTCTTTGTTTTACCTTGGTGACATTATGCTTCTCATCCAAGAAGCTTCTTCAATTCTGATTATATTCTTTGGAAGACAGCAAAGTCCACATTCTGGACAGAAAGGACTGCTGGTTTGAAAGAGGGGTCAAAGAGGCCATCTACATTAAAGCTGAACAGTTTTCTCTCAACATAGGTGGAGGGATACAATGCCACATATTTCTTGCTTACAACACAGTCTTTTAGCAGTTCCAAAATGGTTCCACACCTATTTACACTACTCAGGTGACCCTGAGGGCAGAGATACAACTCCAAGTGGCTTCAATGACTCTCAGAAAGAGTGCTAATGACCAATGATTGCAAGGAATATAAATCCTTCCATTCCCCACCATTCAGTGAGAACTGAAGAAGCTTCTTGGATGAGAAACAAAACTTCTTCAAGGAAAAACAAAATCCAGTTGCCTCTTGAAAAAGTATCTTTAGGATTTATCTTTTATTACTATATCTGTTTACCACTTAATATTAATAATTTACAATCCTAGTCATAAATGCATGTTAGGATGAAATCCTGTAAACATTTATTGGGAATGAATCCACTGAACTCAGTTCTATATACAAACATCCATAATCTTTTGGATTTACTGTGGTTTTATAGAAGAAAGATAAATTATTAACAAAGATGCATACTACCTTTCCACATTCAGGAATAATGAAAATGAAATGAAAATGACTGAGATGAGAAGCTTTATTCTCTTTTCGGCAATTTCCATGGTTTGTTCTGACAGCCTGTTATTTTCTTCTGTTTCTCCATCGTTGGCAGTGTCTCTTCACATTTTATCCTTAACACCTTATGTAAATTCACTTGATAGTTCTGCTTCATTATCAATGAGATTCAGGACTTCAAAGTGATTCCTGTTGTTCTCTTTGAAAATGGCAGGTATATACTCAATATCATACCACAGAAACTGATTGACCTGGAATTTGCACAAGAGCCGTGTATTAGCTGTTCTGTACTTAGCAGCTGGTCATGTTTTTATTATTTATTTATTTATTGGGGCTTATATGCTGCCCTATCTCCCGAAGGACTCAGGGCGGCTAACAACAATAAAATACAATAAAACAAAAGTTAGAAAGAAATTAAATTAATGGCCCCAGTAGAATAAATTAAAATTAAGTTAAAAATTAAAAACATAATTAAAATCCCTGTCAGCCCAGGTCAGCCTGATGGAAAAGGAGTGTTTTGAGGCCGCGGCGAAAGGACCGGAGATCCGGGGCCATCCGAAGCTCAAGGGGGAGTTGGTTCCATAGGGCTGGCACTCCCACAGAGAAGGCCCTTCCCCTGGGGGTCGCCAGCCGACATTGTTTAGCCGACGGCACCCTGAGGAGGCCCTCTCTGTGTGAGCGCACTGGGCGATGGGAAGTCGTTCCCGGCTATAACTGATGCTATAACTGAGCTCATCCATTTCCTGTAGGGTGACATCAGCAACTAGATTTCCTGAAGACTTTAATTCACCCACATAATAAACGATTACTCTGAAATATCTTCAACTTTTTCTCAGTAGCATATTGAGTGCCATCAAAACTGATTGGCCCATCATCCAATACCATATATGCAATCATTTTATATTGTCTAGCCATGTGGTTTTCTTAGTAAAAGTACAGGAATAGTTTACCATTAATTTATCTCACATGATACAAACTTATGCCTTTACCATTTTCACACTAGAGGTCATCTGTATTCAGCATCTTCCTATATCACTTCCCCAATTCAGAAGTTAAATACCTAACTCCCAACTTTATAAATCCATGATTATGCTGATCGCCAGCATCAAGTTTGGATCTTGCCACTACTATAGGATAGAAATCCTCTTCCCCAGAGTTCAACAATTAAACCTTTTTAAGTGTCTTTAAAAGTAATATCTCAGACTTTTTTAATGTAAAGTTTACCTCATAGCACTAAACTCTAATCTCTTCCAAAAACCTCAATTTTAATACACTGATTTACTGCCCAGTTGGAATTTTTGCTTATTAGCTGTGAGCAACATAAAAATGAAAGGAATATAGTTAATCCTATATATTATGGCTTTAAATGTGAATTCTAGTTATTTTGTTCCAGTAAAATTAGTTCTTTAAAAAGGTACTTCAGGAGCTACTTAAAAAGAAAGTGAAATAATTATATTTAACATTTTTTCTAAGTTCAGAATGTCACCCAAGTACTAACTCATTAACTCTGTTCCTTTTTTCTCATGTTCAGTATGTTCTTTAAATGCTGAATTCATATCCACAACTGCTATTTTTACATAAAAGGGATTCCAATTAAGTCTATGAGCTACATACATAAAATCAATTTGTAAAATTGGTTACTTAGCTTCATTTTTAACAAATATGTCCTAGTGAAAAAATGATTTTGCAAGTCTCAAACATGGAAAGGTAATAACACTGCAGTAAAATAAGCATTTCTGAATAAAATGAGAAGGGTGTCAGGAGTTATTATATATGGCAAAATTATCCATACTTGTGAAAATATATTAAATAGAAATACATTGATGGTATTCTTTTAGTTATATACTGACATAGCAAAGTAAAAGTGCAAAACCTATTGCTGCCTGACTTCAAAAAGCTAATGCCATGTTTATCCATTTCCCATTCCAAGTAGACAAGCAGCTGGAGTGAATCTTCAATCTTGCTTCAGCACTATCAATAGGACAGCATCCTCTACTTCATCCTTGGATGGAAGTGCTTAGATTAGAAGAATGTTTCTTAGCTATTAGTTTATATTAGCAATGATGGTCATAGAAATAATCTGAAAGAATTAACAAACCTAACAAACCAGAAAAGAGCTAGAGAAAAGATAAGAGAAGCAGAAGGCAGTAAATTGAGTTTCTCAGATAAGCATTTCCTGGAGTTCAGGACAGGAATTACCTCTTAAGGTTTTGGGGGTTGGAGCTAATTAGTTTACTCTCTCCAGATGATTGGCTAAAGAGAATATTCCCACAGTAGAAAACACTACTTTAGTCCAAGTTCATTTTCATTAATTTAGATGTATTGTATGGCTTGCTCAGAGGAAGATTCCACTTAATCTATTACTGTTTTATAGTTAAAGCAATAACCATTACTGTCAGAAGCATTATTGAATTTTTATGTCTCTAAAAATACTCATAAATATAAACAATAAAATATTTCAAGCTTACCTCTATCCTCTGGAAAACTGGCGTTTCTATCTTGGCATACTCCATGATAAAGAGAGTAAGTGATGAGATGTCAGTGATGAAACATGTATTGTCTAAGACAGGCCACATAGCACACAGACTCCTGTTTCCAGCACCTCACTGCTGTTTCTGCTTTTCCATTCCTTCATATTTACCAGAGACAGCTTATTTCAGTGAGAACCAGATAAAGTAGAAGCTGCTTCCACTGAGCAGAAAGGTTTATAAAGCTAAGGCTCATTCAGCTAAGTAGATTTTACTATCAGGATGATTCATACAAGATTATTTTTCTCAGTTAATTAAGTCCCTAAATATAAATAATGATACTGAAAGTACGTATTTTATTTTAGAATTTGGCTAGCAGGGGTCTTTAGGGTGGGATGACTACTCACAGAAGTAACAGGGAAGAGTGGCTTCCTTAAACAAAAACAAATTGAAAAATATACCAGTCTATTACTTATGAAAAGTAAAGATGCTGTCAATTTTGTTTTTACTTTTCAAAAATCAGAGCTCTTGCATATTCTTACACCTTTGGGCGTTGCTGCTCTGATACTTATGCTTGCTTCTCCCAGCTGATGATATTTGCAACAGAGAGAATCAGAATTCTCCGAGGGTCTTTTGAATAATTAGCTGCTGTCTTCCAGGAGAAGTATGAGTACTGCAATAATAACCTTTTCAAATGACCCAATTCATTTTCAGAAAGAGTGCATGGTTTGTATCATTAAGAATGAATTTCAGAAACTGTTCCTTTTCCCACTTCTGCATGATAATCTCTCCATTTTGAAATGATAATTTGGGCAGCATGCAAAAACAGATTCTATCTAGACCAAGAAGATGCAATGTTATTCAATTTGGATTATTTAGTGGCAAAGAGTAAGGGCAGAGCAGCTGACACTTGGCTACCCCGGATTCCCTTTTGCCCTCCCAGGGTCCTAGTAAGAACTTCACAAAACCTCACACCTTACATGCCTCCAATAGGAATCACAGCAGAAAGGAATGGGCAAAGAGAGAACAAATGAACAAAGAGCTGTTGCACTATTATATGTTATCATTTCTTCTCTATTGTTGCTGCTCCCAAGTTAGCCACTACCTCAACAACCCATGACCATGAGTCATATCACTTAGAAGCAGAGTGTAGCATGTTCAGTTCCTGTTTGGCCTTTTGTCCCTACCGCAGAAGCTGCTTTTTATATTCTGCAGAAGGAATAGGAATAGGAACAGGAATGGAATATAGAATAGAATAGAATTCTTTATTGGCCAAGTGTAATCTAACACACAAGGAATTTATCTCCAGTGCATAAACTCACAATGTACTTATAAACAGCAAGTAATATGTCATAGGTCATAATCATAGTTACACTAATTAATCATAAGTTACAAACAACAATTGACAAACCGTAAGAAACCAATAGGAGACATGAGAAACATGAGAAAAGAAGAGAAATGTGACAGTGCAGTGGGAATTAAGTGTTCAGCAGAGTGATGGATTTGGGGGAAAAAAACTATGTTTTGGCATGCAACAGTGGCGTAGCATGGGGGGTGCAGGGGGGGCCGGCCTCACCGGGCGCAACATCTGGGGGGGCGCTCGCACTCGCAGCTCTCTGCCCCTGCCTGGGCTTAGGGGGTAAGGGTTTCTTTAACTAATCTAGTGGAAGAGACTCAAGTGCTAAAATCCATGGGTTAGGGGGCACAAATTATTTGCCTTGCCCCGGGTGCTGACAACCCACGCTACGCCACTGGCATGCAATGCTCTATAGTGGTGTCCTGAGGGGAGAAGTTGAAATAGATTATGTCCAGGTTGTAAGGGGACTGTAGATATTTTCTCAGCCCTCTTTCTGATTCATGCAGTATACAGGTCCTCAATGGAAGGCAGGCTGATTGCGATTGTTTTTTCTGCATTCCTAACTATCTGTTGAAGTCTGAATAATCTGATCTTACTATTTCCTCAGATCACTGATAATTCTCTCTTGTGTGAAGAGGATACCACTTTGGATCCATAAGAATCCATTTGTACAGCATAAATTTGCTGGAGGTGTATCATGATGAAGAAAAAGTGGTTAAAATGCTGAGGTAAAAACCGGGCATGAAAGCCAGCTAGTTTTCCCTTGGGCATGAAAGCCAGCTGGATGACTTTGGGTTACTGACCTTTTCTTGGCTCAACCCCACCAATGACCTACTTTTCAAAACTAGTATCTGATAAATTCCCAGATAAGTTACAGTAAAGATATGGAACTTCATTATCATTCAAATACTGCAGGATTCCATTCGAATTTCTTAGCCTAAACAATTTAGTAAGAATGAATGAATGAATGAATGAATGAATGAATTAATTAATTTTATTATTCTTTCATCATTAATTAATTAATTAATTAATTAATGATGAAAGAATAATAAAATCACCCAGCTTATTATCAAGTAAATAATGACTATCATCCATTTTAAAAAAATACATGGATATACGCACACACACAAACACATTCTCATAAATGGCTGATATTTAAATCTTCACATTATATTGGCAACACACTTGAGAAATAAATCAATAGAACTCAACTGGTTGTTCTAGAGCAGGGGTGTTAAACTGCCAGCTCACAGGCTGGATGCGTCATGCCAAAACCGCACCCACCCCATTGTTGGCAATGGAGAAAAAGTTGTGATACTTCGTGACACGTCATGTGATGTTGCAAGTTTGAAACCCCTGTTCTAGAGTTAAGGCATAGTAAAGTGAGACAAGTTGCTTCATAACCCTTCTGTAGAGCTTTTCTTACGGGGATTTCATATGGAACCGCAGAAATAATTTATTTAAAGATGAACTGTTCTTTTTAGAAATGTACAGCAACTTTTAGGGAAGCATGCATGAGCTGTGTGTAAATTACTAGCTCTGAATATGTTTCTTTGTAGGATTCAAGCATACACTGTAGGAGAGCAGTGTGTTAACCTGTGGTAGCCAGAAATCAGGCGTCTTATAGCACCTTTTATGACTAGCATATACATTATCATCAGTTTAATCACTCCATCCATCTGAAGAAGTGAACTTATAGGTCACAAAAACGTATGTCTTTTAATGAAGTGTGTTAGAAAATATGCTCTCTGCCTCCTAGTGCAGAACACAAGGACACATTGATTTGATTGCCTATGTGTTTAAAGTTACTCTTGCATCTATGTGATACATGTTTCTATGGCTATTGGTTTCTACAACCAGAAGGAAAGTTAAGCTGCCATGTGTTCATACCTAGAGTCTTAATATTTTTCTTATTAGATTGGGATTGGGGGGGGCAATAACCCCATAGAGCAGGGCTGTCAAATTGGCAGCCTGTGGGCCAGATGCATCATGTGTAGGCCAAGCTCACCCCAGCTCTGCAAAGGCAAAAAACATTGTGATACCTCACGATACATCATGCAACACAATTGAGTTTGAAACCTGTGCCTTAGAGCAGGGTCTGAAGCCTTCACAACTTTAAGACTTGTGGACTTCAGCCCCCAGAATTCCTCAGCCAGCTATGCTGGGAATTCTGGGGAGCTGAAGTCCACAGTCTTAAAGTTGTCACGGTTGCAGACCCCAACTTAGAAATTGCCTTGCTGCTTGGGGAAATTTGGCAGCAGACTTTTAGTCAATTGCATGAGAGCACTATTTTACAGTGGTTCTCCTCCTATCTCCTGGGCCGCTCGCAGTCGGTGTTGACGGGAGGGCAGAGGTCCACCCTGAGGCCTCTTGTTTGAGAGTTCCTCAGGGGTCGGTTCTCTATCCCCTCTTGTTCAACATCTATATGAAGCCGCTGGGTGAGATCATTCGTGGTTTTGGGGTGGGATATCATCAATATGCTGATGATACCCAACTTTTTTTTCTCCTCCCCGAACCAACCCAGTGATGCCCTTGCCGTGATGTCCCATTGCCTGGAGGCGGTCCAGGTCTGGATGGGGAGAAACAGGCTTCGTCTCAATCCTGCCAAGACTGAGTGGCTGTGCATACTGGCATCTCGGGTTAACCAGACTATTCCATCTTTAACGATGGGGGCTGAGGTGTTACCCCCCATTGATAGGGCTCGCAACATGGGCATCCTCCTGGATTCACGGCTCAATTTTGAAGATCACATAGGAGCCATGACCAGAGAGGCTTTTGCCCAGGTTCGCCTGGTGCGCCAGTTGCGACCCTATCTGGACCAAGATGCCCTATGCACAGTCACCCATGTGCTCGTGACCTCCCGGTTAGACTACTGCAACGCTCTCTACATGGGGCTGCCCTTGAGGACCACTCAGAGGCTTCAGCTGGTGCAGAATGCGGCCGCGCGAGTTGTGATGGGGTTTTTCCGATACTCCCATGTAACACCTCTACTCCGCGAGCTGCATTGGCTTCCGGTTGCCCTCCGGGTGAGATTCAAGGTGCTGGTGATGACCTATAAAGCCCTAAATGGCTTGGGTCCAGGATATTTGAGGGAACACCTGCTGCCGGCATCAAGTTCCCTTCGTCCTGTGCGCTCCCACAGGGAGGATCTTCTCAGGGTGCCGCCGTTAAAAGACTGCTGGTGGATAACACCCAGGGGGAGGGCCTTCTCAGTGGGTGCGCCTGCCCTTTGGAACCAGCTGCCTGTGGAGCTTAGGACTGCCCCTGACCTTCGTTCATTCCGCCAGGACCTGAAGAACTGGCTCTTTGAGCTTTCCGGCCCAGGCTGAGAGTTTTTAATTGGGGTTTTATATTTTTCAGGGATTAAATTTAATTATTTTTAATTGCTTTTAACTTTTGTATTGTATTGACGTTTTTAAATACCTTGTAAACCGCCCTGAGTCCTACGGGAAAAGGGCGGTATATAAATTCAATAAACTTAAACTTAAACTTAATATCACATAAGAGTAGGTGTTAATTAGATACTCTGAAGCTCAGCAGGTTAACTAAGGGTATGTAGCTCTGATTTGTGTTAATTACCCCCATTCAGTCCACTGGAGAAATTTATTTTTTTTATTTTTTTTAAATTCCATTTATATCCCGCCCTTCTCTGAAGACTCAGGGCGGCTTACAAGCTTAGCAGTAGCCTTCATTCTATGTATATTCCTGCTTATTAGGGCTTTCACACACACACCCCAAGCGGCACTATTACAAAGTCAGCTTAATTGCCCCCAACAATCTGGGTCCTCATTTTACCTACCTTGGAAGGATGGAAGGCTGAGTCAACCTTGAGCCTGGTGGGATGCGAACCTGCACTAATTGCAGGCAGCTGGTGTTACTTAAGGAGGCATTAGCCCACTGCTCCACCAAGGCTCTAGGGAAATGGTCCCTAGAATAATTCCCTCAGAAGTGCTTCAGGTGTTAAATTGGATTATAATTTTAAATATGATGCATAGGGAGAAAACAATTTAGAGGAAGTCAGAGTGGGCTTTTCAAAGAAGGCTTATTTTACAACATAGAAGGAGCAACTTAAGGTATTGATTATGTGCTATCAAATCATTTTAAACTCATAGTGACCATGCATCAAGCTCCCTTCGTCCTGTGCGCTCCTACAGGGAGGGTCTTCTCAGGGTACCGCTGGTAAAAGATTTCCGGCGGACAATACCCAGGGGGAGGGCTTTCTCTGTGGGTGCGCCTGCCCTTTGGAATCAGCTGCCTGTAGAGCTTAGGACTGCCCCTGACCTTTGCTCATTCCTCCAGGACCTGAAGACCTGGCTCTTTGAGCTCTCTGGCCTGGTCTGAGCATATTAATTGGGATTTTAATTGTTTTTAACTGGAGTTTTATTGCAAGGTCTATATAATTTTTTTAATTGATTTTAAGTTTTGTAATTGTATTGTTTTTTTAAAAAAACCTTGTGAACCGCCCTGAGTCCTACGGGAGAAGGGCGGTATATAAATTGAATAAATAAAATAAATAATAAATAAATAAATAAAATCTACAAATAGCCTTTGACTTACAAACAGTCATTTAATAATCATTCAAAGTTATGGCACATTTTTGGTGCTTGACAGTGGATTAGCATTTACAACCAGTCACATGACTTTAATTTGTGATTAAATTTAATTTGTGATTGTAATGCTTTCTGGCAGAAAATGGATGTGCAGGTTCGCATCCCACCAGGCTCAAGGTTGACTCAGCCTTCCATCCTTCCGAGGTAGGTAAAATGAGGACCCAGATTGTTGGGGGCAATTAAGCTGACTTTGTAATAATGCCGCTTGGGGTGTGTGTGAAAGCCCTAATAAGCAGAGCGCCTGTTACGCGTCCCAGCTTCTGCCAACCTAGCAGTTCGAAAGCACGTAAAAAATGCAAGTAGAAAAATAGGGACCACTCCGGTGGGAAGGTAACAGCGTTCCGTGCGCCTTTGGCGTCTAGTCATGCCAGCCACGTGACCACGGAGACGTCCTAGGACAAGCGCTGGCTCTTCGGCTTTGAAACGGAGATGAGCACCGGCCCCTAGAGTCGGAAACGACTAGCACGCATGTGCGGGGGAACCTTTACCTTTTATACATAGAATGAAGGCTACTGCTAAGCTTGTAAGCCGCCCTGAGTCTTCGGAGAAGGGCGGGATATAAATGGAATTAAAATTTAAAAAAAAACACAACCCATTGGAAATGCTGGATTCACTTAACCAAATCACATGATTTGCTTTAGAACCATGATGACTTGCTTTACAACCATTGCAAAAACTGTTATAAAATCAGGTCTGGTCACATGGTGCTTTCATTTACAATTGCAACAACTTACAGGCACAATTCCAGGCTCCAGTGAGATCCTAGGTCAAAGACTACAGTTTGTTCAAGTTTCCCCAACAGTGCCTCAAAACCATCATAATTGATTCCATCCACTTTATTTATTTATTTATTTATTTTTATTTATTTATTTATTTATTTATTTTAATTCCATTTATATCCCGCCCTTCTCCTAAGACTCAGGGCGGCTTACAAGCTTAGCAGTAGCCGTCATTCTATGTATATGCCTGCTTATTAGGGCTTTCACACACACACACACCCCAAGCGGCATTATTACAAAGTCAGCTTATTGCCCCCAACAATCTGGGTCCTCATTTTACCTACCTCGGAAGGATGGAAGGCTGAGTCAACCTTGAGCCTGGTGGGATGCGAACCTGCACTAATTGCAGGCAGCTGGTGTTACTTAAGGAGGCATTAGCCCACTGCTCCACCAAGGCTCTTTGTTGCTAGTTCACACCTTCTTTCCTCTCTCCTTTCCCAGTATTAAAGCCTTTCCATAGGGCTGGTCTTTGCATAATATGTCCAAAGTAGAATAATTTGAACCAGGTCATTTGTGCCTCAAATGAAAACATTGGATTTATTCATTCAGTGATCAATCAGTATTTTTTTTCTTGGCTGTCCAAGTATTCTAGGGAGTCTTCTTCAATGCAAAAGCATAGATACACAGTCCAAAACCTATATTTTAAATTTTCACAAAAAAGGAGATATTTGTAGCTGTTGCATCTTTAGCACAAATGTATTAGAGGAAGATTGGATTCAGAATGCACTTATTCTAAACGTTTGTACCTGATTATATTTCATAGTTAAAAAATAGATCTTACAACCTCACCTTTAAGCAATAATCCTAAGCAGAACTGAGATAAACTGAGCTTAATAAAATAAATCAGTTTTTACTTGGATCCAGTATAAAGTATCCTATTTTGATACTTCTTACTTTTGAAATACTGCAGTTTATATTTACATTGGTTGTAAATACTGGAACTAAATTTAATATAAGATCGGCAGCTATATAAACATTTTAACTAAATGAATAAATATGAACTAAATTTAATATAAGATAGGCAGCTATATAAACATTTTAACTAAATGAATAAATATGAAGTATGACATTTTGTTTACTAAAAGCTTTGATTGGGAAAATTATAATCACTCAAATGTTACCAAACTTCAGTTCTCAGGTCACATGACAGTGGATATTGTAAACTATAGTTCAACAACATGGAGAGTTATCCTTTCTCCCATCCCTGATATACATTCCAGTTCTGTGTGACCACCAGGGATCTCTGAAACTAATTGCAATCAAATCTTATGGCTTACAATCAGGCCTTAAGTAAATAAGTATAGCATATTGTGCTATGCTTCTTTTCTCGCATCCTTTTATGCATTTTATGATATTTTAACAGAAACTGAAACAGGTCCCCAACTACACCTCCATATTATTTGCATAAACATGAAAAACATGGGAAACTTTCCAGGAAAAAAAAGAGTGGCAATTTTATATAGTTGTTTATAAGAAAAGAATGGTTCAACTGTGATCATGCCTGATCTGGATATGTCTACCATTTCTTCATTTGGGAGATAAATATTCAGTCTGCCTCCGCTGAGTCCCTCACTAATTAAAGCTACATCTGTTAAAGCCTGCAGTGAAGGGGGTTTGGTTAATTGTGTGCACGAGGAACTGTGTAAGTCTCATTATGTTTAATAGATTGTAATAAACAACTTAGTGCTTATATAGGGCTTGAATTGACATACACTAGTTAGCAAAAAGAAAGAAAGACTGAACAAGATAGGACAAATAAAGCCATGCACTAAAGAATACCAAAACAATGAGTTTTGTTCAACTAGGCTTATTCTCTTTGAACACTTCTGTCACTTAAACATATCTGTGCATGTGCAGAGGGCCTCTCAGCTCAGTAAAACAGCTAAATACAATAAAAATTAACATGAGGTCTGAAACCAGAAAACACTGCGTCTATCCTTAATACCCAAGACCCAGAAATTTTTAAGAAAAAAGCCTATCAGTATGAATCAACTTATCTGAGCCTTGTCTTTTAACCTACTGCTACTAAAGAGTATGAGTGTATATTTTGTTCCTAAGCTTGACAGTGAGATGGAAGATATATGAATTTAATAAATATAAATAGAGTTTAATTGCCATGTCCAGGTGATGAGGATCAAGATCAACTAGTCCTGACTCCGAACTCCATAAGAGAGAACTCTAGGATTAAATTAAAAGCTACTGACCCTCATGAAAAACTATTAGCTATAAATCAGGTCTCCACTGTTTTATCCCAGTAATATGTAGCAGCTCAGACAGACTAGCTGATGCAGAACAATGAATCAACTAGCCTAGCAAGTGGACCAGAATTTGCTAGCAGCTCCTGAATACTCCCACCTACCCCAGACACAGCAGTCATAGAGGCAGCAGCTTTAGCAGCTTTCCAGTGCCAAACAACTGCCTCTCTCCCTGATAAATAAGATGGAAATTCTATCAGATATACTACCATCCCATATATTTGTTTTATAACCTTTTAACAAAAAAAGCTGAGAAGCTGATAACCTCCTTCTGCCATGGAACACTCTGTACTTCAACAACTTTGATTACCTTGTGACCCTCTTGAAGCATAATTATACTGCACAATCAAACAGTCCTGGCTGACTTTAAAAATTTTACCTGTGCTGGCTGAGACAGCATGTTGCTGACTTTCAGTTGTTAGTCTGGGATGTGAGCTGGAATTAAAGGTCTTAATCAGGGTTTCTCAAATTTGCAACTTTAAGATGTGTGGACTCCCAGAAT
Organism: Vipera berus; assembly: GCF_964194415.1. Taxonomy (NCBI): domain Eukaryota; kingdom Metazoa; phylum Chordata; class Lepidosauria; order Squamata; family Viperidae; genus Vipera; species Vipera berus. The sequence goes on from NC_138207.1 coordinate 53,730,817, forward strand.
TCAACAGGTTCTGCTTGGCATTGAAGACCTCAGCAACTGGTGCAACATATGAGCAAAAGAGATTTTTGGTTTACTATTTGAGGTGGGGTCAAGATAGGAGTGGATACAAATGCAAACCATTAAAACAAATAAGATATTTTATTTTGGACACTAAAATACTTAGGCTGATTAAATAGGTGTTCATTATATATAAATGACAGTATACAGTAATTTATAAAACCTAGTATGTACAGAACAGTATGAATAGACATATATTATAAGAAATTGTTGTTGTTGTTGTTGTTGTTGTTGTTGTTGTTAGCTGCAAAGTCATGTCTGACCCATCGCAACCCCATGGACAACATTCCTCCAGGCCTTCCTGTCCTCTACCATCTTCTGGAGTCCATTTAAGCTCATGCCTACTGCTTCAGTGACTCCATCCAGCCACCTCATTCTCTGTCGTACCCCTTCTTCTATTGACCTCAATCTTTCTCAGCGTTAGGCTCTTCTCCAGTGAGTCCTTCCTTGTCATTAGGTGGTCAAAGTATTTGAGTTTCAACTTCAGGATCTGGCCTTCTAAAGAGCAGTCAGGGTTGATCTCCTCTAGGACTGGCCAGTTTGATCGCCTTGCAGTCCAAGGGACTCACAGGAGTCTTCTCCAGCACCATAGTTCAAAGGCCTCAATTCTTTGGCGCTCAGCCTTTCTTATGGTCCAACTTTCACTGCCATACATTGCAACTGGGAAGACCATCGCCTTGACTATACGCACTTTTGTTGACAGGGTGATGTCTCTGCTTTTTAGTGTGTTGTCTAGATTTGCCATTGCTTTCCTCCCGAGGAGCAAGCGTCTTTTAATTTCTTGGCTACAGTCCCCATCTGCAGTGATCTTGGAGCCCAGGAAAATAAAATCTGTCACTACCTCCATATCTTCCCCATCTCTTTGCCAGGAATTGAGAGGGCCGGATGCCATGATCTTGGTTTTCTTAATGTTAAGTTTCAGCCCAACTTTTGCACTCTCCTTCTTCACCCGCAACAAGAGGTTCTTTAGTTCTTCTTCACTTTCTGCCATTAGAGTGGTATCTTCTGCATATCTTAGGTTGTTAATATTTCTCCTGGCAATCTTAATTCCAACTTTTGATTCATCTAGCCCTGCCTTTCTCATAATGTGCTCTGCATATAAGTTAAATAGGCAGAGCAACAGTATACAGCCTTGCTGGAATCCTTTCCTAATTTTGAACCAATCAGTGGTTCCATATCCAGTTCTCACTGTTGCTTCTTGACCTGCATATAGGTTTCTCAAGAGACAAATAAGATGGTCTGGTACTCCCATCTCTTTAAGAACTTGCCACAGATTGTTGTGATCCACACAATCAAAGGCTTTAGCATAGTCAATGAAGCAGAAGTAGATGTTTTTCTGGAACCCCCTAGCTTTCTCCATGATCCAGCGTATGTTGCCAATTTGATCTCTAGTTCCTCTGCCTCTTCGAAATCCTGCCTGTACTTCTGGTAGTTTTCAATCCACATACTGCTGGAGTCTAGCTTGTAGGATTTTAAGCATAACTTTACTAGCATGAGAAATGAGTGCAATGGTGCGATAGTTTGAACATTCTTTGACACTGCCTTTCTTTGGAATTGGAATGTAAACTGATCTTTTCCAATCCTGTGGCCACTGTTGAGTTTTCCAGATTTGCTAGCAAATTGAGTGTAGCACTTTTACTGCATCGTCTTTTAAGATTTTGTATAGCTCAGCTGGAATACTCTCACCACCACTAGCTTTGTTGTTGCTGTTTTTCTAAGGCCCACTTCACTTCACATTCTAGAATGTCTGGCTTGAGGTCAGTGACCACCTCATCGTGGTTATCAGGGACATTAAGCTCATTCTTGTATAGTTCTTCTGTGTAATTTTGCCACCTCTTCTTAATCTCTTCTGCCTCTGTTAGGTCCCTGCCATTTTGGTCCTTTATCATGCCCATTTTTGCATGAAACATTCCCTTTAACTCTCCAATTTTCTTGAAGAGATCTCTGGTCCTCCCTATTCTATTGTTTTTCTCCCTTGCCTTTCACTTCCCTCCTTTCCTCAGCTATTTGGAAAGCTTCCTCAGACAGCCATTTTGCTTTCTTACATTTCTTTTTCTTTAGGATGGTTTTAGTTGCTACTTCTTGTTGCAAACCTCTGTCCATAGTTCTTCAGGCACTCTGTCTATCAGATCTAATTCCTTAAATTTATTTGTCACCTCTACTGTAAATTCAACAGGGATATGATTTAATTCATACCTGAGTGGCCTAGCGCTTTTCCCTACTTTCTTCAGTTTAAGCCTAAACTTTCCAATGAGAAGCTCATGGTCTGAGCCACAGTCAGCTCCTGGTCTTGTTTTTACTGACTGTATAGAGCTTCTCCATCTTTGGCTGTAGAGCACATAGTCAATCTGATTTCTGTATTGACTGTCTGGTGATGTCCATGTGTAGAGCTGTCTCTTGGGTTGTTGAAAAAGAGTGTTTGCTATGACCATCGTATTCTCTTGACAAAATTCTATCAGCCTGTGCCCTGCTTCATTTTGTACTCCAAGGCCAAACTTGCCTGTTATTCCAGTTATCTTTTGGCTTCCTACTTTAGCATTCCAATCCCCCATGATGATAAGGACATCATTTTTGGGTGTTAGTTCTATAAGGTGCTGTAGGGCTTCATAGAACCGGTCAATTTCATCCTCTTCAGCACTGGTGGTTGGGGCATAGACTTGGACTACTGTGATATTGAATGGTTTGCCTTGGATTCGAACTGAGATCATTCTGTCATTTTGGGGATTGTATCCCAGTATTGCTTTTCCTACTCTTTTATTGACTATGAAGGCTACTCCATTTCTTCTGAGGGATTCTTGCCCGCAGTAGTATACCTGATGGTCATCTGAATTAAATTCACCCATTCCTGTCCATTTTAGTTTGCTGATACCTAAGATGTCAATGTTCAGTCTTGTCATCTCTTGTTTGACCACATCCAGCTTTCCTTGATTCATGGATCTTACATTCCAGGTTCCTATGGAGAAAAAATCTTTACAGCATCGGACTTTCCTTTCACCACCAGATACATCCACAGCTGAGTGTCCTTTTGGCTTTGGCCCAGTCACTTCATTCTTTCTGGCACTACTAGTACTAGCCCTCTGCTCTTCCCCAGTAGCATATTGGACACCTTCCGACCTGAGGGGCTCATCTTCCAGCATCATATCATTTTGCCTTTTGGTACTGTCCATAGGGTTTTCATGGCAAAGATACTGGAGTGGGTTGCCATTTCCTTCTCCAGTGGATCATGTTTTGTCAGAACTCTCTGCTATGACCTGTCCATCTTGGGTGGCCCTGCATGGCATAGCTCATAGCTTTGTTGAATTACACAAGCCCCTTCGCCACGACAAGGCAGTAATCCATGAAGGGGATTATAAGAAATAACATGCTTAATTTTCTTCCCCCTCAATTCTTTTCCTGTGCTTTCCACTTGTGCTGTATTTCAGCTTCTTCAGCCTCATCTCAATTACTCAATTACTGGACTGCCTGTGAGCTTTCTCTTAGCTATTTTGCTGCCTATAACTCCCAAATTTCCACCATCCAGCATCTGAATCTCTATACACACAACATAGTCCCTCCTCTGGTCTTTCCACAATCTCACAAGCTGCTGCAGACAGTTTCCCCAAGTCTGACTCTATAGTCTAGGACTCTAGGCCATCCAAACTTGTCCATCTGGGTCATTTCTCCAATTCAATCTACATTAACCAGATGTTGACCTCTCCAGCATCATGTCCTGTAGCATTGGCAATACAAACTTTCTTTCTCTGCTTTTCCCGGCTATTTTATATTCTATACCCAGGACATAGACCGGTACTTAAAAGTTAAAGCACTCAAAGCTACATATTCATATATTCATATATTGCAAAAGTACATAAACCTATGGGATTATTCGTTCATTTAAAAGGGAAACTAGATTCACCTTAAACTCTGTCCACTTCATTTGATTATGAGTAAGAGAGGAATTGGGCAACAAAAGTAGCTATATTACAAAATAAAAAAGAAATTGAGATCATTCTACCTAAAGCTGAGGAAGAGTGTCCTGCACTAGAAGAAACTGACAAAGACACTGAGCATGTAGGAGTCCAAACACCAACATCCACACCCATAAACACACATCTGTGATTTGTTGTCTACTGAGAAGAGGCAAGTAGAAACTTCAGTTTCCATTAAAGAAGAAATTGAAATTGCCCTACCCCTTATATCTCCCTGAACAGGTGGAAGGGGGCCAAAGAAATCCATGAATCAGTTCTGGTCAGTGAATAGATGGAAACAGAGGAAGAAGTAGAAACCCTTTCAGTTAAGTTGGACGTTCTCATGACTGGGAAGAAGGAAAGTTCTTAGGAGGAGGGGAAGCGAAAAATATAGAGGGAGGTGGTCTGAACTTAAAGCCAGAAGCTCCCTAACTGCTCCAAACATACAAACAGAATGTTAAAAGTAAAGTATGAACAAAGTATCTTTTTCATTATGATAACTGACTGCTACTGAAACATGGATAAATTTAGAAATGTTTTTCTCCACAATTTTGAATGCACTGGTGTAAATTCAGATATGCATATACTATTATGTACAACTTTTGTATTTACCTTGTTAATTAAAAAATGCATGTGAAGAAATATCCAGTGAAATAAGAAAAATCATTTTCCCTTCCCATCATATTATTTTTAAAAAAGTTTTTATTAAACTGAAGAATGAAAATTTAGTTGAGTAGGTATAGGAGATGACTAGGCTGAGCCTGAAGGAAGGGGTCAAGTGAGGCATCGGTCTTGAGTCCCTTTATAGTCACAAGAGATCTAACTCCAGCCCATCTTGACTTCCATTGGCTCTTATCTGCTGCTAATTTGCTTTGACAACCTAGTAGTGAATTGTTCATGTGCAAAGCATTAGATAGTGAAATATATATAAAAATGCTTGGTGTATCTAAATCTGCATTCTTTTCTAAGGTACTAATGTTGCACATTGTTTGTAAAATTATTTTTCCATTAACACAATTTTAATTATGTCATTTAAAGAAAGCAATTTCATTTCTTTGATTAATTCTGATGTCCGATTTACTTAGGAAAACACATAAGCTTAATATTATTACTGTCATATAAGCTGAAATGCATTCCCAGCTCTTAGTGCCACCTCCTCTTGCTATATGATGAACAATCTGGGAATTAAATTTTAACTATAACATTAAATTATAGTTTAATGATATAATGTATAGGAGGCCAATATTTTGTGTTTCCAATTTACCTAGAGTTCACATTGAATTTAAGCCTGTTACAGCAAAAACAATCGGGTCCTTTTTGAACACCTTTTAAAGTGGTTTATGCGGCTTGGGAGGGGACACGAGGTTGGTTCCAGGCAGTAATAACTGCTTCTTTGAAGGAGGGTGTCTTCCCCGCTGCCTTGAAGGAGGCAGTGGTGAGACCCCTCCTCAAAAAGCCTGCCCTGGACCCGGCTGTTTTAAATAACTATCGTCCAGTCTGCAACCTTCGCTTTTTGGCGAAGGTTGTTGAGAGCATGGTGGCGCATCAGCTTCCTCTGTTCCTGGAGGAAACTGATTAGCTGGACTCGTACCAATCAGGTTTCAGGCCCGGGCACAGCACGGAGACGGCATTGGTCACGCTGGTGAATGATCTCTGGCGGGCTCGGGACAGGGGTTGTTCCTCTGTCCTAGTCCTATTAGATCTCTCAGCGGCTTTCGATACCATCGACCATGGTATCCTACTGCAGCGTCTCAGGGGGCTGGGAGTGGGAGGCACCATTTTACGGTGGTTTTCCTCCTATCTCCTGGGCCGCTCGCAGTCGGTGTTGACGGGAGGGCAAAGATCCACCCCGAGGCCTCTCGTTTGTGGAGTCCCTCAGGGGTCAGTTCTCTCGCCCCTCCTGTTCAACATCTATATGAAGCCGCTGGGCGAGGTCATTCGTGGTTTTGGGGTGGGGTATCATCAATACGCTGATGATACCCAAATTTTTTTCTCCACCCCGAACCAACCCAGCGATGCCCTCTCAGTGATGTCCCATTGCCTGGAGGTGGTCCAGGTCTGGATGGGGAGAAACAGGCTTCGTCTCAATCCTGCCAAGACTGAGTGGCTTTGCGTATCAGCATCTCGGGCTAACCAAACTATTCCACCTTAACGATGGGGGGTGAGGTGTTACCCCCCGTTGATAGGGCTCGCAACTTGGGTGTCCTCCTGGACTCACAGCTCAATTTTGAAGATCATATAGGAGCCGTGACCAGGGGGGCTTTTGCCCAGGTTCGCCTGCTGCACCAGTTGCGACCCTACCTGGACCGAGATGCCCTATGCACAGTCACTCATGCACTCATGACCTCCCGTTTAGACTACTGCAACGCTCTCTACATGGGGCTGCCCTTGAGGACCACTCAGAGGCTTCAACTGGTGCAGAATGCGGCCGCGCGAGTTGTGATGGGGGTTTCCCGATACTCCCATGTAACACCTCTACTTCGTGAGCTGCATTGGCTTCCGGTTGCCCTCTGGGTGAGATTCAAGGTGCTGGTGATGACCTATAAAGCCTTAAATGGCTTGGGTCTGGGATATTTGAGGGAACACCTGCTGCCAGCATCAAGTTCCCTTCGTCCAGCGCACTCTCACAGGGAGGGTCTTCTCAGGGTGCCGCCGTTAAAAGATTGCTGGTGGATAACACCCAGGGGGAGGGCCTTTTCTGTGGGTGCACCTGCCCTCTGGAACCAGCTGCCTGTGGAGCTCAGGACTGCCCCTCACCTGCGTTCATTCTGCCGGGACCTGAAGACTTGGCTCTTTGAGCTCTCTGGCCCAGGCTGAGAATTTTAACTGGGGTTCTATTTTCAGGGATACTTTTAATCTTTTTAATTGTCTTTTAACTTTTATATTTTGTATTGGTATGATTTTAAAATGCCCTGTAAACCGCCCTGAGTCCTTCGGGAAAGGGCGGTATATAAATCTAATAAAATAAAATAAAATAAAATAAATAAAGTCTAATATGCATATTATGCCATAAGCATTTGACATTAAAATCTACTAAATATACATCACCTGAGCTATGATTCCAAAAAAATCAATCCAAAGAAGAACACAAAATAATATTTATATGTTTTAATATATTCTATCTAATGCTACATTTATACTTGGAAAGGACAAGAATTGAACATTAAAAACTGATGAAATAAATAGTGAATTTTGGGAGCTAAAAGTATTTCCATCATGTATTTTAATACAATCTTTTATAAATCCTTTACATTCTTTTTAATACTTTGCATGAATCATTAAGTAATATGCTGCAGCCTGACCCTATGTTGGCTTGGAATAAATTACATGTATAAATTACACACACACACACACACACACACACACGATTGTAATTAAAATTTATAAATTACATTTATATCTTGCCTCCCCCACCCCAAGGAGTTAAATGGAGTCTACACAGTGCACATACATCCAATTTTATCCACACTGCAACCATACAATGAAATAGGCTGGCCTGAAAGAATATGACCAGTCACACACTGAACTTCTATAGATGACAGAGAAAGTGGCCTTGAAGGACAGTGGGAAGGACATCACCAAACCAATAATCAGAAAAGCTCAGCTTAAACTCATTCCATGGAGCAAACAAGGAAACCCCACTTTCCTAATTCACATGAAGGTAAAGTGAAAGGGGAGAGAAACATATTCAGACTTGCAAGAAAGACACTGTTACTAGAGCTGTTTTAGAATAGAAACATTTGTTTCATAAGAATGACAGTTTCCAAGTTGAGAGAAGAGGTTGATATTCCTGACCCTAATTCAAGACCTTAAATTCTACGTTACACTTGCTGTATATAGAATCAGCACAATGCTGCCCATAGAGCTTTGTCATCTTGATTACGTTTTGAGCATCATGTCTTTACAGAACATGAATGGTTTATTTTGCTCTTAATGGTGTGATCTATCAGTATGGGATAGCTAAATGCATTTAATTTGGTATTTCAGAAACTGATTATATATAAAATTCAGTGCGAGAACTCATAAATATGAAAAGAATTCATTTCAATAAAGCACCTGCCCTAATAGATGATACATGAAGTAGATTAATGCTGAAACTGTAAACTACTTTCTACTGTTTGTAACCTACTGGATTTAAATAGAAGTATATACTTCATTTCCCAAACATGTTTATGACAAATACATTCTCTTTATTAAAAAGCCTTGAGAAAACATATTATAAGAATTGTACATCACTTTGCTACTCTAAAATATCCTTTCCAGTATTTCACCCAATTTCATTAATTTATTTTCATTTATTCTTGGCAAAGTTTGTTATTTTAATACAAAGAGCAATTAAGAAATTCAATTTCTTTTCAAATGCATGGGTGAGAAATTATGATAAGTAATGAGAATTTGCAAATTAAAGCAAAGATTGAATGCTTCTTAAGGTGAATATGTTCATTAAAGAAATTATCAGTGTTCTTATCTATGTAATGTACAACTATTACACAGAAAAAAATAACTTTTACTAGTGATAGAACTTAGAATCCATTTCTAAGCTAAATAACTTTCTAATTTTTCATTTGTAACTTGCTTTAGTTTTACTTCAGCTTCATAACTAATGCTGCGAAGAAATTGCAAAATAATGGAGAATTACGTTTGGTGCAGACTCTGAATTATTTTGATGCTTTATTACAATGTTAAAGAAAGCTTCAATTGCTAATCTAATCAGCTCTTCCATATGGAATAAGAGGAGATGCTTAACTTATCACCATTGGCCAAACAATATTTCTGGCCATTAAGTAGCATCTAGGTTCACACAGTGGGCTAAATAAAAATGCAATTTGCTTGTTGGAGGCTTAAATGTTATGCTAATGCAACACAGTTAATGAACTTCATGGTTAACTAAAACCATGAAATAAACTTGATTATCTAAGATTACAGAGACCCAGAAGAGAAATTGCACTGAATAATTAATTATATCATCAAACTAATATTTAATTAATTAGTTTATCACTCAGTATTTGGGGTACATACAGTCAACGTGTCATATGAACACAGATGTTGGGGTTCAGTCAGTAAACTTTGGTGAAGAAAATCATAGCTGAAAATATTATGGTAATATAACTATTAAATCCAAAGTAATATCAGATTGTAAAATATATTTCTTTCATGCCTCTCTCCCAAAATCACTAACAAAGTTTCTAGTATCCATTTAATTACAAAAAAAAATTATCTAGATGACGAATGAATGGGCACTCCTGCTGAAGACTTGATTGGCAATTGAGCAAAATCCATGGTAATCTGCACAGTGGGCAATTCCACAAACAAGCCCACAACTTGTTGTTTGAACATGTTTTTCAGGCAGAACTTCTATTTGAGGTGTAAATTTATACACCCCAGAATACTTTAATCTCTTTTTGATGCACAGGAGTGCTAATAGGTTTAGAAAAATCTATTTCACACTTCCCTGAAGATGATGGAAGTCTTAGTTTAAGAAATATAAATGTTGAATGTTGATTGGAGAGATTAAAACAAGGAAGGAATAATTTGTTACAAAATGAGCCCTACCTGCCCTTTCAGTAAATAGAATTAACTGAATCTGATTCTACTGGCATTAAATATACTGCAATTAAATTTGAAATTAATTGGTCTAAACTGCTTGTTTGAAGTTTTCTATGACTCACTAATTACACTATTTTATTGTAAATACGTAATGCTATTTTGTGTTTATAATTTATATAAAAATTTGTTTATATTTTTATATAATATTTTGTTCTTATTTAACTAGTATTTTACCCCCTAATTCCAGTTTTATATAATTGATCTTTTTTCAGTATGAAAGACAAAAGAGCATCCCAAAACCCTTGGGAATAACATAGTATAGATGTGTGATAAAAATCCAATATTGCCATGTGTGCCTGGCATTCTCTTTTTGTGCATACAAAAATGCAGCTGTCATTTTTTTTTGTAACTAATCCTTGTGGACTGTTGGTGTAGCTATAAGAATGTGAATATTGTATAAGGCACAAAGCAATTCTCTGAAAATGATTGCAGAAATTCAAAAATTGCTTTCATTAAAGCTACTGCTGATTGCCCATTGTAGGGATTGAATAATTATTTCCTGCTGAGTAAGCAGAGACTGGAATATAAAGCAGTCAAGTTCCTCAGAACAAGCTCATTGCACAAGTAAATAGGATACTTAGGATGAGCAAGGTCCCAACATTTTTTCCCCACGGCACATGATAAGTAAGTAGTTATTTATTTTATTTTAATCCCATTTATATCCCGCCCTTCTCCGAAGACTCAGGGCGGCTTACAAGCTTAGCAGTAGCCTTCATTCTATGTATATGCCTGCTTATTAGGGCTTTCACACACACACCCAAGCGGCATTATTACAAAGTCAGCTTATTGCCCCCAACAATCTGGGTCCTCATTTTACCTACCTCGGAAGGATGGAAGGCTGAGTCAACCTTGAGCCTGGTGGGACTCGAACCTGCACTAATTGCAGGCAGCTGGTGTTACTTAAGGAGGCATTAGCCCACTGCTCCACCAAGGCTCTTTATTGAAGGTGGCCTCTTAGAGCAGTGGCTAAGAATATGTTGCAGTTGGCTCATGGACATGTAGAGGGCTAGGAGACTTTTTAAAAAAAGATTTGGTTGTTTAATTGATAAGTGTGGTCTTTGAAGTTGCCAAAAGGAGTCTTTGGAGCAATGTACTAAGCAGTAAGAGAACCTATGTGGTTCCTTGTTTAGGGACCTGTTGATAGGATTAATAGTATTATTGGAATGATTGGAGTCACCAGAGTAATTGGCAATAGCAGCAAAGAAGTGGCTGTAGTAGATCCATCAAGCAGCTGTTTGGCAACATGAATCTTCATAGTGGAATTGCCACCACTTACGTAGCTGTTAAGCGCATGATGGTGATAGTGGCATCTCTGAAGATCTTCCTCCTGACAGTTATACTGGCAGTAAGCTTGTGATCACTAGTTCCCTGGCTGTGCAGAGATGAGACTGACAGCCGAGTATGTGCACAGGACTGCCATTAAAGAACATCCAGAAGCTTCAGATGGTTCATAATGTGACAGCAGAAGCATTTATGGGACACCTTGTTAAACCATGTTACGCCTCTGCTCTGCAAGCTGCACTGAGTTTTAACAGGATTCTGGATAAAAGTCAAGCTACGAAGTCTTTCATGTTGAAGAGATCAAAATGTAATCTTTCATGTATAACATAGTCCAGCCATTGTTCATTTATTTTTGCTTTCTCTACGTTCTCCAATGTATTAGTTATAAAAGGAAGAACCTTTTTGATTGGTGCGTGCCTTCTCTCCTCTGTCTCTCAGTGTGTGTGTGTGTGTGACAAGAGATTGGGACACCCAGACACTACTTTGATCAAAGGAATAAAGCTGTATTCTTTTCAGTAGCCTCGTGTTCAGATTCTTTTTGGGTTTATTGGAATTCTGAGCTGAAAAACCTTACAATCTTCTGGGACCAGGTTATTTGCAGGACCATCTTTCTCTGGCTGTTTCTATCCAGATAATTTGTTCCAAAAGAAGTGGTAGGCTGGGTCCCATCTATTAGAAAATATAATCTGGCAGGGCATATGAAGTGGGCCTTTTATGTTGTGACTTGTTTATTTTATTTATATCCTGCCTTTATTATTTGTATAAATATTCAAGGCAAGGAACATATGTAACACTCCTTTCTCCTCCTATTTCCCACAACAGCAATTCTGTGAAATGAGTTCAACTAAGAAAGAGTGACTGACCCAGTCATCCAGTCAATTTTCATGCCTAAGGCAGGAATAGAACTCAAGGTGTCCTGGCTTCTAGTCTGGTGCCTTGATCATTAGGCCAAGTGACTTGCTTTCTAATGTCACAATACTCTCCAAAGTCCAGTTGATCCCAAACCTGCTCTCATTTCAAAATGACCTTCATAATGACCTGGAAAAATATAGCTGTTTTTCCAGTCATGGAGGTTAGGAGATTAATTGGGTTTATGAGATGAATATTTATTTATGGTTAATATAGTTGTCCTCACTGCTAAAATAATATTATTTTGTATTGATTTTTAATCCAAAATTAGCTATCCAGCTATCTGCATAATGGTAACATTTAAATTAATTCAAACAAATAAATGAAGAAATATGCCTTTCCTTTGTATTTTGAAAAAAAGAGATTAACACTTATTAAATTTCCATAGGATGTAGAATTGGGTGGATGTCTAATCCTACAAAACAGTAATTAAATTTAAAACAATCTTGATAGATTAGATGAAATTTAACAGACCCAAATGGTGAAGATTTTCACTTACAAAACAAAGTTCAAATGCACAGGTATAAGTAATTGCATTTTTGGAAAAAAAATAATAATATTGAGTATGAACCAGCATTGTGGTATGACTGCAAACAGAGTTAAATATAAAAGAGCAAATGAAACTATTATAAAGTTTAATTTCTAAATCATGAAAAGTAATTGTTCCATCTTATTTTACTTTTATCAGATAACATACATTGGACTCCATACTTTAACAGAACTACAGAGAAACTGAAAAAGATGCAGCAAAGATGATCAAGGACTAGAAATTAAATTCTGTGAAGAAGATTGAGGAGGCATGATTAGCCTTGAAAGAGTGAAAAGGGATAAGGAAGCATTGTTCAAAAAATTGAAGTATTACACAGAAAATGTGAAGAGTCTGTTCTCTGTCATTTCAGAATAGGAACCAACTAGCAGTTATGTGTTACAAGGAAATATATTTCAATTAAATGTTAGAAAAATGAATGTAAAAAGGAAGAAAATGTAAGAAAATGTAAGAAAATTATAACCAATTCCTCAAAGTGATGATAGGCTGTATATGTTCACATAGCTGTGGTTTAATTTGCTTTAATTTGGATGCTGATATCAAGTAGCAGTAACCCTGATCCATTTTAAGCACAGAGTGATATGTTTAAGGATAAATCTAAACCACTAGCTTGTTACCAATCTAATGCCCAATTCAAAGCAAGACACCTAATACTGTATTGTTAGGTAATGTGCTGAGTGCAGAATAATTTACAGTAATAATCCAGGAGAGTTTTACTGTAATGAATTGTAAAACTTTAAATCCATTAAGTAATGAAATAGAAATTGATAATTCTGCAAAGTGCCAATAGTGTCAGGACCAAGCACTGAGACAAAACAATACAATCCTATCCAGTCCTTAATTGCTTACAACCAATGGACAGAATATTGCCAAATTAAAGCTGTAACTTTCCAACCTACTAGATATCTCCTGAGAGATTCTAGGGCAGGGATGTCAAACTGCTGGCCTCTGGGCCAGATGCATCATGGCGAAACCGCGCCCACCCCATTGCTGGCAATGGAAAAAAAGTCACAATACGTTGTGACACGTCACATGACGTTGCGAGTTTGGCACCTCTGTTCTAGGGTGTAGCTACTCTCTTTCTCCTTTCCCATGTAGTGTGGGATTCCACAGTCTCTTAATCTGGGCTTCTTTCTGGGATAGCTCTGTGTTACCAAAAGCCTCTTGACCCACCTTCTGCTCCTCCAGTTGCACGCTCCATCACAAATAATGTTTAATTTATAGTGCTGATGAAGAATAAGGCTTTTAAAGAGTATATCTCTATATTATCATAGTGGTAAATCTATTTTTTTGTTATTGGTTTTTCATTGAATCTTCATAAGTCAAGGAACTGAGATGTTCATGAGATAATCCATCTAATGGCTTATGTAAATAGCGAGCCTTTATTGTTCACAGCAAGGAGAGAATTAGTTCTCAATTTGACTGCATTATTGTTCACAAAGGCATTTTAATAGATTGGTTCTTACAGTGTAATTCTTAAATGTTTGAAAATAATTTCCATTAATGATTAAATCTCCATCTTCAACTTTCAGAGAGGTTATGTAGCTGGACCTGATTTTAAACAATACATGTCTTTAGCTGCCTGAGCACTTATATCACAATGTTAGCATTATATATTCAAATGTCTTTTTTTGTCACAAACCAATTCTCCCCAACCATCCACCAGAATCATAAAATGCTAGAGGTAGAAAAAATTGGAACATATTTACCATCCCATCATAGTAATTGGCTTTACTCATCACAATTAGCTAAATTCACTGAACTGTAATTTATTTGGATTTTGCCTTATTGTATAATGTGCATCTATCCAATGTTTTTGCGAACAATAGCAAATTATTGAATGTTGTCTATACTTAGCCAATTGCAATTTATTCAATCAGCATAAGCCAACCTTAACTTCACATCATGTGAGAAATGAACCATTGAGCATGCTATCTCCAGTCACTATTGTGTAGTTCGCTATTGTGCAGAACAACTCCAAGAAAATGAATGTAAAAATAACCGTTGCTATTAAAATATGACATATAAATCTACCATGTAAAGTAAATAAGCCATGTTGAAGGAGAATGAGGACATTTCACATGAAGTTTGTCATCATACTTTCTTATGTCACTTCAGGAATTGCAATGGTACATGAGGATGACCTTGGAGATAGGGGAGAACCACAGCTAGGTTGGATAGGAGGCAGCTTAGCCCAAATTATTTTCAAACATTTAAGGAATATGGGCATGTCAAATGTCTCAGAAAGGTTCCTCCTAGTTTCTTAGGCTCTAAAGTGATGGGGGAATAATGTACTTTCAGACTTGCAAGATTCTATAAATTTAACCTTAAAATATACTAGAATTAGTTCATGTGCTGTCCTTTCTGTCTGGACTACCTCACAAGGCTGATATCAGTCTTGCAAGTCACACCATTGGCAAGCACAAGGAAGCCAACTGGTCTCCTAGCAGATGACTTTCAGAGCAGACATACTGCCATCAAGGCTAATCACCCTTAAACTCCATGTCTTCCATGAATTGATACAACCATTTTTTGAACCCAGCCAAGTTTCATGGATTTTTTTATGTTGCCTTCTGTTCTTATAGGTATGTATTTTTATCTGAACCCTAGATAGTTTTCTTCATTATCCAGTCAGAAAATAGATCCAAGTAGTGATATCTTTATCTTTATTTTGTTTCTATCACAATTCTCAGAAGTTTTTGGAAAGTCACATCATAATTGCAATGAAGGCAAACATAAAATAAGGTAAGGTAAAGGTTCCTCCGCACATGTGTGCTAGTCATTTCCAACTCTCGGGGCTGGTGCTCATCTCTGTTTCAAAGCCGAAGAGCCAGCGCTTGTCCGAGGATGTCTCCATGGTCATGTGGCCGGCATGACTAGATGCCAAAGGCGCACGGAACGCTATTACCTTCCCACCGTAGTGGTCCCTATTTTTCTACTTGCATTTTTACGTGCTTTCGAACTGCTAGGTTGGCAGAAGCTGGGATGAGTAACAGGCGCTCACTCTGCTACGCAGCACTCGGGATTCGACCCACCAAACTGCCGACCTTCTGATCGACAAGCTCAGCATCCTAACCCACTGAGCCACCGCGTCCCCATAAAAATAAAATATAGATATATAATTCTTCCAGGCATAATATGCAAGAACATCAACTGCATACTTCAGTTGCATAATAGTTGCATTCATCTCTCCTTACATGTCTATTGAGAAATAAATAAACAAGGGCACCAGCTAAGAAAACTATTTTTCTGCAGTGTATAGTAATATACACTGTACACTAGTGTATAGTAATACACTAGATTCAGTTCAGCTTATTCTCGGGTAAATTTATATAATACTGCAGAATCCTTGCAATAAACTCAGATTTTTCCTCTTTATTTCCAACAAATATGTAGCCATTCATGAAAGGCCCTTTTTTCCTATAGAATTTTGGGGAAAAAAGAAAAAAAATCTTTTACCAGTTTTACCTTCATCAGATATATGTATCCTTAACTGGCTGTAGTGTTATTGCTTCCAGCAAAGAAAAAGATTATAAATCTTATATTTACAAAATGGAAATCAAATGACTATGCCAAAAGGCATTTCTCCTTGGCATTGAAAAAAAATAAATTTAGAAAATGGAAACTGAGCACAGGAATAGCTTGCAGGTCTTCAAAGTAAGTTACAAGGGAAGGGTTCAAATAATTGTAAATAAATGAACACCCTTTCCTGTGAATAATACAATGTATTATTTCAAAATTTAGTTGTCACAAATAGGTTACTGTCTGCCATTTGAACCAAATCAGTTTAAGTTCTTCTATGTATTAATGGCTTACTTCCCTAATTCTTTCCATTTTATAGATAAGTATTTTCATTTATGTTGCTAGCACAGATAAAACCCCTGAATAATTGTGATTCAAACTAGATTATGTAAAATCAGTCACTCTAATAGTTGTTTGTATACTAGAATCTATCAGTGTAATTTTTTTTAGAAAAAAATGTTTTGTACTGACTCAGTATATTCAGGTTGTTGTGGATTGTATAAGATAAATACCACAGTTTTGCTTTATATTTCATCACCTGCCTTGAGCAAATTAAAGTGCCAAAACCAAATGTACATTATATATTGTGTGGAATGGAAGAACATCTGTCTCATTTGCTGAGAACCTGAACAGAGGTATATGGAGGGAGTGAATAAATCAGCTCCCAAACAAAGAAAAATGTCCACAATCCCTGGTTTTACTTTTAGATATACAACAGTAGACTTTATTTATTCCATGCTATTGAATGGTTCTTCTCTGCTGCCAGAACAATGTTCCTCATTTTTATGTTTATTTTGAGAGGACTGTCTTAACTTATCAACATTAGTTCCAATTGTTCCTCTGAAATCATGATTGTAAATCTTTAAGCAGAACTGGTCAATTGGTAGTAATTACGATAGCAGCCTTTATTATGTGGTCATTCCATTTCAAGGAACAATTGGACCAAGATAGATTTCTGACACTTTTATACCAGAACTAAACAATTCATAACTGACAACTATGTGAACAAAATCTATTAACCCCCTCTGGCTTTTACTTCCCTCTGTTACTCATAGGATTACTGTTGATTGTCCATAAAATTGAAGGAACATATGTGATGTAGACAAACCTGATCCAACTGGCAACTCTCACAAAAATGAAATTGAAAACTTCAAAATTTCATTCTTCAGACTGGTACAGTAGCCACATTCCCTGGTAATTTACTATAATGGACTGTTTTCAGCATCCAGTTTATAACTTAGTCTGAATTAGATATTAGGTATAAGATTCAGCTGAGCCCAAAAATCTAAGTGAAAAGAAGAATAATTTGACTTCCTGAATTTTTAATTACTGCAGGCAAAATGAACTTACTCTGTTTCATTCTGATCCTCAATGAAGTCCCCAGTACAATGTGTTTCTCTGGAAACCAAACCAAAGAGTGATGCCACAGACAAACAAAACATAAAATTGTTCTGTGACTGTAAAAATGCAAACCAAAAGCAAATTAAATTCTAATTAAATGAAAGCTGAATGGATTTTGAGCCACCTGAGTGAGCTACTACTCATTCAGTGGCTGAGTTTTTGCAGTGCAAATCTGATAGATTGAATGGAAGAATTTAAAAAAAAGATTTTAGTTAAGTCATGCAAGACAAAATTAGGGAAGACTGAATGAAATTTTGTCCCTTAATGTTAATAAGTATCTTGGCTTGAGAAAGAAATGAAATTTATTTCCATCTGTTTCAAGCATAAGATTGTCAGAGTGACTTTTACCAAGTCAAAATGCAAGAATGCCAAAAACAGCAGAACAAAATTTGCATTGTGTCAATATATTTTCTCCAGAGGCGTCCCCACCGATCAAACATTCTCAGAATTCAAGTTCGGCCCTCCCATGAAGTGTCCTTGTAATAGCCCGGTCTTTACAAACTTCCTAAATGTTATCAGTTAGTCTTACTTCCAAGGGCAAGCTATTCTATTGAATGAGACTCCAACAAAGGAAATTAATTGTTGAGCCTCTCTTCCTAGACTTCCAAGAATGTGGCTTCTTTCATCATTCATTTCCTGCTTGAACATGTTGGGAATATTGATCATATTGAACATAGGGTCTGGCTTAAACAATCAATATGGTAGCCATAATGATGTAATGGAAGCTCCTCCCCTCTTTTTTAATACATGTCACATTAGGAATTTAGAATTTAAACAGAAGAAGTATTCTGAATACCACTGTTCTGGGTCTTATGAAATTTATCAGGAGTTATGCCCTGGTAAAGATTTATCATGCCTGAAAAAATTATTCTACTGTTTTACCTGCATTTTTCACATGGTACTCAATGAGAAAAGTTGTCCTGGATCAGAACAACAAACTATGTGAACATAATTGTCTTTTTGCTCATCATCAGTTCTGGCTTTATATGCCTGGTCTGCACATAAATCTGTTGTTTTTAAACTTGGAACAACTTAGTGAAACACTTCCATGCTGTTTGCTGAAAGTGGATTGCCACAATGCCTAGGATCATCTATCTCAGGTCATCCATCATCTTCCTCAGGTACGCTGGCTGAGGAATTCTGGGAGCTGAAGTCCACAAGTCATAAAAGGACCAAGTTTGAAGACCCCTGATCTATCTTAACAGAAAGTTACAAACAGAAGCGCAACAAGCACTTTTGCACTTAATTCTATATGCATGTTCACATAATGATTGGATAAGTTTAAAATTCCATTGAATATGAATGGGATACCAAATGATATGCCACTCTTAACTGAACCATACAAAATTCTTCTTCCAGTACAAAATTCAATTGTGTTTCAGTCCTTTGTGGGCCACAAAATCAATTAAGCATATTTTCCCCTATGAATTATTGCGGTTTATTCAATATGCAACCCCCTATTCCTCCCATGACTACATTTCTGGAGTCATCCCATTTTGTTCTTCATGGTGATGATCAGTTCTTCCTGGCTTTTGTCAAGCCTTGAATGCTTAACAATATGAAGTAGGCAAGAAGAGAAGAAAAACGCTGAAGTGTCAATGGAAAAAGCTGTGGATTTAAATGGACTATCTCTATCCAATGATGAAATGTATTGGAGTTAACTAGAAGCTACTGTAAGCTTAGTTCATAACATTCGCTAGTAAAATTGTTATCATTGGATAGAGATAGTCCATTTAAATCCACAATTTCTCATATTGGGATTGGAGCAT
Organism: Vipera berus; assembly: GCF_964194415.1. Taxonomy (NCBI): domain Eukaryota; kingdom Metazoa; phylum Chordata; class Lepidosauria; order Squamata; family Viperidae; genus Vipera; species Vipera berus. The sequence goes on from NC_138207.1 coordinate 53,749,857, forward strand.
TTAGTAAGGGTATTCTATTTATAAAGAAATGCCCTCAATATAAATTTGGAGATAGATTATCTGTTGACTCTTTTTTGATGAAATATTTTTCTGTAGAGTAGCTTATTTCAACCATTTGAATTTAACTATCCATATAAGAGGGACACTACTATCACTACTTTTCCATGAACATAGCCAGCCTTCAGGATACTTCCTGTGTTCATTTGGAAAGCAGAACCCAAATCTAGTTCCATAAAAGTATTCTCTTTCCCAGGCATTTCTTGCCTTATTCTTCAAATTTTCTATTTGTGTTTATGCTCCTTATGTAATGAAACAATCAACAAAATTACTATTCAGAATTTATGTGCTGCAAAATCTGCTTTCTGAAACATATGGGTAGATATGAAAAGAAGAATACATAGACTATATATGGGATCTTCAGAAATAAACATGGCATAAATATTAGGAGCAGAATGTAAACCAAATTTCATTAACTGATCTCTAAATTGTTATGTAATCTAAATAATTTAGTGCACTTTGGAACATTTTGTCAGATACGTTCTTGTGTCCTAAAAAATCAGTGATGTTTAGTCCAAGTTACAATTTGAGGAAATTTTGTACAAAATGTTATACAAATGGTAATAACACCACCAATTGCAAGTACCCGATGTATAATATCAAATATATGAATGACTATATGCTTATAACAACCTTATTTATTTATTTATTGCAATGTACCATAACATGGAATGATGTCTAAACTCCAAGGAAGTTTGAGCAAGATACTTATCTACTACAATTGTTGCAGCATGCTTTCAGACCTGGTTATGAGCAGAGATTGCTATTATTGCGTTGGGTGGCGTATGTTCATATAGATTCATGTAGATTCTATGGGTTCTGGAGTTAGATAAAGTGAGAATATGAAAAGGATGTTTTATGTGTATCTATGTATTCTACCTATAGAGTTCCCTGCCATGTTAGCTCTATTTTTGTGGTAATTAAATACAACTATTTTAGTTTAGATAATCTCTTAAGATTAGTTAATTTATCTTCTGGTGTGCAAGTTTATTCAAATAACTAGATATAAATTACATAATGAAATGTTTACACTTGAAACAGTTATTTGTGATGTTGCCATCCAGCATACTCCATCTTATACAACCAGCCATACTGAATAAGGTTGATATTATTTGTTTTTAAGCATATTGATACATTCACATTTTATTGCAACCTTATAAACAATAGCAATACAATGTACTTAGCAAAATGTATTATGGCCAAGTGTGAAGTTCCTTCTATTGTAAGCCAACATTTAGATCTGGTCATTTGCAAATGAATTAAGAAGAAAGAAAGAAAGCAATTACAAGATTTCCCCTGGCTTGATTTCTCTTTTTACATGGATTGTATCACTCTAGCTTAATATTTACTGGTTCACCTAAAGATTTAGTCAGTTTTCCTGGCCTGGTTGCTAAAAGCATGCACACAGACAAAAATGCATTTACCTGTAGCCCAACTACTCAACCCACTTCAGCACAATCAACATAAGCTATGAAAAGAATAACACTACCATACAAATTAACACTACTATTATTATCAAAAACATCTAAAAAACAACCAACTATACCATAGCATATAAACCAACTAAAGCCCCCCAAAATACCTTAAACAAAATACCCAAGAAGAAAAAAACAGGAGTCATCTACAACATACAGAGCAGTATAAGGACTGTAACAGCTACAATATAAACTAAGCAGAAGACTAGCAGAGCACATATATATGAACACCAATTCAAAATCAGAAGGCATGATGAAAACTCTTTAATTTCATGACAAATGATTTTGATATTATTGTTGTTAACTGCGAAGTCGTGTCCGACCCATCGCGACCCTATGGACAACGTTCCTCCAGGTCTTCCTATCCTCTACCATCTTCTGGAGTCCATTTAAGCTCACGCCTACTGCTTCAGTGACTCCATCCAGCCACCTCATTCTCTGTCGTCCCCTTCTTCTATTGCCCTCAATCTTTCCCAGCATTAGGCTCTTCTCCAGTGAGTCCTTCCTTCTCATTAGGTGGCCAAAGTATTTGAGTTTTAGCTTCAGGATCTGGCCTTCTAAAGAGCAGTCAGGGTTGATCTCCTCTAGGACTGACCGGTATGATCGCCTTGCAGTCCAAGGGATTCGCAGGAGTCTTCTCCAACACCATAGTTCAAAGGCCTCAATTCTTTGGCGCTCAGCCTTTCTTATGGTCCAACTTTCACTGCCATACATTGCAACTGGGAAGACCATAGCCTTGACTATACGCACTTTTGTTGACAGGGTGATGTCTCTGCTTTTTAGTGTGCTGTCTAGATTTGCCATAGCTTTCCTCCTGAGGAGCAAGCGTCTTTTAATTTCTTGGCTACAGTCCCCATCTGCAGTGATCTTGGAGCCCAGGAAAATAAAATCTGTCACTACCTCCATTTCTTCCCCATCTATTTGCCAGGAATTGAGAGGGCCGGATGCCATGATCTTGGTTTTCTTAATGTTAAGTTTCAACCCAACTTTTGCACTCTCCTTCTTCACCTGCAACAAGAGGCTCTTTAGTTCTTCTTCTCTTTCTGCCATTAGAGTGGTATGATCTGCTTATCTTAGGTTGTTGATATTTCTCCCGGCAATCTTAATTCCAATTTTTGATTCATCTAGCCCTAACTTTCTCATGATGTGCTCTGCATATAAGTTAAATAGGCAGGGCAACGGTATACAGCCTTGCCGGACTCCTTTCCCAATTTTGAACCAATCAGTGGCTCCGTGTCCAGTTCTCACTGTTGCTTCTTGGCCCACATATAGGTTTCTCAAGATACAAATAAGATGGTCTGGTACTCCCATCTCTTTAAGAACTTGCCACAGTTTGTTCTGATCCACACAATCAAAAGCTTTAACATAGTCAATGAAGGAGAAGTAGATGTTTTTCTGGAACTCTCTAGTTTTCTCCATGATCCAGCGTATGTTGGCAATTTGATCTCTAGTTCCTCTGCCTCTTTGAAATCCTGCCTGTACTTCTGGTAGTTCTCGATCCACATACTGCTGGAGTCTAGCTTGTAAAATTTTAAGCATAACTTTACTAGCGGGAGAAATGAGTGCAATGGTGTGATAGTTTGAACATTCTTTGGCACTGCCTTTCTTTGGAATTGGAATGTAAACTGATCTTTTCCAATCCTGTGGCCACTTTTGATTTTTCCAGATTTGCTGGCAAATTGAGTGTAGCACTTTTACTGCGTCGTCTTTTAAGATTTTGAATAACTCAGCTGGAATACTGTCACCTTCACTAGCTTTGTTGTTGCTCAGTTTTTCTAAGGCCCACTTCACTTCACATTCTAGGATGTCTGGCTCAAAGTCAGTGACCACCTCATTGTGATTATCAGGGACGTTAAGCTCATTCTTGTATAGTTCTTCTGAGTAATTTTGCCACCTCTTCTTAATCTCTTCTGCCTCTGTTAGGTCCCTGCCATTTTGGTTCTTTATCATGCCCATTTTTGCATGAAATGTTCCCTTCATCTCTCCAATTTTCTTGAAGAGGTCTCTGGTCCTCCCTATTCTATTGTTTTCTTCTATTTCTTTGCACTTATTAGTGCCTCCAAATCATAATTAATTTAATATTAACTAAATGTTAGACTTGGTTTGAGGCTTTGCAAGAGCTCTATGTTTTATGCATGATTATCACAATCACCTCAAAGCAAGCAGCTCCTACTTAAAATGTTGTTCTGATCATAATTGGTTTTAAAAGGAGCAGACATAACATATAGATCCATCCTTTAGTCTCAGCAAGTATTCTTCTAGGTCACAGATGATAAAGTCGCCGTGCCACATGACATGTCATGACATATTGTGACTTTTTTTTGCATTGCCAGAGCTGGGGTGGGTGTGGGCTCTGTATGATGCAACCGGCCTACAGGCTGGCAGTTTGACACCCCCGTTCTAGCTGATAGTTTTGCCTCTCTGTATAAAAGGCAACCCAATGTCACCTGGTACATGATATTTGAATTACATATTTTTTTAACTACAGGAACACTTCCCCATTATCACAACCTGCAATCAACATTTTGTAGAGATATATTAGAATATTAGGCTGTTTGCGTCTGTCCTATAAAAGAAACCAAATAAAAAAATGCTTATTGAGGAAGGAGGGTGGTGGGGAAATGTGAAATGTGACTAATGCAGCTGATTTTAAAGCATATGGTACAATTCAAACATCAGCCTAAGGCAGGGGTAGGCAACCTCGGCTCTTTTATGACTCATGGACTTCAACTCCCAGAATTCTGGGAGTTGAAGTCCATGAGTCATAAAAGAGCTGAGGTTGCCTACCCCGGCCTAAGGCATCCTCCTAGCACAGGATGAATGATAATGCCACTGTGTCACATTTCTCTAATATTATTCAAATCAGGTTTGTCAAGTGTGAGGTCAAGCTTTTCACAGTAGCCAGCGAAGTTCCTGCTGTGCAGCTGTAATAAGTAGCATAGTAAATGTGAAGCAGTAGTCTGCAGAGAAGAGCTTGTCAGTTGCCTTCTTTTGTCTTTTCACTAAAAGGCTCAATACAATATGCCTCATGAGGAAAAAAAAATGTCCTTTGATAGGGTAAAGTCTTATTTCACAATTCACAGAAGGCTTGTTCCTCGACAATCATACTGAATACTTAAGGCCAACCTTTAATCAGAGTGATAGTCTAGGACACAAACTTTTATGATTCTAGCTTTGCTACACAGCATGGATTGTCACATAAATTTTCCAAAATAAGAATAGAGTTTCCTGCCAAGAATAATCAGAATAAAGCCAACTTGGCAGAATGAAATGACTATTTCATCAGTAGAACCAGGATGAACAGCAATAAAGTGTTGAAGAAACCGGCTGGGTCTCTGCTAGTCTCCTGCAGTTGCAGTGTTGAAGCAAGACACAGCTGGATCCATTTCCATGGAATGTGGAATTTTTCTTCATTGCAAAAAATAGCAAAATGTTCAGCACCAGCTGTGATGACAAATCTCTTGAAGTATAATAAACCTAGAAGGTGATTGGGAAGATTTAGATGCCAATGTTGTTTAATTTAGGCAAGCTATTGGTAGTGTAGGTATGTTCTTGTGCAGGAGGGAAAAATATGTTATTGGGGTGGATGAGCTGAACAGGGATAGTACAACACATTTTCCTGTTGTAGCAAAAGAGTAAAAAAAGTCTCCTGAATAATAGTGTTAAAATGTGGCATAAAATAAAACAACAAAAATGTGGTAGCTCTTTATATATTTCACTTTACATATGGGAAGAGCTGTCTTTTGAGTTGAAGTTCCATTCAATTCATCCTTGGGCTTTTTCACATTTATATGGTCCTGCCTTCCTGCCCCCAAATATTTTTAAGGGAGTTGCTGTATATGAGGGATCAGCACAAATCTAATATTTATAAGCAAACTTAGATCCAAATGTTTCAAATATAAAAATAGAGAATGTAAATATAAATAGCATGAGTTCCACTGCTCTTTTGTTTCCTGAGATTTATTATCTAATCCAGACCACTAGTTATTTGATCTGTCCATAAGACCTATAGTTATATTTTACAAAAGAAAGAAACATAAAGGGGGAGGGAGAATTTTTGAAGGCCCTGTTTCTGACGTTTCAGTCTCACAGGAATAAAGAGGCAACATCATTCAATCAGTATGTCCTACGGCCATACAGTGGGATTAGAATGCAAGAGAGTATTTCTAGAGGCCTCTACCAATTGATTAAAACTCAAATTAAATTGGAACCAAATATATTTTTCTCCATGAAAAACATAACATGACTTAAAGTTACATTAGGAGCCAGTTTGCTGTAGTGGTTAAGGCCCCAGGCTAGAAAGTGGGAAATTCTGGTTGTAGTTCCACTTTAGGTACAAAGCCAACTATGTAGACTTGGGCCAATGTCTCAGACTTAGGAAGGGCATAATGGCAAACCACTTCTGAAAAAAGCCCTGCCAAGTAAACAGTCCTAGAGGAGATCAACCCTGACTGCTCTTTAGAAGGCCAGATCCTGAAGCTAAAACTCAAATACTTTGGCCACCTAATGAGAAGGAAGGACTCACTGGAGAAGAGCCTAACGCTGGGAAAGATTGAGGGCAATAGAAGAAGGGGACGACAGAGAATGAGGTGGCTGGATGGAGTCACTGAAGCAGTAGGCGTGAGCTTAAATGGACTCCAGAAGATGGTAGAGGACAGGAAGGCCTGAAGGAACATTGTCCATAGGGTCGCGATGGGTTGGACACGACTTCACAGCTAACAACAAGTAAACTGCAGGGTCTTGTCCAGGCTTTTTCATCTGACATGACTGAACAGAAGAGAGGGAAACAGTTATATAAGACTTGTCCATAGAAATCCCCACGAAAGAAACAAAAACAAAAATCTTACCAATCTTAATCCTTATTCTAAATTTGCTTGCAGATTATGAATAATTGCAGATGTTCACTCACTAAAACGTTAAAAATATATTTTCTGTAGTGCTAAAATCAAATATTCCTAAAATAACTTCTGCTAAGTTTGTAAGCCGCCCTGAGAAGGGCGGGATATAAATGGAATTTAAAAAAAAAACTTCTGACTTCTGCAGAATTTACAGATAAAGCATTTTATTTTTTCTAGAAATATATTCTATGACATTCTACATGGTCCTACTTTGGAGCTACTGAAAGACATCTGCCAATAAGCTGTATTTGCCAGCCAAGCAACTGGAGGAAGATACTGGGAGCTCAGTGTAGATGTGGAGAGGTGGTGGCCAAAAAAAAAAGGCAGTCATATTGGTGTGTAGGAAGAAAAGTCACAAACAGCCTCTATTCCTATAATATCACTTCAGTCCTATTTTGAAGCAGTAGGCACAGGAACATTTATGGGAAAGCAATTCCAAATCCAATTATTTCATTCCTCAAACTTTGCTTCAGATTTGAAGCAGAGTCTCCTACCCAACAACTCCCACAATATTTAAAATATTGGTTTGTACATAGCTTTGTCTTTAGGCTTTAAGGGAAGCACACAAAGTCTCGTCTGCTCTTGCCAAATCTAATTTCCTATCTGCTGTTTTTCCACAGATATTATCAGAATTGCTGTTCATTTGCTGCCAGAATTCTTCTCAAATATGCAACATGCAGACTGCTAAATTTTGCTCTAATGTGCTTTATCCTTAGAGTCTAATTTTGATAGTGTGGGATCATAAATATAATTTAAGCTACACCCAAAATCATTTGCATGACTTTTTACAAAGGAAAAATCAGTGAAAGAAAGTGAGATCCTGGAGGGTTTGCCTGTGTGGGAAAGAATGTTTAAGCAATAATTTATTTTTTTTTACAACACAGCTTTTAAAAAAACTTATTGAGATGAACTAGAAAAAATCTAACCACATTCAGACAAAAAGTTGCTAACCATCACAATCAAAATTGGTGAACAAAAAAAAACTTTTCTAAAAGAAACAATGAAGTCCAAATTTGAGACAACTAATTCATTGAAGAGGAAAAAGCTAATTAGAAATTTCTTCACCTAAACCCCAACCCAAATCCAGGAAACAGACAATTCGCTTTTTTGAATGTATAAAGCACCTGAACTAATGATATGTTATTATATGATCATTCCAGAAAATCCTAGTGATGTGAAGTCTGTCTGGCCAGTAGCTCAGGACACTAGCAAACACACTAGACTTTTTTTTAAAGTTAGACAAAGTTGAAAGGAACACTTGACTATAGCATACATTTTTAAAAAATTTTTTACTGTAAGTGCAAGGTCCTAGTTTTCATCAGTTTTTGAAGCGGGGTGAAAGGAAGAGGGGAATAGAAAATAGCTTCAGTCGTGTCTGACTCTTGGCGACTTTACAAGCAAGTGCACTCCATGCTACCCTGCAAACCACAGTAACTTTCAGCTGATCTTTGTATCAGCTTTGATGATATCAAGCCAGCGAGATCTTTGCTTGCCCCTTCTTGATCCACTAAGCATTCCTAATGTCATTGACTTCTCCAATGAATTTACATGCATGACATGGCCAATTAAATCAGATGTAGTCTGTAATTTTGGCTTATAGTGATGTTTCTGGATTTATATGATTCAGCACCTGTCTGTTGGTTGTTCTGGCTGTCCATGGTACGCTCAATAATTTACTCCAGCACCACAATTCAACAGCATCAATTCTTCTTCGATCAGCCATTCTTAGTGCCATCTCTCACACCCATACATCATTATAGAGAAGACTATTGCTCTAACTATCCTGCTTTTTGTATTTATACCAATATCTCTGCTTTTCCAGATCTTATTCTGTTAACCATTGCAGTGCAGCCTAAGGTTATCCTGCATTTGATTTTAAGCATAGAACTGCCATCTTGAACAATTTTTGATCCAAGAAAGATTGGATCAAAATTCTCAAACTACTTCAATTTCCTCCTTACTGATTTTAAACATATCATGTCTATCCGTAATGGTTTTCATAATCTTTGTTTTCCTGAAATTAAGACTCAATCCTAGTTTTTCACTTTCATCCTTGATTTTCCAGATTATTTTTTCCAGGGCTTCCTTATTTTCAGACAGTAGACTTGTATCTCAAATTATTTATGGTTCTTCCTCCAATCTTCAGTCACAAATCTGGCAGTTTTAAGTTCTAATTCCAGCATACAGATTGAACAATAATGGTGATAAAATACATCCTTGCTTACTCTGATTCTTACTGATTCTGAACCAATCTGTGTTGCCCTAGAGTGTTCTCACTGTTGCCTCCTGATCAATGTATGCTCATCTAAAGTGAACTTTTCTGTAATTGATAAAACATATATAAAGATCATTTTGATATTCACATTCCTTTTCAATAATCCATCTAATATTGGCAATGTGATCTCGAGTGCCACGTCCCTTTCTAAACCTAGGTTGTACATCATAATTCTTGATTGATGACATTCTGTAGCCTTGATTGAATGATCTTTAGCAGAATATTGCTTGCATGAGAAATCAATGCAACTGTGCAATAGTTAGAACAGTCTCTGCCTTTGCCTTTCTTTACCAATGTAATAAAAACAGATCTTTTCCAGTCCTGAGACTATTGACATGTAGACCATATCTCTTAACATAGGGAAATGATGATGTTAACAGGCTCTGGTCTTAGTAATTCTGCAGGTATTCCATCAATATCTGGGACTTTCCAGTTTGGCAATTTCTCCATGGTCTATTCTACTTCTTTCAAGATGTTTGGTTTTTTATTAATTGGGCTTTCATCACTGTCATCTTGACGGTAAGTGAAACTGCTATAGATTGCTTACAGTATTTCCACCTGTTCTTGATATTCTGCTTTTTACTTAGTACATTCATGCATTATATAATTTTCACTATGGTAAGCATGACTTTAGTATGTCCCTTCCTGTTAGCTTCTTCCCGATTTTTACAGCTGCTTCTCCTACTGCCTATTTTTTTCTTTCCTGACTTCACATTGGAAAATTGCATTCAAACTTTTAATGTTGCCATTATGACCTTTGGCTTTGGCTACCCTTTGCTAATCAGCTATTTTGATGGCGTCACCATTAGCCACTTGTTTGTTTTCTTTGGCTTTTGGCGTGACACATATTTTCCAGCAATTTCCATGATGTTACCTTAGATCTCTTGCCATTGTTTAATTGGAATCTTTTCTTTCTAGATTCAGTGGTTCAAACCTATTCTTAGCTTCTACGGCGGACATAGGTGAGTTGTTGTTCACATTAAATTTTCAGGTGTCGCGTCGAGCGACCGATCAGGGTTCCGGCCTCAACTCTTAGAGCCCCGTAACAGGGGTGAGAATTTAGAGGGACCCTCGCAAGGGTGAACACCTTGAATATGGAAGGATTTTGCCCTTTGCCACCGACCCAGTGTGCCGGACGTTCCGTCGGTCACACTTGGGAACTGCGATAGCGCAGGAACAGAATCCTAGGACAAACTGAGGCACCAACACAAGTTTGTTCAAGGTGAGAGAGCACAGAGTGCCCGGGGTGGATGGTGTTGCCCCCCGGACAGCTTTGCACAGCACTCTTTTATTGAGCAGTTTCACCAGGGAGGGGGAAGTACACACATGAGGAAGTAACATATGGAAGGTCATAGGAAAACATAGCTCATTGCATACAACTGCTAATGAAGAGGGCAAAGGTCATCACAGGAAACAATAAAGCATAACTTATCGTATACAAATGCTAACAGAGAAGACAAGGGTTATCACAGGAAGGCATAACTTGAGGCAAGGACAATTACAGGAGACAGGAAGCCATATCTTGAGGCAAGGGCAATTACAGGAGACAAGTCTTGTTATATACAATTGTAAATGGAGGAGGCAGAGGTATTTGTTGTATACAATTGTAAATGGAGGAGGCAGAGGTTTATCACTAGAGACAGGAATGCAAAACTTTACAATTGTAAATGGAGGAGGCAGAGGTTTATCACTAGAGACAGGAATGCAGAACTTTATAACTTTCAATATAGAAGGCAAAAAGGTCTTTGGGAGTCTAGGATAACTACAACTCCTCCTTTTCTGTTTTTTAAGGCCAATTACTGAGAAGGCCCCTCAATGTAGTCCAGAACTTTCTCTTCTAGGACACTTACGCGGGAAAAAGAGAAATCCTTCGATACCTCCTGTGCCGGCGCCAGTGTTCCTTTCAAAGAGTGTTGGTGTGAGGGTTCATCAGTCTCTGAGTCAGAGGTAAATTCTAAAAGAGGATGTTTGTATAGGCAAGACACAAGGTAAAATAATGCATCCTAATACAATCATACCAATTAAAGCTACAATAGCTTGTAAACCAGGTAATTTGGGAAACCAGGAGCCAAGTAATTCCTGAAAGTTGAAACCATTTCAAGTTTGGACAGGAACATGAGCTACAGAGTTCACATAGATGATGATGGTAGACTCGTTGTTAACAACAGGTTGTTCCTTCTGGGTCCATGCGTTGGGCAAAAACAGTGTGAAAAGAGTCATTTTTGACTGGAACCAATGTCAAAGGTGTGAGCCATTGTAAAGAACGGGATGGGATAGCTGGTGAAGTGGAGGCACAATGAAATGCTGCAGGCTGAGTAGGCGGCAAAACTTTGACGTCTGGGGTAAGCTTTCAGATGGAATTGTGTTTTAGTGGCATCAGTCAGTGGTGTTAGAACAAGGCTGAAAAAAGTCACAAACCATGCTGTCGTTTTTAGCGGGGTCCGTAGTTGTTTTTGTGGAGGCATGATGCGGACGAACATGGCGACCAGGGATCCACAGCACTTTGTCTGGCAGTTGGACTGCAGCATAGCCTCTGCCCCAGGTGATAAGGTCTGCAGGGCCTTGCCAAGTTAGGTCTGGAAGTTGTCGGTACCAAACCTGTGGCTTAGGGAGATCTGAAGAAGAAGAAGAAGAAGAAAAATGCCGCTCTGCAGCTGTGGTTAAGGGATGGCCAGTCAAGTTTGAAAAGTTCAGAGTGTAGAGGCAAAGGTTAAGAGTTTCTTGCACTGCTGGGAGGTTGGGGTTTCGTTTTCCCCCGTTCTGATTTTTATAGCGATCTAAAGCATGTTTCAAGGTTTGGTTAGCTCTTTCCACCAAGGCTTGGCCTTGGCTATTATATGGAATTCCAAATTTGTGTGTGATTTGCCAATGATGACAAAATTCTGCCATGGCTTGACTGCTATAAGCAGGGCCATTATCTGTTTTGAGTTCTTTTGGACATCCCAGCACTGCAAAGGTCCGAATACAATGATTAATGACATGTTTGGTGGCTTCTCCCCTTTGGGGGGGTAGCCATGATGAATCCTGAAAAGGTATCAATTGAAACATGCAAATACTTCCATGGGGCAAATGGTGCATATTGTGTGACATCCATTTGCCAAATTTGGCAAGGCTCCAATCCCCTTGGATTGACACCCATAGGGATTGCAGTTGCTTGTTTACTGCAGGTTGGACACTGCTGGTGAATTGCAATAGCTTCTGCAGCGGGTGATGCCAAACTGCTTTTGCAAAGCTTTGGAATTTTGATGAAAATATGAATGACTTTCCCAGGGGGTGAGGGGTTGCAAAGAACAGGCTGAAGGTCCAGAGGCAGCCTGATCTGCAACATTGTTTCCCTCTTGCAAAAAACCTGGAAAAGGCTGATGACTACGAATGTGAGCAACAAAAATAGGATGTTGGCGTTCAAAAAGCAAATTTTGCAAGGTTAAAAAAAGTTGTAACAAATCTGGTTGAATGGATGGGGATAAATAAGATCCATAAATCACTTGAATTGTGTGATAAACATAAAAGCTATCCACAATAAGATTCAAAGGTTGAAATGAAAAAATTTGACAGGCCAAAATTGAAGCAGCCAGTTCAGCTTTTTGAGCTGACCGCTGGGGTGTTGTTTGCTTGGTTATCCAGTGACCATTTTCCAACCAGGCACAGGCGCCACACTCCTTGCTCCCATCTGCAAAAACTGTAACAGCGGAATGTAGGGGGTGAGGAGACAAGGGTGACAACCAGTCAATGGGTACAGTGTGAACAATTTGCAAACGATAATTGGGTGGTGGGTGGCAAGAAACCTTGCCATGCCAATCAGCTAAGGAAAATTGCAATTCACTCGAGGTTTGAAAAAATGATTCCCAAATTTGCAAAGACATAGGCAGAAAAAGAGTGTCTATCTCCAGCCCAATCAAGGCTTTCGTTCGGGTGACGAATTTTAAAAATCAATTGAGCCAATTGTGCTTCTCTGGTTAAAACAGAAACTTTGGGCGTATGGGATAAATGAATCCACTCCAAAATTTTCAATTGGTTAGCACATTGAACAATAGCAGCAGTAAATAGTCCAGGCGTGTTTAAAATAATAGCAGCAAAAGGAACATACGACTCCCATCATGCAACATCCACCTCTCACTTTCTTCTACTTCCCATGTTTCTCCCTTTCCATATTTCTATAGTACATTCTTGTTCCTTCAGTATTCTAAGGCTTGTGTTAAGGCATACAATTCATATATGCAATTCACAAATCTGTGCAAACCAACTTAAAAACCACTTTTCTGTTTCTCCCTTCTATTATCCATTCATTCACTGCCCTTCTGCCACTCTGGCCTAACTTCTGTCTTTTCTGCTTCCACAGCTTCTATCAACTTTTGTATGAGCCAACTGTTTTCCTTAGCTATTAATCAATCCTCTACATTTCTCTTCTCCAAAAGTATTGAAGATTCCATAATCATATTTGGAGTCAGTGTATATGTTCCTCCTTTCCTGTATTAACAATCTCAGAGCCTGTTGTAAGGCATAAAATCCACAGGTTAGTGCTGATTAAGGGAGGGAAATTCTCCCAGATATCACCTTCCATCAATGTGTCCTGCACACAGGCACAAAAACATCAAAAACAAAAAAACAAAAACAAAAAACAACTCCACAAAAAGATCAGAGTAATTTCTTTTGGGTGATGTTTAACTAAAAACTCAAAAATTTCCAAAAACTTGTCCAACAATTAATCTCTCCTCTTTCAAGTAAAAAAAATTGCAAGCTGAAACTGCAAGAGTGGGCATCAAGTTTCACATCCACCCCCCTTTCTCAGACTGGAATTCTAAGCAGAGAAAAAAAAATGGTTAAAAGGACCAGCCACCCCCCCTCTTCTGGCTGTCTCTCCCTTTCTCACTCTTAAAGTAACACAGCGGGGTTGGGGGGGAGTAAAAGAAACTTTACAAAAATCTCACCACTAAAAAAAATAGTTTGCTCTCCTTTACATGCATTTTCTCTCACACATCATCCATGGCTTTTACAACAATAAAATCTGCAGTTTACTGTTCCTTTCACAGCCTGGGACGGGGTGGGGGGTGGTAGGTGGGTTTGAGGGCTAACACACTCACATTTACATATCAGCAAATTAACTCATTCACTTCCATTCTGACTGCTTGCATAAACAATTTCACATACAAGAATTTCATTTCATACTTTCTCCAGACAAACCATACATTGTTAAATAAGGCCTTTTTGTTTGGTGTTATCAGAGAGGATTTTGACCCTCTTCCAAGTCTTGGAAATAACACAGAACAACACAGACAGACATATATACACAGATACTATTAAAACAACATTTATTTAGACATATGGCTTGTCCTACAAGAGGTGAGAAAAATCATGAGGTGATTCCAACCGAACATGGTTTCTATAGGGCCCTTTAACCAAAAACAGATGAACTAAGATTTGTTAATTGGCCTCCTGGCAATAAGGTTGGAGAAGAGGAGGCTAGAAATTCAGATGACGATGAAGAATGTAAGGAAGGTTTCTCAGAAGATGTTGTAGATGGTGCGGAAGGATAGGGTGGGGGGGCTTCAGATGAAGGCGGAAGATCAGAAGAGTGATCAAGAGGTTTAGAGGTAGAAGATGTCAGATCTAAAGGAGATGGCAAAAGTTTTAATGCTGCCATCACTGCTTGCCATGCGGACAAAATGTCAGCAGGCGCCCTGGGATGATTGTGAAGATATTTACCTAGCTTTTCCCAGGTTATAACAGACGAAGTGCCTGATTCCGGATAAGCCGGACAATTTTTGTTAATATATTGTAAAAGTTTTGTTAAAAATCTCTTTCCTACAGGATGGACCATGGTGCCATTGTATTTTTGAACAAAATTAGCATTCTGCACTATATTTAAAAAGTTCGTCCCTATGACCTGACGAAACTTTGGAAAGTGGGGAGCCCATTACTCACGATTAGAAGCCTTCTCCGAGGTGCGTGGTAACAGGAGTGCAGGCAGTACACCCCTGGGCAGGAGTCGTACTGTGGAGTTGAAGCCGCGATCCCGGACGAGCCCCCAGTTGTCGCGTCGAGCGACCGATCAGGGTTCCGGCCTCAACTCTTAGAGCCCCGTAACAGGGGTGAGAATTTAGAGGGACCCTCGCAAGGGTGAACACCTTGAATATGGAAGGATTTTGCCCTTTGCCACCGACCCAGTGTGCCGGACGTTCCGACGGTCACACTTGGGAACTGCGATAGCGCAGGAACAGAATCCTAGGACAAACTGAGGCACCAACACAAGTTTGTTCAAGGTGAGAGAGCACAGAGTGCCCGGGGTGGATGGTGTTGCCCCCCGAACAGCTTTGCACAGCACTCTTTTATTGAGCAGTTTCACCAGGGAGGGGGAAGTACACACATGAGGAAGTAACATATGGAAGGTCATAGGAAAACATAGCTCATTGCATACAACTGCTAATGAAGAGGGCAAAGGTCATCACAGGAAACAATAAAGCATAACTTATCGTATACAAATGCTAACAGAGAAGACAAGGGTTATCACAGGAAGGCATAACTTGAGGCAAGGACAATTACAGGAGACAGGAAGCCATATCTTGAGGCAAGGGCAATTACAGGAGACAAGTCTTGTTATATACAATTGTAAATGGAGGAGGCAGAGGTATTTGTTGTATACAATTGTAAATGGAGGAGGCAGAGGTTTATCACTAGAGACAGGAATGCAAAACTTTACAATTGTAAATGGAGGAGGCAGAGGTTTATCACTAGAGACAGGAATGCAGAACTTTATAACTTTCAATATAGAAGGCAAAAAGGTCTTTGGGAGTCTAGGATAACTACATTCAGGAGATAGTACTTTTTTCATACTGCACAATTTAGTTCAATTTAGCCACTGATAGCTGATGGTCTGAGCGACAATCAGGAAGTGTCTTAACAGATTCAACTAAATCTTTTCAGCGTTGTTGGCTAAAATAAAGTCTATCTGATTTCAGTGTTGTCCATTTGGTGTTGTCCATGTGTATAAACATTGTTTGTGTTGAATAAACCACGTGTTCATTATACTGGCATGATTTTCCTTGCAAAATTGCACTAGATAATTACCAGTTTCATTCCATTCACCTAGCTCAAACCGACTACTATTCTTGCAATTTCTCCTTGGCCCACTTTTGAATTGGAATCACCCATAATGTACAAAAGATGCCTTTTTGGTATTTGCTTGAGAGTACATTGAGTCTCATTGTAAAAAAGTTCAATTTCATCATCATTTGAGTTTACAGTTGAAGCATAGCATGGTAATGCTGAGTGGCTTGCCTCAAATTTGGATAAATATGATACAATCACTATAAGACCTGTGATTCTCTACACATTTAGCCACTTGTCTGCTTACGCAGAATGCAACTCCCTTTTGTCTGATGATATAATTTCCAGAAAAATAAGCCATAAACATGTCTGATTTGAATTGACCACTGTCTGCCCAAATGTAACTAACTGATGCCAAGGATGCTTGTAGAATAGAAAATACTAGTTGTATTTATTTACCACTCATCTTAAGATAAATTCCTTCACAAGTAAATATCTACTCTGGTGAGCATTTTCCATAAAACTGGTGAGGAACTTCCAGATATTGCAGGATTCATATCTCTCATAATTACTAACAAGTAAGACCAAACCAGAATAGTGCCACATGCCAGGAAAGGATAGTTCTGAAACCCAAAGAAGAAGAAGAGAGAAGGTTGCAAATAAATGTACATATAAATTATGTTTGCTCTTTCAGGTTCTTTTACATTTTCTAAACATGAGACTACAGCAAAAGCAATATTCATGCCGAATGGGAAAAGCAAAAAATAAAACAATGGAGCCTGAGACAATGCTCATCTGTGCTTTCAGTATTATGTATGTTTATACTTGCATAATACTTCTCTATGGTGCTGTAATCAGATCATTAGTTAAGCAACACCAGTTTTTCTCTCTGAACTTGAGGTTGGTAGATTAGAGTATGCAGCCTGCTATCTGTGACTCATTATTTCCTCATCTTACACAACCTGTTCCTTTGACTGCTTCCCAGAGAAGAGAAAAATTGATTTCTGTGTGCTGCCTCCTTGTCCATTCAAAGCTGACCTAACTTATTGACGTCAATGTATCTGAGGAGGCTCCAGGCCAGTTTTTTCAATTCATAAGAGTCAATAGTAACCAGCAACTGAACTTTGTTCTTCAATTTGCTGCTCTTCAGTTAGGGTGAACAGGTGATATAAAAAACAGATACTCTGGAATATCTTAAATGTTTGCAAAAGAAAAAAATCCAAAATTAGACCCAAGTAAAGATTTAAAGTAGAATTTCAAATACATGGGTTACAATAATATCTATTATTTGTAGAAATAATCTCATACCTGTAGCTTATAGAACTTCTGAAATATAGGACAATCTCTCTCTCTCTCTCTCTCTCTCTCTCTCTCTCTCTCTCTCTCTCTCTCTCTCTCTCTCTCTCTCTCTCTCTCTCTCTCTCTCTCTGTGTGTGTGTGTGTGTGTGTGAGAGAGAGAGAGGGGGGATACATATGCTTGTTAATATATCATATAAAATGATATCATATAGATTAAAGCTGATTCTTAACAATTCAAAAAATGCAGGCAGGCAAACATGCACATTATATTAAAATCCTTTAAAGTACACTTGAATTGTTTGGGTTTTTTTTAATTCTGTGGAAGGAAAGGTAAGAATTCACTGTGGATTTTACTCCATTGTATACTGTATACAATATACTGTATGCTGTAAGTGTAGCGTAGTGTACAGCAGATACTGGACGCACAGCCAGCGCCAACTATGCACTCTGTATACGCTGTACAGCATACAGCGGATACTGGAAGCACAGCCGATGCTGGCTACGCACCCTGTATACACTCTACAGCGTATAGTGGATACTGGAAGTGCAGCCGGTGCCGGCTACGCACCCTGTATATGCTGTACAGCATACAGCGGATACTGGAAGCATAGTCGGCACCAACTATGTAGCCGGCTACGCAAACTGTATATGCTGTACAGCGTACAGCGGGTACTGGAAGTGTAGCCAGCCCTGGCTATGTAGCTGGCTATGCACACTGTATATGCTGTACAGCGTACAGTGGATACTGGAAGAGTAGCTGGTGCCAGCGATGCACAATGTATACGCTGTACAGCATACAGCGGATACTGGAAGCCTAGCCAGCATAGGCCACATAGCTGGCTATGCATATTGTATACAGTGTACAGTGTACAGCGGATACTGGAAGCGTAGCTGGCACCAGCTACGCACACTATATCTGTTGTACAGCATTTGCATGCTTTTAAACAGGTAGGTGGGTAGGAACTAGGAGAAGATGGGTGCGCACCCATCATGTGATGCTCAGGCCTCTGAACCAGGCTGTTGCCTTTCCAGCCAACAAACCCAACATCTTAACCTCTGAGCCATTGCACTGCCTTTGGTTCTAAGGAGTACTTGCAAAACAGTGTCCATTGCTCCCAAATACAAACTGTGTTTGGTTTTGAACCTGTTAGTAATATTCACTAAGAAGATTACTAGAAAAAGAAAAAGAAAATTATTAGAAATATAGCCTCTTCTTTCAAGTCATAGTATTTTAATTAAATACTTTAATAAAACACTAGTGGACCATTTTTTAAAGATATAAATTATTCCCAACTGCAAAAGTATATTTTGAAAGACAAACATAAATTTATTTTAAAGTGATCAGCCTAAATTCTTCAAAGTCTTTCTATATTTGTCATGTGTTACATTCTGAGATACCATATTTTTCCATGTGTAAAATGCTATTTTTTCCTGTAAACACCCTATTCAAAAATCAGGTGTGTCTTATACAAGTGCAGCATGTTATACACGGAAAAATAATGGTAACCTCCACAGCCCAGGGTATGTCTGTGTGGGTTGCCATGCCACCTGCTGCAGATGTCAAGTCCCTGTGGGCTTGCCACTAATGGGAGGGGGGAGGGGCAAGATCATCGGCCAGCCGAACTTCCAGATTTGCCAGCTCAGCTGTTCGATGCTCCGCCGAACAGCTGATTGGCGCAGAGAAACTCGCATGCCAGAGTGTCTTATACAAAGCTGTGTCTTATAGATGGAAAAATATGGTATTTAAAATTATTTGTGTACAAGTAATCCTCAAGGTATGACCAATAATTTAGTGACTGTTCAAAGTTACCACAAACCTCCCAAGAGCCAAATACTAACTACCATGTCTCAAAGTTATGAATTCTACAGAAGACCCCCGGTTATTCATTCTATCTCTTCCCCCCCCCCAAATCCCTTTTCCTGCTGGGTCCCAAAAGGCAATGGGTCTGCTTTGTTCCCCTCTTCCATCCCTCACAATCTCTTGCTTACCTTCTGAAGACCTGCATAACTCAGGATGTGGGGGAAGAAAAGGAAAGTATTGTAGGCCTTTCTTGCTAGGCCATGTGGTGTATCCATTTGAAATCTGACCTACAGAACTGGGCAAACAGTTCTTCCACTTTCCTCTGCATCACCTCTTTAACTCTTAACTCTTCATTGTCTGTTCTCCATGTCAATAGAGTCCTGTTTGTCCAGCTCCAGTTTCAAAAACACACTTTTCCATCCAGACAATATAGAAACTCTGCAAAGCACAAACTGTGCCTCATCATGTGATAAGTTAAAGACACCATGCAGATGGAAGGGGAAGAGCAGTTTTGCCCAGTTCAGCAGACCCAGGAAGATTAATTGTGCTGCAAACCCCTATCTATACCAATCACTGCATCTCTAGGGATTCTTCTGTTAAAGTACTGAAGTTTGCAGGTGATACAACAGTCATTGGTTTCATATGAAACAGTGATGAGTCTGCATATAGATTGGAAGTTGAACAACTGGCCTTCTGGTGCAGCCAGAATAATCTGGAGCTGAACATGCTTAAAACTGTAAAGACAAGAGTGGATTTTAGGAAGAGTCCTTCTATTCTACCACTTCTTATTATATTTGACAGCACAGTATCAGCAGTAGAGTCCTCCAAGATTGGGGGTTCTATAAACTCCCAGGATCTGAAATGGACACCTAACATTAGAATCTTCATTAAAAAGGCACAACAAAGAGTGTTCAGGAGAATATGGGGCATCTGAGTCTATCATTTGTACTTCTATAAGTGTCTGTAGAGTGTAGCAACCAAACAGGAAAGATACGGACTCCAACAGATAGTTAGGACTGCAGAAAAAACAATTGCAACCAGCCTATTCTCCGTAGAAGACTTGTATATTGTGTGGGTCCGAAGGAGTGCTGAGAAAATATCTACAGACCCTCCCATGCTGGACATAAACTGTTTCAACTTCTCCCCACAAGACATTGGGCATTGCATCCCAAGACAACTAGACACAGGAACATTTTTTTTCCTTTGTGCCATCACTCTGCTGATCATCTAATTCTCACAGTACTGTCTTATGTCTAAGTATATTTACCCATGTTGAATGGCTGTAGTATTATTATCGGTCCCATCTGCTTTACTACCCCCTCTTATTGGTATCATTATTATGAGTATTATTACTGTATTGCTTTGCATGTAGTGTACATTGAGAGCTTTTGCACAGGCACAAATTCCTTGTGCGTCTAATCACGCTTGTCTAATAAACTCAACTCTTCTCTACTCTTTTCATCTGATAGTACAGATCATTAGTAAAGACAATTAAGCCTATCTCTATTCCAAATCTAGCTCTGAATCCAGACTGGAAGATTCTAGAAAAGCTAATTTGTGTATTAATTTCTGTGTGACTATATTGGACTTTTGAACCAGAAGAAAAAGAATTACTCTGAAATTATAACTGTAACATACTAAATTTCAGGTTTGGAAATAGTTTGCATTGGTGTGCAATTTTATGTGATAATTTTACTTTTTGTATCTTATAAATTTAATAGCAAAAATAGTTAAATCAATGAATTAATGAACTGAGTTATATTAGAAATATACAAGAAAAGTTTTTCAACTTTCTTGATCCTACTTTCAGTTAATTGCTGGCTTTCTATAATTTGTCAGATAAAGGATGCCAAACGATTTGGAAATAATCAGTATCATTTAATATATATTCCTCTATCTATCTAATGTCTATTTTATCCATGATCAGATAGAAGAGAAAGTGACAGACTTAATAAAGATCATAGAGTGTGAAAAAAAACACATTTTAATATATTAATTCAGTGGTTTGTCTCAAGGTATTTCATTATCTGGTCTTTTGTAAGCTTTGCATAAAAATTTCAGCTTTCAGTTCTAGCAAAAGTGTATTCTAGTGGTTTTCTCTGTGTCCAAGCCATATTTCAAAGCTAGCAGATTCACAACTACAATAAAAGCAAACATCATCCTTCTTTATACAGGACATTCTATTTATGCTTGAGCAGTATTTTCCCATAAAAAATGTAAAAATACATTTTATAACCATGACAATGGCTTTAGGAAACATAATGTTGTTAGTCTTGATTTAATCAAATGTGAACAAGGTTGCTTATCATTCAGCCTTTCCCAGTAACACATCAGTTTATTCCTTAGAGCTAACATATTCCTCATTTTGGTGCTCCAGCTTTATAAGAACATGGATAGAACAGCTTTACAAGAGCACATAGCAAAGCATTAGTTATGACTGGACTGTGAGCAGTCGTCTCATTTGAGCTAGAAACAAGGAACCATAGGATAAGCCAGTAAACTGGCTCAAAGAGAAATTCACAGCAATCAATCAATAAGCAGAAGGAATAAATTAAAAGTCAAAATGAAAGCAATGAAAAACTAAAGGCAGAGAATGAAGAAAAAAAGAAAAAAAAGCATGGTAGTGGAATTGTACAAATAATTCAAAAGTATATGTCACTGCTTCCATGAACACATACAAAGCAATTAGTCATTTGTTATGAAGCACACATATGGACCTGGGAAAAGATGTAGCTGTTTCAGTTATTTGAACTGAGGTGCTTCATACGTATTCCTGCATATTGTGAAGCATCTCTTTCGAAAGATGAGCAAAGTCCTACTGTGTGCTTATCAAGTTGTCAGTATCTACAGCATCTACAGTATCATTACAATCTATTTAGCAACTTACTCAGGAGACAAGTCTTACTTGTTTGTTTATTATTCATTTTAATAGACTTTAGAGGCAACATGACTCCAAGGATTCTAAGCAGCTTACATATTAAAAGTCATGAATCATTAAAAAAAAAAGCCCAAATAAAAATACCATGAACATCTGGAATTTCACAGCACAATAGCCCCAAACAGAACTATACAAAACTCAGACATTGTCAACAGCATACTGTTGTTAAGGTTCTTCCCAGCGTGACTTGCTTAGCTAGTAGCCCAGGTATCATTGTTTCCTACTATTGTGGGTAGCCCCACATATGAAAGTCAAGAGACTCAGTCGGAACAGAATTCTTCCTTAAAGTTCCAAATCAAAGGTGAAGGATCCTATCCATCATGAAATTTCATTTAATGGAAACTAAAAAGGTGTCCTTTGCTGCCACAGTGTCTTCAGGATCACCATACCCCCTGAGATGCCAGAGTCAACGATGGAGGAAGCTGCTTAGAATGCCCTGGGCAAATACCAGCCACAAGGTGAGAGTAGCAATCAGGTACATATGGCAGAAATGATCAAGAAACATTTAAATCAACTAGAGTCATGAGAAAAAGAACTATTGGAACTTTTTAAAGTTTATTGTTGATTACCCAATAGATCATTTCAAAATACAGAATATAAATGCAGAACATTAATAAAACCTATGTAAAAATGGAATAAAGGAAACAGATAAAAGAATAAAGATTATTTCCATGTCACCCCTACAATTTATCCCATTAGGCCTATGTATATAGTGTCAATTGAAATAATAATAATAATAATAATAATAATAATAATAATAATAATAATAATAATAATAATAATAATAATAATAAGTTGGAAGGGATCTTGGAGGTCATTTAGTCCAACTCCCTGCTCAGGTAGGAAACCCTATACCATTACAGACAAATGGCTGTCCAGTCTCTTCTTAAAAACTTCAAGTGTTGGAGCATTCACCTCTTCTGGAGGCAGGTTGCTCTAGTGGTTAATTGTTCTAGCCATTAGGAAGTTTCTCCTTAGTTCTAGGTTGCTTCTCTCCTTGATTAGTTTCCATCCGTTGCTTCTTGTCCTGCCTTCAGGCGCTTTGAAGAATAGCTTGTTTTATTCAAACAAAGGGCCGTGTTATATGCAATTTTTTGAATTCCGATTATACATGAAATATGTTATTTTAATATAAGTGTCCCAATAGGTAGTTTGTCTAATATGGAGTCCAAGATACCGTCTCTTTCTTGGCATTAAAATAATATATGTATTATAACTTCTATCTCTGGAGCTCCACAAATGTAAGTGCATTGATTAAAAGGAACTTGGTTAAATCTTACATATCTTACAAATCTCACAAATCTTGCACATACAGTATGCATGATTCTTGGTGCAGCAATCTTTTTAGCTTGTTCTTTTAGCTTAGTTGTGGTAGACCACAACTCCTAATATAATTTGTCACTTGTACAATCCACAAGGTCTTTAATTTACTTGAGATTTTGTTTGCTCTAAGACAGGCATGTCAAACTGCCAGCCTGCAGGCTGGATGCGTCATGCTGAAACCGCGCCCACCCCATTGCCGGCAATGGGGCAAAAGTCCTGATAGGTTGCGCGACATCACGTGATGTCACGAGTTTGACATGCCCGCTCTAACAGATATAATTTTGGGAGTTTGTTCATTTCCATAGCATTAATTTTGGAGCAATCATTATATGTTCCGATTTTAGACAAAGAACAATTCTATAAATTCCCAATTCGGTTATAACTGTGGCAGCTGAAGTCCTTTTATCCATATCCAAGATACATCTCAAACGATGTGATTGTGTTTGTTCTAGTATTGATGTTTGTTTTCAGCTGCAAACTTCAACTGCATACAAGAGCTTGATCTGGCCTTAGAAAATGAGGAACTAGATCTGGACTTTCTGCCAGCCTAGACCATGTGGGCTGAAGGTACAGAAGAACAGAGGATATATATGCAAGGTTTCTTGCAAGGCAACAGTGTTCTTGTTGGTGATTGACATATTTGGTTCAAGTTCCATTTAAGAACCATTACTGTTCAATAGTTCTCCATTGGAAACAATCACTCCAGTTCCTGGAAACCTGATGCTGTTATATTTACTGCCTGCATCTAGTCCTCCGTGTCTTTGATCTTGAGATCTGGCCCTGACTTGCTGACATTCTGGAAGGCCTTAAAAACCTTGTTGTTTTCCTAAATATTGGAGTTGGGAAGTTAATGGGGTCCATTAGACAGAAAAGGGAAGGGAAAGGGAAGGGAAGGGAAGGGAAGGGAAGGGAAGGGAAGGGAAGGGAAGGGAAGGGAAGGAAAGGGAAAGGAAAGGAAATTGACTTGCTATAGTCAGAGTTGGGTTTGAATTTCATGACTTTGCTCCTTCTTACTTCTTTTTTCCCCACTAAATGCTTTCCTTATCTTCTCTAACATAGAGAAATTTTAGAAAAAATACTATGAAATTGGGTGATATTTGGTCCACAACTATCCAAATGTGCCTCATTACTACTCACTAATTATATTTTATTTTCTTCATGGTTAGTCCAGCTCCATTTGCCATTGCACAAGTACAGGTACAATAATTATTCAAATAAAAAATTGTTAGAGTGTGTGTGCACGCCTGTGTTGTGTTTGTGTGTGTGTACATGTGCATTTGTTTATTTATATTGGTGATGTATCCTGAAACTGTGGAGTTGATACACTTTGCAACCTTATATATTGTAGTATAGCCTAAGCTCTAGATTTAATCAGTCAAAAACAAAAATCCGTAGAAAATCTCTTCAATCCCTTTCTTTAAAAATGGAAAAACTCCAGCCCTAACTGGTACAACAATGGTTGTAAGCAAATATTAAATTTCAGCTCTTCTCTTCCCTTAAGCACAAAACTGCCTATTGACTTTGAGCCAGTCAGTAACTTAAGTAAGGGTTGTGGTTGTGGTTGTGGTTGTTGTGGGGAAGATTTGAAGAGGCAGGACTATGTAGGCTGCCTTGAATTGTACAAACAAGAAGCAAAAAAAGCAGCAGAGGATAACATATTTATTAAAATTGGAATTATAAGAATGTAATTATTATGTCTTTGGGAACTAGAATAAACTCAACAACAGAAGCACTACTATAAGTCTGAGTGCAGAGGACAGAGATTAAAATATTTGGTTAAGAGCCTTGAACTTAAACAAGGAAAAGAATCAAAATTTAGTTTTACTGTAACATTTTTATCTCCTGACTTGTACAGTGAAACCTAATGCAAACCGACACTTGCCTGGTTGTTATAGTGTTTACTCCACAAATGTTAATGTTTCAAGAAGGGGTTTGTTTCCTCTTGTCTTCCTCTTAATGACATATGTGACAAAATTAAGAAAGGCAAGGAAAAAAGGACACACTTTTTTAAAAAAAGGAATTTTACCGATAAGATAATGTGGGCCTTTTTTTGTCTAGGGCTGCTCCTATTTTATAGAAGCTAGAGAACCATGGCTGAACATGTACCTGCAATGCCATCTAGTGGTGAAAATAAAACTGAGCTAAAAGTATCAGCAATGCATTTCCAGAAACTTTCTTGGTTGTAGCATCCAATCTGGGTCAGTCACCAGAACCAGAGGTTCTTGGTTGCCCTTAGAATATTAAAAAGCTTTATTAAGCCATCAACCCCCAACCCCTGGGATATTTTAATTTCTATGTGTAGACGATACCACTTATTTAATACTGAAAAATCTTCCTACTCTTTCTGGTTTATGTCTTATTTATTTTTTTAGTTTAGGGAGTGCCTCATGTAACCGATGATTACGGTAAATGATATTATATACTATATGTTGTAGCACTGGAAGGAATACTGTCTTCAAGACTTCCTGGAGAAAAGATAAAAGGTTGTTTGAACCTAGCAGAAAGCAAACTTGCTCCTGAGGCATTAAAATCACAGATTTTATCACAAGTCTAATAGGAATAAAAAGTTCAAAAGTCTACAGCTTAATCTCTCTTTCCCATCTTGACATGTACACTCAGAATATTGGTGATTATGTGAAAAACTGATGTTTTCATTCAGTAGGATTTTATGGCTTATTTTTTACCACCATGGAGAACGCCAAAAATTGGATTGCTAAACTGAGGGACAAAAGAGCAATTGTTGTTATAAAGATTATAAAGCAGACCACTGGGTATATATTGCACACCACTGATCAGTTGAAAGAAACAGGAAACAGGAAGGATTTGGATAGGCAGTAATGGCAAACAAGTTTAGGACCTGGTAATCTAGTATCCTCCAGATATTCCATACTTAATAGAATCTGAAATTTAATGTTGGAGGTCAAAATCCAGTCTCTTTACCAACTCATAGGTTTCCCATCACAAGATGTCAGTGGAATATAGATAGAGAGAGATAAGAATTTAATCTGTGTCCCTTCTTTGTTGATCATTCTTGCTGTTCTTTATGAGATTACTAATCTTTTAATTCAATTTTCTATCCAGGCACATACAGAACATATGTACATACTATATTTTATAAGCAGAAATATTATTTCTGTTATAGTTTTAACATGGTTTTCCCTATTTTTTAAAAAAATGAATTTACATGGATATTCTCACACATATATAGTACATTTAAAACATACAGAAGGGACAAAATTTCTTATTTCTATATTAAGGAGGGGGTGATGATACTTCTTCCTCCACATTATTCTCCAATATAGTCAGTCCTGCTATTTTTAATACTTGTTCAAAACTTCTTGTTCTTTTCACTACTGTGCCTAAACATATACTAGGTTGATTGTGAAGTGGTTTATTACTGAAAACTCAGTTCCATGTTCACATTTTTATTTCTTAGGCTTCAAATTCTCTCAGCCTGCTCCATATCCAAAATCTCTCACTCTAATCTTTAAGCTTCCTAAACCATGATCTCATTCTTACCACTTTGGTAGCTCTTCCACAACTTCCCATCTGTGACAGGATTTATCCTTTAAACGGAACCCTCAAAGACAGTGGTCCTTCATTGTGGTCCATGGACCCCTGAGGAGGGTTGATGTCATCACAGGGGGTCCATGAATATTTGATGCAATCTAGAGCTTTAAATCTTGAGTTAGGTTTTGGTGGTCTGTGGCCATGGTCCATGGCCACAAAAGGTATTAAAAGGGGGGGGGGTCCATGATGAAGAAAAGATTGAGAACCTCTGCTCAAAGATAATGTGCAGTTTCTAATTCACTTTATGCTTTTTTAAGAAGCCCTGACTCTTTTTTACTGTTCTCATAAAATGTAAAATGTTCCCTAAAAGCTATTATATAATCAGAATTTTGTATGTCATTTTCTGTTTAAGAATAATTTTCAGCACCTTTGAGCCAGAAAAGTAATGATAAAATCTGCTACATAATTTCAATAAGATTTCTTAATAAAGACAGGCACAGAAGTCTTAATAAAATGTAAGAAAATCTTGTAGTACATTGCTGAAACTAAACTTTTAGTTGCTGAAGAAAATGGACAAAATTTCGAACATATCCATTAGCATTTATGACTTGCTCTGAAATTCTAACAACTAATTTGTGGCTAATATATCATTATAGCAGATGAACTACCTGTGCTAAATGAAAAAGGCACAAATCACTTTCTTTTCAGCATTATCACTTTTTTGCATTAGCTCTACATGTCATAGCCTCAAAAACGTATAGTGATATGTCACTTGAACTATTTTATTGATGTACTGGTTAATCACCAGGCTAGAAACCAGGAGACTGTGAGTTCCAGTCCCACCTTAGGCATGAAAGTCAGCAGGGTGACTTTAGGCTAGTCACTCTCTCTCAGTCCAATTGATCTCAGAGGACTGTTGTTTGAGCAAACTAGGAGAAGAAAGGAGTACTAGATGTTTGCTGCCTTGTGTTAGTTATAAAAATACTAAAGCTGAGATTTTTAATAATCTAAAAAAGTTGCCTATTTTGTTCTTTTTAAGACTCTGATTATTTATTTATTTATTTATTTATTTATTTATTTATTTATTTATTTATTTATTTATTTATTTATTTATTTATTTACTTAGTTACTTACTTCCCAAACCAATAATAAACAGGTGGACTATTTAAATACAAAAAACCCTAAACCTGAAACAATAGGACGATATCAGTCAATTTCTACAAGCCACATCTATTACTAAAAACTAGCAATTACAGCTGACTGTAATTTTAGTACCATTAAGCAAGTTTCTTCATAGATCTACATTAGGGGTGTCAAACTGCTGGCCCGCAGGCCAGATGCATCATGCCAAAACCATGCTCACCCCATTGCCGGCAATGGAGAAAAAGTCACAATACGTCACGACATGTCACATGATGTTGTGGGTTTGACACCCCGATCTACAAAGTAATGTTCCTCTGTTCTGTGTTCCTTTAAATTTCCCAATTCAAATGAACAAACAACAGGATAAGATTATCACGTAGAAAGCAAGTGCGAATCAACAAAAATAGTAACCTCATGAAGCGTTAGATAAAAATAATGAATTAAATTACTTCAAATGATATTAAGTGGAGATAGAAAAAAGCTAAAAAGCTTTACAAAATTCTAGCTGGTTATCTGATTAATTTTTATAATCTACAGATATATTTGATTTCTGATGGAGTACAGAGAAATTAGAAGTATAGTTCTGTTAAATTTAAGAACTAAAGCAAAAATATAGTCCTCTAGGTAGAAGGACACTTTGTTGATTAATTTAAAAGTCTGTAATTATTCAATAAATGGTTTTATGCTGTTTGCACATTCTTCATCAAGGAACTTTGGGGTGTATATTTCATTGCCAGCACTAAAGAAAGCAACTTTTCAAAATGTGTCTTAAAGAATCTGGAATATGCTATAAGGCAGGGGTGTCAAACTCAATTTCATTGAGGGCCGCATCAGCATTGCGGTTGCCCTCAAGGGGCCGGGTGGGTATGGCCAGGGTGGGTGTGGCCTACTGGGTGGGCGTGGCTAGAGTGCGTATGGTGTACTGGGTGGGCATGGCCAGCTCTACATCGTTCGCATCAAGGGTGCCTATGGGGGCCTGGGCAAGAGTGGGACAGATCTGAGGGTTTCTGGCAGAAGAAAGGTCTCTGGGCCACGGCCAAGGCAGTGGGGGCCGTTCCCTCACTGTTTCCAGGATGGCTTCGTGGGCCACATGAAACCACTTCGTGGGCCGGATCTGGCCCCCGGGCCTTGTGTTTGACATGTCTGCTATAAGATAAAACAAAATTATGTGCAGCATAAAGCTGTATATGCTAAAATTTCAGGCAAGCAATGTGATTCAGTTAAGCTATAGCAACTAAATAAAAGTATACATAGAAAAGTCATCCAGAGAATTCAGCATTGAACAGTTCATTATTATTAATTTGCATTGAAAAATCAATAATTCAGCCATGTTTCCCAATTTTGAAACTTGGGATATTTCATAGCATCCCTCCTCACTGGAGCATTTCATATGTACTAGACTTCAACTTCCATAATTCTTCAGCCACTCCAGATTGGGGAAGGCTGCTATACAAATACATACACTCAAGCTGGGTACAGATACAAATCATAAAAATGAGAAGGATAAGAAATTTACAGGCAATCAGCACATTACTATAATGGAGACACACAAAAAGCATGGTCTATAATAAATAACCCCTTCATGGATTACTGCCTTGTCGTGGCGAAGGGGCTTGCATAATTCAATAAAGCTATGAGCTATGCCGTGCAGGGCCACCCAAGACGGAAAAGTCATAGCAGAGAGTTCTGACAAAACGTGATCCACTGGAGAAGGAAATGGCAACCCACTCCAGTATCTTTGCCATGAAAACCCTATGGACAGTACCAAAAAGGCAAAACGATATGACGCTGGAAGATGAGCCCCTCAGGTTGGAAGGCGTCCAATATGCTACTGGGGAAGAGCAGAGGGCTAGTACTAGTAGTGCCAGAAAGAATGAAGTGACTGGGCCAAAGCCAAAAGGACGCTCAGCTGTGGATGTATCTGGTGGTGAAAGGAAAGTCCGATGCTGTAAAGATTTTTTCTTCATAGGAACCTGGAATGTAAGATCCATGAATCAAGGAAAGCTGGACGTGGTCAAACAAGAGATGACAAGACTGAACATTGACATCTTAGGTATCAGCGAACTAAAATGGACAGGAATGGGTGAATGACCATCAGGTATACTACTGCGGGCAAGAATCTCTCAGAAAAAACGGAGTAGCCTTCATAGTCAATAAAAGAGTAGGAAAAGCAATACTGGGATACAATCCTCAAAATGACAGAATGATCTCAGTTCGAATCCAAGCCAAACCATTCAATATCACAGTAGTTCAAGTCTATGCCCCAACCACCAGTCCTGAAGAGGATGAAATTGACCAGTTCTATGAAGCCCTACAGCACCTTATAGAACTAACACCCAAAAATGATGTCCTTATCATCATGGAGGATTGGAATGCTAAAGTAGGAAGCCAAATGATAATTGGAATAACAGGCAAGTTTGGCCTTGGAGTACAAAATGAAGCAGGGCACAGGCTGATAGAATTTTGTCAAGATAATACAATGGTCATAGCAAACACTCTTTTCCAACAACCCAAGAGACAGCTCTACACATGGACATCAGCAGACGGTCAACACAGAAATCAGATTGACTATATGCTCTGTAGCCAAAGATGGAGAAGCTCTATACAGTCAGTAAAAACAAGACCAGGAGCTGACTGTGGCTCAGACCATGAGCTTCTCATTGCAAAGTTTAGGCTTAAAGTGAAGAAAGTAGGGGAAAGCGCTAGGTCACTCAGGTATGAATTAAATCATATCCCTGTTGAATATACAGTAGAGGTGACAAATAGATTTAAGGAATTAGATCTGATAGACAGAGTGCCTGAGGAACTATGAACAGAGGTTGAAAACATTGTACAACAGGTAGCAACCAAAACCATCCCAAAGAAAAAGAAATGCAAGAAAGCAAAATGGCTGTCTGAGGAAGCTTTGCAAATAGCTGAGGAAAGGAGGGAAGCGAAAGGCAAGGGAGAAAAATAATAATAATAATAATAATAATAATAATAATAATAATAATAATAATAATAATAATAATAATAATAATAATAATAATAATAATAATAATAATTAAACCTTAATATACATTATCATTTGCAGACCTGCTAATGGACAGCGAATGATCTCTTTTTAAGAACAGTTATTTTGCATCTCATTGGATGTCATTCTTTACATATTCAATGCTTACAAATAAACAACTTTGTATCTCTTCTACACCACTGTTGGCAATCCAACTTTCTGTCTGTTTTCATCTAATAATAGAGTGCATGTTCTATGAGCAAAAGCTAATAGTTCCAATTTTTAAATCAGCCAGTATTAATGAGAGGTATGCAGTTATAATCTTTTCCTGTGACTTTGAAAAATGTCAGGCATTGTCTTTCCGTATGTTTTACAAGAGGTTGATGGTGATTCATACAGTAAATGGCATAACACCTGTTATAGAAAGACAACCCTATGAACAAAGAGAAGGGATACACTGTTAAAAGACACTTCCATTTGTTTAAATCACTTGCTCCTTTCATCAGCTTAGCTTTAACTGTCTAAAGCTTATATTATGAGATACTAATCTACTCCCTTTGTATCTCTTCCCTCTGACATTTTCCAGATAAATGGATGTTGGCCGTTATAATAATACCAAAATAAAAAATAGGATTGTACTACAATACCATCTTTAATTGCATCCCTTCAAAAAGCCAATCTCTGTATTCCAAAATCTAAGTTCTCTCCAAAATGGTAGGGAATACATTTGGAAAACAGGTAACAAAATTTTAATCATTGATTCCTATCTGTGTGACAAAGAAAACAAAGTTTGGCAAGATGGGAAAGTTGAATCAGGCTTTCTAGTTTCTTATGCTGTCTAATAGTGATGGAGGGAAGTTCTACCTTAATTCTTAAATAGGCAGTGTGGGAACTCTGTTGGAAGGTCTAAGCCAGGGGTCGGCAACCTCGGCTCTTTTATGACTCGTGGACTTCAACTCCCAGAATTCCTGAGCCAGCACAGCTGGCTCAGGAATTCTGGGAGTTGAAGTCCACGAGTCATAAAAGAGCCGAGGTTGCCGACCCCTGGTCTAAGCTCAGTGGGTTAGGACACTGAGTTTGTCGATCAAAAGGTCAGCAGTTTGACGGGTCGAATCCTGAGTGCCGCGTAACAGAGTGAGCGCCTGTTACTCATCCCAGCTTCTGCCAACCTAGCAGTTCGAAAGCACGTAAAAATGCAAGTAAAAAAATAGGGACCACTACAGTGGGAAGGTAACAGTGTTCCGTGCGCCTTTGGCATCTAGTCATGCCAGCCACATGACCACGGAGATGTCCTTGGACAAGCGCTGGCTCTTCGGCTTTGAAACGGAGATGAGCACCGGCCCATAGAGTTGGAAACGACTAGCACGCATGTGCGGGGGAACCTTTACCTTTACCTTTACAAAGTAGTTTGGGGCTACTTCCAATTAGGCAATGACATTTTCATACTTGCCCTTCATAGCTGGCAAGAGGCCAGCAATTCTGACTTGCATTGTTTAGTTGCTGGACCAACAATGTCAACCTGTTTTAATTCTTGCCTGGTGATTACACATACCTCACAAGCTCAGTCAGGATTATAACTACTTATTATATATTCCTTAAAAGTTTACATTGTCTTCAGTGCTAGATAAGTTCTCCCTTACTTTTTTTGTTTAACTGCTTCTAACATCTCAATATAAAGAGTAAAATAATGTAAGAGCTTTCAGGGAAATGTGCTTTCATAATTTCCCTGTGACTTGAAATTTTGATAAAGCAAGGTTCACAATATTGGGAAACTTGTTGGTATGAACATCTGTCCCTAAATTTTACCGAATGTAGAAATTATTTAAATACATTCACTAAATTTGATGATTACTTATAGGTTTATAGTTTCCTGTTCTATCAAAATGAAAATAATAGTGATGATTTTGTAAAGGCCAATTCCATAACTTGGGAGGCATGTGCGGCTTTGATCGGTAACTCAAAACTTCTATAGGCATTGAAAACTGTATATGCTCGCATCACATTCTTTCAAAGGGCTTCAATATTTCCACTAAGTAGCATGGCTTGTGTGGTTAGGACACTGGGTTGTTGACAAGCAGCAAGCCAGTGTTCAAGACCAGAGTGCTGCCGTGGGATGGGGTGAGCTGCTGTCATTCACTCCAGTTCCTGCTTAGGACGTGAAAGGAACCCCAACTAGACATCACCTGGGCAATGGTGATGTGTCCAAATAATCCTTCAACTCATTGTGTGTCATTGATGAGTGTGATATGAATGTTTCCATTGGAAACGCCTCCTTACACTTTGAGAACCATTACAATCTGAATGTCTAATCGATGAACATGATTTCCACTCTTGCTCATGCTTCAAAAGAAAGCATGACAAGGTAAGAAATGCTCAGCTTAACCTTTGTTTAAATTAGCATAAATAAGCTTGGATGCTTGCAGGCGTGATCATATATTTAGTATTTCGCATATCCCTCATGCACTCCCAGTTGCAAAGAGAAAGATACCTTTTAATAACTTTAAAGGACAAATATGACTCCCCTTAGACATAGACAGCCTAAAAGCCTTTATATAGAACCTCTGAAGGCAATCTAAACAGTCTATTAAGTGTAATGAGCAGTGAAATTCTTTATTGGAAATAGCATCTTTGAGCCTTTAGTTCCAGCCTAGGAACCATTTTTTACGCTGATTTCCATTCTATTTGAAGGCAGACAATTGTTACGTGTCCATTCCCAACAGTTATCATCTTGAGAGCTTTTTTCTGGGGCTACTATTCTACAGTGGTCCTTTATATGTCCAGCTTGACAACATATATTCAGATAACAATGACCTTTATCTTTGGCCGGCCTGTAATGATTCTATCAATTTCTATCAACTTTTTAAAAAATGTTATCACTTCATTTTTTTTATTATTTTGTAGTAGTTCTGTTACTTTTATAAACTCTTCATGGGGTGTTTGCTGGATAGGCAGTATAAAACATACCTCACCCAACCTAATGTAGTTTGCAAATGATCAGTTTTCAATATTGTGCAATTTTGGAGGCTTCCCAGAATATAAGTTCCAGTGTGATAATAATACTACCATATTTCCTTCAATGAGAAACCAAACACAATCCTGGTTAATAGAATGGTGTTATGAGACAAATTGCATTTCACAAAGACTGAACAATTTTTTTTAATTTGGCTTCCAATGACTTTGCAAAACGCTAGAGATTTACATAGAAAGGAACCTAGCAGTACAGCTACTATTAATAAAAATTAAGCTTGACGCACACATAGCCAGTAATAGTCTTTTCATTATTTGCTTAAGTTTCTTTTCTCCAATTAATTACAACTTGATAGATGTAGCCAAAGGCTCCCAAATCCAAATCAGTTATTGATAAACAAGCACTTTTCCAGTTGGAACACAATGAAAATTATGGTTTATGCTTAATCACAGAACTTTCAGGGCAATAGATTTAACTAAGCAATATTTCCCTCAAAGATTTTCTTGTGGCTTATGTGTGATCATGATACGTCCAAATATAATATAGGAATCATCCGAAAATAGTCTGGTGAAAAAACCAAAGAATTTTTCCACAGCAAGCTACTTACAGTTTTTGTATGACACTCCAAAACTTGGATGCATCCTCAAGAGTTTTGCAAAAGCAATTGCATAATATAAAGCTCAATCTGAGCACTAGTTTTACCCTAAATAAGAACTGACTTTCAAAATACGTTTTTGTTTTGTTTTGTTTTTCCAGGTTAGACTCACTGGACTGACAGTATCAATCTCCTTAATACAGATTATAAGTCAGAAGAAACCTTATAATCATTTCATTCAAACCTCTTGCTCAAAACTGGACTCGACTGAACACCCTATAGAAGTGACTATACACCTTCTGTTTGAAAACCTCCAGGAAGAATGGCGTGGCAATGCTTCTTCCACAGAAATATGCAGCATACTTTAATTTTCTAGGACAATTTTCAACATGATGACATTGTGAGGCCAAAGTTCTAAAGCTTTCCAACCGGCCTTCTTTCTATACCTACACTGAAGAAGTATATCATGTTTCTTTAATTTTCTGACACTTTTAACTTTTTGAGTTAGTGTGACTTAAATAAACTAATTCGTGAACTATTGTTCAATTACCAAACAGACTAATTCATGAACTACCATCTGAACCAGGGGTGTCAAACTCAATTTCATTGAGGGCCGCATCAGCACTGCGGTTGCCCTCAAGGGGCCGGGTG
The DNA here is from genome assembly GCF_964194415.1 of Vipera berus. Taxonomy (NCBI): domain Eukaryota; kingdom Metazoa; phylum Chordata; class Lepidosauria; order Squamata; family Viperidae; genus Vipera; species Vipera berus. The sequence goes on from NC_138207.1 coordinate 53,784,826, forward strand.
GGTATGGCCAGGGTGGGCGTGGCCTACTGGGTGGGCATGGCCAGCTCTACATCATTTGCATCAAGGGTGCCTATGGGTGCCTGGGCAGGAGTGGGACAGATCTGAGGGTCTCTGGCAGAACAAGGGTCTCTGGGCCAGGGCCAAGGCAGTGGGGGCCGTTCCCTCACTGTTTCCAGGATGGCTTCGCGGGCCACATGAAACCACTTTGCAGGCCGGATCCGGCCCCCGGGCCTTGTGTTTGACATGTCTGATCTCAACTATTCCATAGACTTAAGACTGACAATTTAGTGCTAAATTGGTCAGTGAAGATCTAGAATGAAGGCTACTGCTAAGCTTGTAAGCCGCCCTGAGTCTTCGGAGAAGGGCGGGATATAAATGGAATTAAAATAAAATAAAGATAAAAAAATATGGAAAGCAGTTAGAAAAGGATTGTAAGGCCCACGATCTGCTATTAAGTCATATTGTTAGCAATTACCATAACCTGCCCTAAATTCTTGGCCATTTAGGGCTTATACCTGAAGATTAAGATCAACTTTCTATTAGTTAAAAACTATCACTGAGCAGTGTTGTAGAAAGCATAGTGCCCTTGGATAGAGTAATACTTTCCTACTGTAAAAGAGCAATTTCTCTCACAGATTATCATCAGCTCTTTCAAGTTTAGACAAGACACAGAAAACATCAAGAACTGGAAGGGAATAATCATATTTTTTCTATTCTCTAAAGACTTAGTCACATAACGTCAAAACAGTTTCAATTATTTATTAAAATACAATAACTGTGCAGCTGTGCTTCTTACATAAGAAAGGGAATGTTATAAAGGGAAAAAGTAGTGTTAAAAATTTTTGAGACTTTATCTGTTTCACAAATAAAAATAGAGACCACCTACAGGGATGGGGTGTTTTTTTTTTTTTGCAATTCTATCCCAATCATTTATGAAAATATTATGCCAATGTTATTTTTTTAAAAAAATATATACAGGGAGACAATTGGGTAAATTATGTTTGCTTAAGGATATAACATATTAGCATTGTTAACCATTGTGTAATCTTAGAAAATTATTGGAGACCTGAAAAATAACTTTATTCATTCTACACAACAAACATACACAGAATGTTGTCCTTTAGATTACCATATTATTTTCAGTACGTTGTCAATGTAATGCATTTCAGTATCTATTTTGGTTGTTCTAGAACCAGAATTAGGAGCCATAATTTTTTTTAGAATTGAAAATGTAGATTAAATGAACATGAGATTTGAAAATAATACCCTAAAAAAGCAGCATTCTATTTAGCAGCTTTGCAGTAAAGAGCTCTGTACTTTACCTTTATGGAAAAGCCAAGCCAGGTGCATTGCTAGGTGCATGCTACATCCATGCCACAGACCTCTGCCCCTAAACAACATTCCCAGACTGACATTTCTGCACATGCAAAGTCTCTCTGCTTATGACACTTAATCCATATTTTTATATTAGTAGTTACAATATACTGCATATGTCTTCAATTCAAAAGAACACTGCTACCCGCTAAAGAACATTTTAATAATGTAATAAGTTACCCTTATGAAATGACAACTAGCAATTATTTTCTATTGTCCAAACTAATTCCTAGCTCATTTTTTTAAATTAGACACACCATTTTAATTAAAATGAGCAAAATGTCATTTATAATATATTGCATGGCTCTATTTTATTAATACACAATCTTAATTCTATTAATACAATGGATGTTTACCGAACTACAGTGAAACTGCAGGAAGTTATTTATTTACAAGCACCTATTATCTGACCTTAATTGGAAGTCTTCATCAGTCTTTAGAAATTGCTATTGAAAATACAATCAGGTTTAATGAACAGTTCAAACAAGCAACAATGGAAAATAATTGACGCATGTAACTATGACTAATAGAACAAGTGAACTTCATTTCAGCTGCTATCCTGTCATAAAAAATTAAGTCAGGTTTCCTGACTATTGCTATTATTGATCAGATGCAACTTTGGTTCAAATATTTCTTAATGTTTTAAAGCACCTGATGGCAAACATGCATAGTTGTTCCTGTCATTCAGAACTGCAGGACAATACTGAAAAACATTGTAATGTTTTAATTCATAGATACATTTATAGAAAATCCAAGCTTCACAAATGTGGAATAAACCCAAAATTGTGGAGTAGACCCACATTAAAACTGTCCAGAAGCTCTGTATCAGAGTGACAGTGGTATGCTAATAGTACTCAGACATGTATTTTTAAAAAAGAAGCAAAAATGGATTTTCATAATCAAACTATTTCTCAACTCGATAAGAAATAAAAAAAATGAAGTACAGAAATACTATTAACACTGCAGTGTCAAAGTTTCTTCAAGGGATAAGGCAACATGTTCTCTCTCTTAAAAATAAATGCCTTGCTTAGTGCTTTTCCTGATATGAGTCTGTAGAGTTCATTTTGTAATCCAGTTTGGAAATTATTGCCTTATCTAAGATTACCTAATAAATTGCTTGCAATTTATGTTATGATCATAACCTCAGAGTTCAAATCACTCATAGGTTTCAGCAGTATGGATTGTAAAACTTTATGATAGCAAAGCATCCTCCATCCAAAATCAATCAAGATTAGAATGAGATAATGTATGTATTAGGTTATTTCATTAATTTAGAGAGCTTAAGCCAGATGTCTATGGAGATCCAGGACAGAAATTGAAAACATTTTGTTTCTCATACAAAAAGCTTCTTCAGTTCTTCAGAAGTCCAGTTGTCTTTTGGGACAGCTTAAGCCAGAGTTACATCTGAGTTCCATGTACTTGCAAGGAAAACATAAGTGCTAAAATTTTCGATTAAATGCTCATCAGGAAAAGCTTTTAGGACAAATTTATTTCATCTATTTCTTTAGCGCATCAATTTATGAATTTTTAATTCTTATATGGGAGAAAGATTGATACATTTTTATACTCCTACTTTGCTATTTGGACCATACTTTGTGCAGGTTGTTTGCTGTTCAACTAATTTTAATGAGATCCTGATAATTACTTTGCTATTTTTGTTTACTGTTACCATACTATTAGTAGAATAAAATAGTATGTGCCCTTTCCAACCCCCCCCAAATTCAATTTTCCTAAAAACCATTCATTTACAGTATGGAATACAATGAAGTAGTTATGCTGACAGAGCTTTTACAAAGTTCACATAGTAATCCAAATTATTTTATGCAGTTGAAATCTGGCAGATATGTGCATTTGTCAGTTGTTTTGAAGTACGTGTAGAACTTTGCAAGGTAAAAACCGTTAATACTTGATCAGATTTATGGAAAAACTCAAGGGATTGTGCAAACGTTGATTGAACATGTTGGATGGTAGCAATGTGTTGGAATTCTAAATATTTTAGTCCCATATGTGCATATGTAAGAAGGCACTTGTCTTCTTATGGCTTGGGTCAGATAAGGCCTTGCCAAAAATGGCACTATTGATACTATGGAAGCAGAACCAACCCTGAAGCTTTGCATTGCATCGCCCAAGCCTACTAGGAGAAGTTGAGAGATATTCTAAAGTACAATAAAACTCAGAATAAATTCCAATAGTTTTTGCCGATTACAATGAGGTAGAAAAGTACTGCTTAGTTCCAAAATACTCTCTCTCTTTTGTTTTGTCTCCTTAAATACCTGCAAGGAAAACAGATTTTTCATAGTAACTTCTAGGCACATTGCATATTTGTTAACAATCATAATATGCCTTGATTCTTTACACAGGTAACATAGATAATCAACGATTCTGGAAAACTAAACCTTTTGTTCAATTTTAGTGCCAAAATGTCAGCTCTTGGTCAAAGTAAATCAGAGAAATATGAGCTGTTCTTGGCCTTGCAAATGAATACAGTTGCAAGAAAAAGTATGTGAACCCTTTGGGATTACGTGGAGTTTTGCATGAATTGGCCTTAAAATGCACTCTAAACGTCATGTAAGTCACAACAATAGAAAAACACAGTCTGCTTAAAATAATACTACACAAACATTAGCTGTCACAGTGTAGGGTGGAAAAAGTATGTGAACCCCTAGCCTAATGACTTCTCCAAGAGCTAATTGGAGCCAGGAGTGAGCCAACCTTGACTCCAATCAGTGTGATGATATTGGATGTGTTGCTGACAGCTGTCCTGCCCTTTAAAAACACACACCTGTTTTGCGTTTACTGGTCTCAAGAAGCACTGTCTGATGTGAACCATGCCTCGCAGAAAAGAGCTCTCAGAAGACCTACGATCAAGAATTGTTGACTTGCATGAAGCTGGAAAGGGTTACAAAAGTATCTCCAAAAGCCTTGATGTTCATGTGTCCACGGTAAGACAGACTGTCTACAAATGGAGAAAGTTTAGCACTGTTGCTACTCTCCCTAGGCATGGTCATCCTGTAAAAATGACTGCAAGAGCACAGCGCATAATGCTTAATGAGGTAAAGAAGAATCCTAGAGTGTCAGGTAAAGACCTATAGAAATCTCTGGCACATGCTAACATTTTTGTTGACACATCTACAATAAGGAAAACATCAAACAAGAATGGAGGACATGGGAGGACACCACGGAGGAAGCCATTGCTGTCCAAAAAAAATATTGCAGCACGTTTGAAGTTTGCAAAAGAGCACCTGGATGTTCCACAGCACTACTGGCAAAATATACTGTGGACAGATGAAACCAAAATTGAGTTGTTTGGGAAAAACACACAACACTATGTGTGGAGAAAAAAAGGCACAGCACACCAACATCAAAACCTCATCCCCACTGTAAAACATGGCGGAGGGAGCATCATGGATTGGGGCTGCTTTGCTGCCTCAGGACCTGGACGGATTGTTGTCACTGATGGGAAAATGAATTCCAGAGTGTATCAGGACATTTTGCAGGAAAACGTACGACCATCTGTCTGCCAACTGAAGCTCCGCAGAGGATGGGTGATCCAACAGGACAATGACCCAAAGCATACAAGTAAGTCAACAAAACAATGGCTTCAACAGAACAGAATACGCCTTCTGGAGTGGCCCAGTCAGAGTCCTGACCTCAACCCGATTGAAATGCTGTGGCATGACCTTAAGAGAGCGATTCACACCAGACATCCCAAGAATATTGCTACACTGAAACAGTTTTGTGAAGAGGAGTGGTCCAAAATTACTCCAGATCGTTGTGCAGGTCTGATCTGCAACTACAGGAAATGTTTGGTTGAGGTTATTGCTGCCAAAGGAGGGTCAACCAGTTATTAAGTCCAAAGGTTCACATACTTTTTCCACCCTGCACTGTGAATGTTTCCATCTTATGTTCAATTAAAACATGACAACAGCTAATGTTTGTGTACTATTATTTTAAGCAGACTGTGTTTTTCTATTGTTGTGACTTACATGATGTTTAGAGTGCATCTTATGGCCAATTCATGCCAAACTCCACGTAATCCCAAAGGGTTCACATACTTTTTCTTGCAACTGTACGTGCCTCAGGATAATACTGCAAGATCCAATCTGAGTCAGTCCCTGAGAGCCAAGGTTTATCCTTCCAAGCTTTTGGGCTTGTGCTGGAGCCCATCATCAGGGAACTTCTGTCTCTCCAGAACTGGTCATAATCTGGAATGTGAATATAAAATTCTGGAGAGAGAAAAGATCCCTGATGATGGGCTTCAGCACAAGCCCGAAAGCTTGGAAGGATAAACCTTTGGTCCCGATGACTGACTCAGATTGGATCCTATTCTTGGCCTGACTGAAATAGCAAAAAAAGTTGTAATCTGAGACAATATCAGATAAGCAAACCCCTTATTCTAACAGAGTTATCAATGTATGTTACATTTAGCTATGTTTTTAAAAGTTGTCTACATTCTATCATTCAAAAATCAAACATTTCATTTTTTTATCCTGTTAATTAATTGCTGAATATTTTCCAAATACATGGCCACTTAATCTAACAAACATATTCAGAGACACAGTAATAATTTGACTTAGTATAATTTAGATAATTTGAGTTAATTCCTTGAATTAACAAGAGTACAGAGGTTGGAACATGATGGTTATAGCAACGTGTGTCTACATGTCTTCAAAATTAATTTTAAAAAATGAAATGGACAAAATGCTACAAGATCATCACATTTAATGAGAAGTTAGTGTTCCTGCATGAGCTCACAAGACAGTAGGCACTCCTATGCAAGATCATGCAAGAGCTCATGAAAATTTCAAATTTCTCAAATGCTGCCAAAATTCAGGGTGGTTTTTTTTAGAGAAACCGATACTACAGATGTGATGATGTTTACTACCTGAAAAGATTGCTGCCCTTTGATATTTTGATAATTTTGCACTGTAATCTCAGATTAAGGATGAAGACATTAGAAACTAACCAACAAATATTGGATGTTTTTCGGTTTTTCCATTTTATTCTTGTTGATAAAACCACACACACACACACACACAAACACACAGACTATATGTGTGTGTGTGTCTGTGTGTACTAAACAACAAATATGTAAAGTTGATCACACACATTATATTACACATGTAGATAACATTACATATTGTATATTACATACATACAAAAGATTACATGCTAAGGCTAAAGTTTAGGTTTGCTATAATTACTGTGAAGCAATAAGTATTTAGACTTACCCCCATGTCTTTAAACACTTTAATTGCATTTTTTGCAAGACAATAGGTGGCACTCTCAGCTGTGAATATAACAGTAATATTATATTGTTAATTTACAGATTTAAAAAAGCCGCTGTCTAAAACAATATAATTAAATCAGAAATCCAATACTTCTACAGAAATAACTTTCTGACATACCGTACACTGCAACGTTCTTTTCTGTTCTTGATATTAAGTATTTGTGTAATTTTTGAAGACATTCTGTTTCCCTGACAGGTCCACTGAAATTATGGATGAAGATGGCAGCTGAACTATATGCCTCCAGTAATGGCCCTAGAAGCTTCTGCAGGAAGGAGATATATTGCTGGTGCTCCAATGACTGGCTCACCTAGTAAGACAAGCAGAATAAAAACAACAATCATGATGAGGATCATGCAACAATATATGTACATAATGCTAAATCCACACACTAAAACCAGGCATTATCAGTTGGAGGAAGGCAGGCTAGGGAATAAATCATGGTTCACCTTAGGTGGTAAGCTATTGTTTAAAACTTACCGGTAGAGTTTGTTGTTGGCTCATTTAGTGTATCTATGGTTTAGCACAAGATATAAACAGAAAACATGGTTTTCTTTGTGACTTTCTTGTTTCTATTTGTTTGTCTTATTTTTTGTTTGTCCTGTGCCAGCATCTAATCAATCCATGGACACATAAAGCAAGAGCTTTTTTTTAAAGGGAAAATTAATTAAATCTCCATTACTGCTTTACTGTTTTTTTCTGGACTGTTCACCTAGTTATGATTAGAACAATTGTAGCATTGCTAGAAGTTGTAATTCAGCAACACATGGCAAATCACAGAATCTCAAAATCTGCTGGGGGAAAAAAACTGGGCTTATTTCTTAGAAACAATCCCAGTTGTCTAAACAAGAACCAAAATTAGCTGATCCAAAGACATTCTTTGTTTTTCAATAAGGGATTTTAAAGTCAGTCTGATAGTTGTTATGTGTTCTTAAACAGAAAACTTTTGAACAGCTGTAAATGTGAAACCCTTAAGAACTCCTTACAAGTTGAAATAAACACTTCGGAGAGAATGTGATAATTGGTATTATTTATAGTGTGTCATAGTTTAAGAGAAAATTTGTATAAAATTATGTACTGATATAAATAGGACACTGAAAATACAGATTTGTATATTTGTATTTTTTTTCTTTTCATTTCATTGCACTTTTTCATTTCTTCACTTTTTTCCTTTTTTTTCTTTTAATCTATGCTATGTAAAAATTAGACACACAGACACACACATGCACATATATACACAGGAGTTGGTCCTACAAATCTACTTAGTACCTTCAAGTAGCAATCCCGTTGTTCTTCACCAAAGTCGCTGTCTTCATCCTCCCCATCACTCCTCCAGGACAGCGGCTCTGGAATATTCTTTTCCCAGTTTTGCTCTGTAAGGCTAGAACTAATATCCTCCTGTTCTTCCTGCTTAGAATGGAAAAATAGAAGTGTAAGAATCATGGGGGGTTTTCCATTGTGAATACTGCTTTTGATTTTAGGACAACCACCAAAGTGTTTCTATTGCCATTTCAGGTGTTAGAAAAGGAAGATCCAAGTATTTATTTCCAAATAAATCATGTGTCTCATTTATAAACCAAAGATGTTGGATTAACATTGCAAAATTAATTACAAAGTTTGGCTTGCATTATTCTCACTGTTACGCTTTACACTGAAAATAAAGCTGATTGCTATAGGTAAAGGTAAAGGTTCCCCCGCACATGCGTGCAAGTCGTTTCCGACTCTAGGGGCCGGTGCTCATCTCCGTTTCATAGCCGAAGAGCCAGCGCTTGTCCGAGGACGTCTCCGTGGTCATGTGGCCGGCATGACTAGCACGGAATGCTGTTGCCTTCCCACCGTAGTGGTCCCTATTTTTCTACTTGCATTTTTACGTGCTTTCGAACTGCTAGGTGGGCAGAAGCTGGGACGAGTAACAGGCGCTCACTCTGCTACGCGGCACTCGGGATTCAACCCGCCAAACTGCCGACCTTCTGATCGACAAGTTCAGCGTCCTAACCCACTGAGCCACTGCGTCCCTTCTGATTGCTATAGACACTCTCCTTAATATTAAAATCTAGGTGTTGCCTATGATTGGAAACATCAGTTTGCAGAAAGTCTCTGCCACTGAATTTCATAGAAATGGAAACAATTCACCTTCATTACTATAGAAACATTCTTCCAGTATATTTCATGTGTTAAGTTATAAAAATGCCTGAAGCGTTTTAATACTTTTTACAATTCCAGAGTTTTAAATAATTTCCTCTAAAGCAATTTGCACAAATAGAAACATTTGTGTTTGACTTTCTTAGTTTGATAGTTTCATCTCCTGGAGAATTTTGTACTGCACAGGAATGCTTTAAATTTGAATCTATATAATTAATACTTGGAAATCAGAAACACTGATTTCATATATGCTTTTCTTTTAACGTGTGGATTTATCCAGGTTACTTGTTTTTGGTTAAGCTTTTTATTCTTTCCCAAAATTATTTTAGTTGCTTCTAGTTTTCTGACTACTACATTTTTATTGTGTATTGTTAGTTGTCTTATTAGGTCATAGATGCATCTATTGATCTGTACACAGAAATAAACATACATGCATGCATACACATACTTAGTCTAATATATAATAATATTTCTTCATACTGAAAATATAATTAAGCACAGTTTGAAAAAAAAGAAAATGGTCCCTATGCAGAATTTAACTAAGATCTCTTTAAGAATAGTTTTTTTTTTGAAAACCACAAGATACAAACCTATGTTCAGTTCCAAATTTCATCAATGTTGCTCCTGCTTCAATGCTTCAACAGAACCTAACGGTGCCACCTAACGGAGGCTTCAACTGGTGCAGAATGCAGCCGCGCGAGTTGTTATGGGAGTTTCCCGATACTCCCGTGTAACACCTCTTCTTCGTGAGCTGCATTGGCTTCTGGTTGCCCTCCGGGTGAGATTCAAGGTGCTGGTAATGACCTATAAAGCTCTGAATGGCTTGGGTCCGGATTATCTAAGGGAACACCTGCTGCCGGCATCAAATTACCATCGTCCTGTGAGCTCCCACAGGGAGGGCCTTCTCAGGGTGCCGATGGTTAAGGAGTGCCGGCGGGTGATCCCCAGGGGGAGGGCATTCTCTGTGGGCGCGCCTGCCCTTTGGAATGATTTACCAGTGGAACTTCGGACCGCCCCCGATCTGCGTACATTTCGCCGGGATCTGAAAACTTGGTTTTTTGATCTATCAGGCCTGGACTGAAGGGGTTTTAGCTTTTAATATTGTTTTAATTGTTGGGCTTATGTAATTTAATCTATTTTAATTTATACTATTTTTATATCATATTTTATGTTGCCCTGTAAACCGCCCTGAGTCCTTCGGGAATAGGGCGGTATAAAAATTTAATTAAATAATAAATAAATAAATAAATAAATAAATAAATAAATAAATAAATAAATAAATAATACAATGTCTTGCTAAGTAACTGTAGTTGATCCCCCAGGAAGGGAAAGAAAATCTTTAATGAGCCTGTGTTTAACAACTCTCCTTCATGCAGAAGTAATTTATGACTAGTTTTTCTTATATCAGTATAAGGATAGTGTCCTCAAACTAACTTCTAGAAAATCTGAATGCTTTAAATCTAAATGATTTATAGTAATAATGAAGTTAATTAACTTTTTTCATTATGCACGCTGAAGTTAATGAACAAATAAAAATACGAAATGCAACAATTTAGCCAATAATCAGTGAAAAAGTAAACATCTCATTTCAACTCCTGGGTTTAAAGGAACTGAACCCAAACAAGCATGTTGGGGGGAAAAAGTGACACTGTAGATTTAACAGCCAACTAAATTTTTCATTCCTCGCAAATATATATTTTTATTCCTTGCAAATAATTTTTTCATTCCTTGCAAATATATGCTGATATTTATGTAGCTATTAATACAGAGCCTTGGTGGAGCAGTGGGCTAATGCCTCCTTAAGTAACACCAGCTGCCTGCAATTAGTGCAGGTTCGAGTCCCACCAAGCTCAAGGTTGACTCAGCCTTCCATCCTTCCGAGGTAGGTAAAATGAAGACCCAGATTGTTGGGGGCAATTAAGCTGACTTTGTAATAATGCCGCTTGGGTGTGTGTGAAAGCCCTAATAAGCAGGCATATACATACAGTAGAATGAAGGCTACTGCTAAGCTTGTAAGCCGCTTTGAGTCTTCGGAGAAGGGCGGGATATAAATGGAATAAAAATAAAAAATAAAAATATTAATTAGTGAGCAGTACTTCTGCTAAAAATAGTAGAATGCTGAACATTCTAACTACCAAAAATTATTTTTATTTTAGGTGCAAAGAAGGCCTTGACAATTTGAACTGTATTTTTGTTTAGACTTCTGGAATATATGACCTTCAAGATTGTTTTATTAAATGAGTGAAGTCAATTTAAACTTCTCAGAAAGCACAGATAATTGTTAATGGAAACAAATCTGTGAGATTCAAAACAGGAAATGTGATTGTGCACTGGAAATGAACAGATAATTGCTAAACTATACAATCTTTTGTTGAAATTTGAAACTAAAGAACAGATTAAAGAATGCATAATAAACTGGCCTCAGAAATTTGGTTACAGTATACCAATGGATCATTGGGGAAATATGTGGTTAATGTTGTGTCTGTTCGCAAAGATAATTTTTATAAAATCATGTATCATCGGTATATGATAATAATTATCTAAAATGTATAAAGGAACTTCAAATGTATATTGGAAATGTGAACAACATGAAGGGATCTTTTATCATGTTTGGTGGACATGTAAAAAGCTTAAAAAGTTTGAATCTGAATACATACTTTGATACAGAGGATTTTAAAGATCAACATTCAATTGAAGCCAGAAAAATCTTACCTTATCTTAGTTTATCTCATCTTATCTTGTCTTATCTGTTTATATTTATAGAAAGAATACTATAAAGAATACTAGAAGCAATTTATATTTTCTTTTCTATTGTTCTTCAACTTTATTTCCTTGCATTTCTTTTTGCTCTTTTATTTCTTCATTTTTTTCTTTTTTATTCTTTTATATTACTTTGTTAGCATTGATCTTCTTGAGTAAAATAAAATTATATATACAAAACTAAGTATCAAAAGTTATTTTGGTCTGAAGAATAATTTTCAAAAAATTTTCTACAGTGAAATGAGTATAAAAAGTTGCCAAATAGTATAGTTAAAGGTAAAGGTAAAGTTTCCCCCGCACATGCGTGCTAGTCGTTTCCAACTCTAGGGGCCGGTGCTCATCTCCGTTTCAAAGCCGAAGAGCCAGCGCTTGTCCGAGGACGTCTCCGTGGTCATGTGGCCAGCATGACTAGACGCCAAAGGCGCACGGAACGCTGTTACCTTCCCACTGTAGTGGTCCCTATTTTTCTACTTGCATTTTTACGTGCTTTTGAACTGCTAGGTTGACAGAAGCTGGGATGAGTAACAGGCGCTCACTCTGTTACGTGGCACTTGGGATTCAACCCGCCAAACTGCCGACCTTCTGATCGACAAGCTCAGCGTCCTAACCAACTGAGCCACCGCATCCCTCTAGTATAGTTAACTATACATAAATAATTATCTAGATACATATAACACATGATCAACATCTTACCTCTGCTACTAAAAGAAGTCCATATTGTATGAACTGTTCAATTGCTTCATGGCACACTTGACATAACAGCTGACAGGGCTGAGCAGGAAAACAAATTAGAACCTCGTGACAATTCTCTCTCAATATACTATTTCTATTAATTGCTACTTTTGAATACTCTTGTATAAAATGAACAACAATTCTTATAGGAAAAGATAATTTCAAGAAATGGAACTATTAATTTCCTCTGCAGTTACTTCAAGTCAATGGTAGTTATTTTTCTGGAGCAGGCAGTAAAGTAAATGTGTAGATCATGTACTTGCAAGAGTACTTGTAATTTTTTCTTTATTTTTCTGTTTCAGAGGAAACACAGGTAATGCATTTATTTTAATTCCAACATAACTGAAAACAGGAAAATAAACAATTACAGAACTGGAAAAAAAAACCCTTTCTCCCATATTTAAGAATTTCTTTGTCAGCGTTTTCCCAAAAGCTACTCTAGAAGGTTGAAAAATTATTAGCCGTATTTATCTCAATGTGTGTCATTCCCTATTATTTCAATTAGTGCTTTATATTGTTTTACACAGCTTATTCCAATCTGCCTTGTGTTAGTCTATTAGCTTTAACGCTCCACATATCCATCACACTTCAAATTAGGGCTTGTTTCACAAAAATCAAAATTCTAATGGAGAGGAGGATTAGTTTTTAACTTAGTATACCACTGGGTCTTAACTGCCCAGTGAGTGCTGCAAGATCATTCATTGAACACTTCCTCTACTAGGAATTAATAACCATAGTTTGATCAGGATGTTATTTTTTTTTTAAAAAAAGCATTAGATGCTTCCCCATGTAACACAGGAAGCAATGCAATCATTATCAAATCTAAAGAATCGTATTTATTATTATAAGCATTTTATTTTAAAGGGTGTACATTTTATATATAATAACTGTATGTAAAAATGAGACAGCCCTGATTGAAAATGAGAAAAAAAATGCTTTGAAATATTTTCTAGCTTCATTTAAATGGTATTTAAAATGGTTAAGCTGTAAAATAAATTGTTCTATATTTATTGCCTTTGTCAACAATGTTCCTTTTTCTGGTCACATTTTGGACATTGTGTGTGTGTGTGATGATATTATATACACACAGAGAGAGCTTGCCTGCTATTTCTATATGTAAAGCATGTGGGAAACCGATACTGCTTGAAGCTACGTTTCTCTTCCCTTCTTCCATTTCCTCTTTTTAAAACCTCCAGTACATCTCCACTTGATCCATAATACTGTAGCATAATACAAATGATATGGTGGTGTCAAACAAATCTGCACCCAAACACTTACCAATGAAACAGTTCCTTCATAACACAGCAAATAACAGAGGCTGGCAGCTTTTCGGACCAGTTGTTCTTGACTAACCACACTGGGCAGAATCCCACTGATACCATTTTTATGCCTTTTATTCAGTAAAGCATGAAGACTACATGCTGAAGCAAAAGAAAAGATATATTCAAACGTATTCCTAAATTACTGCATGATATGCCAAACTCAACCTCTTAAATAGTAACAGCAACATTGGGCAGAGCATTTCAGGCATCAAGAGTAAGGATGGTTGTAGGACGTACCGATGGCAGCCTCCTTGAAGAAGACATGCAGTATCCCATTGCTATAAAAGCTGAGTTCAAAGACAGCAGGAACAGATGTGTTGGGAGTGATGAAGAACTCATTATTCCGACTGGTGTTTGTGATAGTTATACAGTTTCCCAACAAATGGATAGCGTGCATGACAACATCTTCAGAATTCCCTGAAAATCCCAAGTCATAGTCCCGAGCCAAGACCTCCTCCTTCATGGAGAAGAAATCTTCCACCAGCTTAGAAAGATCAATTCCCTAGACAAAGTATTGACGTCAATAAGTGATAGCTCTCCAATTATACAAGCCTTATACAAGGTTAAGAAATGCTAAGTAGGATTGGTTAGAGTAATTCCAAAGGAATGAGGGTAATAATCCTAGGCAATACTGAAACCACATTTATGATACCTAAGAATCATGGCCTGAAACAACATATTGGGGGGATGGATTATATTTTGTTGGTTTATGTGACAGATGGTGCTCCCAGAGGGAAGCTGGTGTGATGTACTACAATGAATCAGCAGTTTCCCAGGAAGGAGATGGTACATTTGGGGGGGGAGGGAGAGGGGGCAGACAAGATGCAGTATAGCTTAGAGCTGGATAAGGGATGTCTCTAAATAAGCGTAGGTTCCTTCCCTACTTTTGAGAACAGGAATAAAAAATTAACAAAGTCAGTTTATACATAGCTTATGAATGTACCCTATTCCTCAACAAACTAAATAAGTAAGATAAAATAGGAAAAACAAAAGCTTAGAACATGTTTTAAGCATTGCTGGCAGTTTCCAAATTTATTCAGTGAATGCAGAAGCACAGCAGCCTTACCAGTCTGTGTCGGTAGAGCAGCAAACAGGCAACAATGTGTGTTGACATCACAGCACATGATTTGTTAGCAGCTAAAAGCAAACAAAAGAGATTAAAGCTATACTTGCACTTTGGATTGCAACTGAAGGGCTCAGAAAGCAACATTTACAAAATGTCAGTCACAGTTGAATTAAGAATTATGATTATACAGAAAGATTCCATTTTCAATAAGGCAGCACAAAAATCTATCTATTGATCAAAAATCAACATTAATTTTTAATACACAAAAATGTAATATTTTAATCCATTGCAATATTGAAATACCTGGCATTCTGAGAGTGAAGAGTGGAAATGAAGACTAGAGGTAAAAACAGAGAGCAAAGTTTGGCTATCAACTCTTGAGGACAGTAGGAAAAGGTGGCCTTATGGCAGGGAATGGAGGCAGCAAGCATGTATGGTAGGGAATGGAGGCAGCAACTATCAAATGGATCTCTGAGAGACTGAAGAGTGTTATGGAAAGCCCCATTCTAGAGTAAGACAGCAATGGTGTATATTTAAGTGTCATGGGGCCGTTGGAGTGTTTTAGCAGACATCTGCTTACTCAAGGGATATATACAATGATTATTAAGATTATGATAGAATGGGGGAAAGGGAGAGAGGCAGAGGGAAAAGTAAGAAAAAAGAGTTTAATTTTCATGATAATGGGTAGATGGATATGTAAATAAGAATAAATGTTCAGCATATTGTTATTGAGAAGGAAATCATTCTAGGTGGAATTGGCCAGCCCATGCTATATGTGCCTATTCTCAGCATTAGTTGTATGACAGTCGCAGCGTCCGGGGGTGGGTGGGTGGGGGGGTGTCACATGATCCCGTTTTGCAACCTTCTGACAAGCAAAGTCAATGGGGAAGCCAGATTCACTTAGCAATCATGTTACTAACTTTAAAAATGCAATGATTCACTTAACAACTGTGGCAAGAAAAGTCATAAAATGGGGCAAACTTACTTAACAAATGTTTCACTTAGCTACATAAAATTTTGGACTCAACTGTGGTTGTAACTTGAGGACTACCTGCAGCACTCTGAGAAAGGCAATCAATAATTTTATGTAAAATTCGCAAATCCAATAAATACAATGAGGGTAACAAAGAGATTTATTCAGAATGGCATCTCTCAGATTAAAGACTACATAATTTTAAGACAAAAGAAAAAGAAAAGATACAGGAAGAGAAAAGCCCTGATACTTAGAAAGTTGAATGTGACAGAGAAAATGCAAAATGAACACCACAATAAATACTTACTGAACATAATGTGTTCTGCCAAGTTAGCTATTAATTGTCTTCTCAGTGGCTCACAAGATAAATCCCTGGAATCAGGAAGGGCAACTTCTGTACTTTCTCCTACTATGTAGTTAGGCCTGAAAATAAGTAACAGAATGGGTAACTTACACTGTATGAACTGTACGAACCCCAAAATATTTTAAGTGCTGCAGTTCCCAGTGCTAAAGACTATATTTGCGAGGGAGACGGCACTGAACTTGCAAATAAACTGTTCTTTTGTCTTATATAAGCAGATTTTGAAAATTACTGTAGGACAAGTCTATTACTGTCCTTTGCCAAAATGTGAACCACACTTCCTTGATTAAATTATAGATCTAAGTTTGACAGATTTTCCCTACAACTGCTTGCCTCATGGAATCACGCTGTACTAACAAAACCTGGGCTCCCCACAGCAGCATCCAGGTTGTATTGCAAAAGTGTAAATGATGCTTCATCTTAAGATTTTCATATCCCGAAGAAATAATATCTTTGCAGCAAGAGTAATGATACATTTTACAACTTTCCTATCATGTAACAATTCCTCATTTTTTTCCTGATATGCAAAAAAAAATACATTAAGTCTTCAGCTGTTAAGTAACTAATACATAATCCCAGAAAATCAATTATTTAAATTACCCTAAAACGATTTTAATAGGCTAGCTCAAACGTCAAATCATAGACAAAATATCCAAAATTCAAGATACATTTACACCATAATTACTAAAGGTACAGCTATAATTCTAAGTATTAACTAGTTTGACTGAATGTTTCTGAAATGTAGTACTTAACTATATGCATAGTTAAGTTTTCGAAATGTAGTAATTGTACACATAGTTAAGTATGATAATATTCAGTAAAAACATTCTGATGGATGTTATCTAAGCAGAATTCTAACATTCAAAGAACATTCACAGAAAACATTTTGATCAAGAGTCCTTAAATTTGTATTAAAGCTTGATAAACTGAATTTTGGAAAAGAACCTCAACATTTATAATCTGTAGATTTAACAGAATATTTGATTGTTGTTTGTTCATCGTTGATAGAAAATCCTCAATTCCATCATACCTTGAAGGCAGTACAGCTGGTAATAGAGTATGTTCCAAAGAAAGAGGAACAGGCAAAGGTTTCTGATTTTGGCAATCTAAATATTCCTGTAAAAACATAACATTTGTAACAACTTTCTTACTGAATAGGAAAATGATTTTTAGAGAACAGCACAGTAACCAATACTGACAATTAGCCAATAATGTAATATACTGAAAACATGTAATTTTTGAAGTGCATTAATTACCTAAAGAATCTAAATTAATTTACAACCAAACTGAAAAGATAATAATAAATTTCTTAGATATTTCTAGGTGGTATTTCTTGCATCACTGCTTTAAAGAAAAAGCTCTACTAGTTTTTCCCATCCTTGTCTTCTCAGTCTTTGCTCAGTCTTTCCAAAGGACCTAGGACAGGCTGTTTAATAATATTCATGTATCATCAAAGGATGTAAACTGTTCCAAGTATATTATTATTATGGTTGGTTCAAGTCAGCCAGATGTTTACACTGAATTAGGCAATTTTATCCCCCTACTGAATGTGGGAATAGGCAGATATTGTTTGGTGGTGTTAAAGAGACCGAGAAGGATGTAAAGTGGTCCAAGTAAAGCTGACTTTTTCAATTGATTAATAGTAAGTTTGTCAATGCTTGAAATCAAGGTATTCAAATGATGCTCCATTTGCTCCAGTTATTATTGTTACTACTTCTGCTTTCTTTTGATTAATACCTTGAAGCTACGGCATCTCATATTCAACACTTTTGTTAATGTGTAAGGATCCGTACTCTAGCATGAGATTTCAGCTATAAAACTCTTTTGTTTGAGCAATACCAATACACGTGAAGTAAAAACTTGAAATATTGTTTCTACTTTAATCTGAAATATGACTTGTTTAAAATATCTTTTTTCACAGTTTCTTAATGAAATTTTGGTCATAAAATATCAGCTTACTTTTAAAGAAAACGGCTGAGCAAAATCAACTCTAACACATCCATAATTTTTTCGTAACATTCGAAAGACTCCTCGGGCTACACTCCATAGGCTTTCATTCTTCTTGGGCTTTCCCTGAAAGACATTGAAAAGAAAGGGGGGGGGAATCACAAAAAAATGCTTGCAAGCATTACACACCAAGTTATTTTTATTAAAAACTAAAACTAAATCTAATTCATTGTTCCTCCAAATCATGTGAATTTGCTATATAGCTGCTTTCACTAAATGAACATATATTTTTAAGCATTTTTCCCTGCATGATTTTATTTTGTATCATATTAAGTCCAGATAAAGTTAACTTCTGTCTCAAAGCTATAGCTTATCAGCAGAACTGTTAAGCATACAATAAATAGCACCTCTTACCAGCTGTTCACTAGTATAGTGACCTTCAATTATTCTGTCATAGGAGATTCCCACAGGTATAATTAGTACGTCAGGAGCAGCATTTGAATATAGAGCATCCACTACTACTGATAAAAGGCCTGCCCTTGCACAGGCTACTTTCCCACTCCTGGACCGTGTCCCCTCCAGAAATATCTCTAAGAATTGCTGCTGTCGAAGCAACTCTTCAACATGCTGAAAAGAAAATGGCAACAAGATCAGACACAAGTTCTTTGCATTGTTTCAAATCAGTAATTTGTAAGGTGGACACCCACCATGAGCACAGCTCAGATTTGCAATTCGGTGTGAGAACAAGATTTCTAATTATTTAAGCAATAACATGTCCCCATCTACAATATACAACTTTACTTTTATTGGAACTGTATGTGATTGGATAGGATAATCATTACTGAAAGATCACAAGTAACTTTGGTATTATCTAATAACAGTGCATACAACTAAGAGCATATAGTTGCATAGATATGAGAAATGCAACTTCAACATTTAACAAATTTTTTCAGGGCACATGTATAGTCCATACACCACTGACATGCACACAACATTACAGTGATCCATGAAGTCATCAGTTTCCACAAACTACATAAAAGTGCAATACAAGCTTTTCATTTTCTCTGCAGAAGCCTTTCTATTGTAGTGAATCTTTTATATTATGTAATATAATACCTCAATTATAAAGTGAAATGAAACTTATTTAAGTTTTGAACTTTGCTATAAATTTAAATATGTGTTGTGCACTGATATGATGCACAGATTTTATTAGCAAACGTGCAGAAATAAACTTTTTTTAATGTACATACCACATGCAGTAAGGTTCTGTACAAAATATCTTTTTGGCCATCAGCTCTCTCATCTAATTTTCTTCTAATAAAAAACCCTCCAAGTTTGTGGATTAAGGTGCTATGGAAAGGAAAAAAAATGTGCATGCCTTTTTGATTAAAAGAGAAAGAATACAACTTTAGCACAGGTTATGCCAGACTGAAAAAAAATACAATATGCATATTTGCATAATATGAAAGGAAAAAAACTAACAAATATTAGTTGAGCATTTGATTATAAACTCTTTAGATGCATTTAAATCAACCGCTCCTAGCCTTACACATCAAAAAACATCACAAGTGTTCACTTTTTTCTCCTTCATGTTTTCTTTTAATGTCTTTGAAGAAAATGATATTGTGATGTGATACAATGATGTGAAAACATGTTTAAATATATAAAATTAGTATTTTATAAAATTAATATAAGTTTTCATTAATCAAATCAAGACATATAATAAATCATATAAAAAGTTAAGTTTTATCACCATGGTTTTATAAATCAATATTGCTTTTCACTAGAAATCTATATCAATGTCTACCCTTACCAATGTTTTTTTAAAAATCATATTGGAATGGCGTAAGAGACCAAGATTTCAATAACATATATAAACAGAAATTACTAATTTCTTCTGCAGTGATAAAAAGTCTTACAATAAATTAAAGGAAATTTCTATTTTGAATTCTTTTACAGATTAAAAAAATCACTATAGTTCTACTTTGATATGTTGCAAAACTTAAAACACATTATGCCAAATTTATATGTAGGACATACACATCCTATTAGCTACAATATACGATTTATATGATGACAATTAAAGTCACTAATAGAAGACAATATACTAGTTAAAACAACCAAGAACACAGTTAATTCTGGTAATTATGAAGAAGCATATTATTTGAAGATACATGTTAAGTGTACAAAATGTATCTTTTTTAAAAAAAAAACCTTTTCTTTAGGATTATTACAGTATTATAGTCCTAGATAGTTAGGAATAATCTATTTTCTTAAACATGACATACATGAGATAGGGTTCAATAGTGAAGAATTTGTAATTATAATATAAAACTTTATGCTGTACAACTGATAATCTTTTTATACATGCAACTCTTATTCTATAAGTTATATCTATATCAGAAATTGACTTTTCTGTCTTTCATGGAAAAAAATTACTGGTTCTTGAAGTTTAGATACATTTTTCATTCTATTTGGCACAATTTGTAAAAATAACCTCATTACTTTCTGACACAGGTATTTCATGTACAGTAACACCCTGTCATGTGAATATGGGCAATGTTAATGTTCTGAATTTTTGATATGATAAAATTATATTAGAACTTCAGAATAAAGACTACTACAATTGCAATCTTATTTCTGTTTATTTACCAAATGTAAAAGTTGCTGACCATGTCATACAACAAAGCACTTTTCCATCAATGCATGCTACATATTCAGATTACTTTTTGATAAATGTTAGTTCACCTTGATCAGGTAAGGGAACAAAATGGCTGACATTAACATAGTAAAATAACTAATGCTGTTTTACCTGAAAATAGGAATATTTAGATTATTTCCGGCTGCAATGTAGGGTGCCTTGATATTGTGGCAGAAAAGAATGAATGTGAGAAGTAGGTAGTCAATGTGAGATTTGTGAACTGGTAAGAAGACAAGAGGCAAATTTAGCTGTATGAAAAAGAAAAGAGGAGTTTACATTTGATACCAAAACATAATTTTAACATATCAGTCTTCTGCACTGTCACTGTATTTCTCTTTTTATCTTGGTAGTAGTTGCATTAGTTAGGAAGAAGAGGGAATAAATGAAATAGAAAGGATATAAATTTCACAGGCAATAGATTTTCATCAGCATTTATAGCAATTAAATGTAACTGCTTTCTTTGTATCATATTATGGGTAATATCAAGTGGATTTGAAACATATATAGTAGTTTATATCTTGATTATGTAGCAAGGTAAACTTTGAACAATACTTTGTTCAATAGTTTTAAAACGGAATAATCTGGAAATTAATGGCAAAAATATATTGGATGGACCATAGATAAGTAATTAACGGTAAACTATCATTTAAATATTCTACAATTACTGAAATTTTCAAGTAGATGTTATTCCAAGAATATATCATTCACTGACAATTTACTACAATTTATCTTGACCAGTAACAATTCTATTCAGATTCAGCCCCAATAATAATTTCAAAGGTGTTGAGAAACAAACTGATGCTGGACATTGAAAAAAGATTATAAAACAGTTTTTGCATTTCTTGTAAACATTGCCCTTGCTTCTGTGGTCTTGGTGAGGAAGACACAGAAGGCACTAACACAATTTACTACGCAAAATAACTTCTGGCAGTAACTTTTAAGTCATTATTTTTATTTATTAAACAAACCATTCAACTGAAGTGATTATATACTGAAGTTTAAGATAGACACTGTAAAACAGATTCTGCTGGATGTAACTGAACTTTATTTTTTATATCTTTTTATCAAAGATGTCTTTTCAGGAAAGAAAAATAAAGGTAAATTTTTCCTGAATATTTCACAGATTGAATCTGAAAATAACTCAATATTTACTGTTATAAAAATAAAAATGCTGCCATTGCACAATTGCCTTAACTATTTTTATTACCTCAGTTGCTGCTTTTACCATCTCTAGTTGGCCTTTGTGAATCTGGATATTCCAAAAAAAGCTGTTAAATAATTTCAATAAAACCCAACCTGTTAACCTGAAAGAAAAATATAAATTAAGCCACTATATAATAGAATTTATATTTTGTACAAATAATTGATAGATAAACATATGTTCAAAACAGAAACAATCACATCATCCATGATGGACCAAAAGCATATTGTGAAAATTCTATTAAGATGCAGTTTAAACAATAGTTTATATTTCTATCATCTGTAGAAAATATAAAATACAAAGAAATTTTAATTCCACATAATTCTGAACAGAGTATAATATTGGGTTGATAAAATGACACTTATTAAGAACATGCTGTTGTTCCATTGAAAAAGTTTGGATATATCAATATATGAAGGAATTCTTCAAGGGCAAAGAATGTTTTTTATTCATTTTGCAACAGTGACAATGGAAGAACAATATGAAGTAAGAAATAACAAATATCTCTATGGATTTGCACAGTACTGAATACACCCAGACCTCACAAACAAAACTTAGTATTATTACCTAATCAGAGAAGGAGAGACATTTGCTACCATTTCTTGAAGGATCCTTTTAGCTTTCTTCTTGGTTCTGTTAATGTTTCTAGATTCCAGCTGGTCAAGACCATTTATAGCTGATGATTCTAAAGACTCCTGTATAATAGCATTCTGCACTCTAAATGTCATAAAGTGAAGTGTTATTTTAGATTTCAACTACTTCAGAGCAACTATTTTCAATTTTAAACTGAGATATCAAAGAAATCCCCCACCTCAATGTGCTAATTAACTATATACTTTGTAATTGGAACCTTCATGATTTTTTTCACTTAAAAATATTACATATATGACATTTCAAGGTTATAAGGTATAAGACTATGCATATATTTACATATATTGATACATGTATTTGTATAAGCATACAGTCCTTACAGAACACTTGTAGAACAGAATTATACAATCCATATTCCCTTAGAGCCTTAGGTTCAGGAACCAGAGACCTCTCTGTGTTATTACACAATGGTGATTTTTTAATATTACTTAAGAGAAAATTAAACAACAATTTAATGACTAAAGAGGAATCATATTAACTATACTTCATTTCATTTAAAAGTATGTGTAAATAAAATAATTTTTAGCCTTTATTCTTGTTCTAGCCCAGTGGTCGGCAACCTGAAACAGTAAAAGAGCCACTTGGAACCGGTTCCCTCAAACACAAAAAAAAACCTGGAAGCCGCAAAAAAGAGTACGCATGCGCAAAACAAGAGGCTGATCAGCGGTCCTATGTATGCGTCCTCCCAGGAGCTCTGGCACACGAGATCAGCGTTTCTCAGGCCGCGCTGATCTCGCCCTTCTTGCAGTCTCCTTCTCTCTGTTTCAGCTTGCTTTCAGCTACTTTTCTTTCGGGGGATCCAGCCTCTGCCACCCCCTTCTCTCAACAGCTGGATGCCCGAAAGAAAACCAGCCGAAGGTAGCAGCTCTGCAAGTCTCCGCAAAGAGAATGGGCGGCGTAGAGAGAATGGGGCACTGTAGGCTGGATCCCCCGAAAGAAGTCTCTGCTGAGACAAGAGAACGGGGTGGCAAGCTGCCGAGAGAATGGGGCGGTGGAGGCTTGCCGCCCATTCTCTTGGCGGAGACTTCTTTCGGGGGATCCAGCCTCTGCCGTCCCATTCTCTCTCTGCTGCCCATTCTCTCGGTGGAGACTTCTTTTGGGGGATCCAGCCTCTGCCGCCCCCTTCTCAGCTGCCCAGCTGAGACAAGGGGGCGACAGAGGCTGGATCCCCCAAAAGAAGTTTCCGCTGAGACGAGAGAACAGGGCGGCAAGCTGCTGAGAGAATGGGGCGGTGAAGTGCTCTGCCGAGAGAATGGGACGGCTTGCTATTCTCTCGTCTCGGTGCGGCACAGGCTGGATCCCCGAAAGAAGTCTCCGCCGAGAGAATGGGCGGCAAGCCTCCACCGCCCAATTCTCTCGGCGGAGCGCTCCACTGCCCCATTCTCTCGTTTCAGCGGAGACTTCTTTCGGGGGATCTAGGGGGGCAGCAGAGGCTGGATCCCCCAAAAGAAGTCTCCGCTGAGAGAATGAGCCGCAAGCTTCCACCGCCCCATTCTCTCGGCGGAGCACTCCACCGCCCCATTCTCTCAGCGGCTTGCCACCCCATTCTCTCGTCTCGGCAGAGCCCAGCTGAGAGAAGGGGGCGACAGAGGCTGGATCCCCAAAAGAAGCCTCCCCTGAGACAAGAGAATGGGGTGGTGGAGCGCTCCATCGTGAGAATGGGGCGGTGGAGGCTTCCTGCCCAATCTCTCGGCGGAGACTTCTTTCGGGGGATCCAGCCTCTGCCACCCCCTCTCAGCTGCCCAGCTGAGAGAAGGGGGCGACAGAGGCTGGATCCCCTGAAAGTCTCCGCTGAGACGAGAGAATGGGGCGGCTTGCTGTTCTCTCGTCTCGGTGCAGCATAGGCTGGATCCCCCGAAAGAAGTCTCCGCCAAGAGAATGGGCGGCAAGCCTCCACCGCCCCATTCTCTCGGCGGAGGCTTGCAGAGGTGGCAGCGGAGCTGCGCGTGCAGCTCTCCAAACCGCCATTGCCCGTTAGGAGAGCTGCTGCCTTCGTCAAACATGGACGAAGGCAGCAGCTCTCCAAACAGGGCGGTGAAGGCACGCAGCTCTCCAACCCGCCGCTCTCCAAACCTCCACCACCCCGTTTGGAGAGCTGCTGCCTTCGTCAAACATGGACGAAGGCAGCAGTTCTGCAAACAGGGTGGTGAAGTTTTTGAGAGCTGCGCACGCAGCTCCCCAAACCTCCGCCACCCCATTCTCTCAATGGGACTTTTTTACTCCCACTTTTTTCCCAGAATGGTGGAGGACTGGGAGCCGCAAGAGACAGCTTAAAGAGCCGCATGTGGCTCCGGAGCCGCAGGTTGCCGACCCGTGTTCTAGCTATTTCTTAAGATGCCTCTATATAATTGATATCACACAGCCAGACACAAGGATATAATGAAGACTCTTTGGAAACAAAATTTCAACTTGCTATAGCTTATACACAGGAAGAAATTCAAAATAATTGCTTTTAAATTCAGAGCTTCTGCTGTACAAGAAAAAACAATCTTACTGTATGTTGAACATGTATTATTTCTAAATAAGGACTTTTCAATTACAATAATCACTATTATCTTTATCTTACCGACTATTATTCAGTACATTTTCCATCACATTATTTGCAAACATGCTCTTATGAACATCCCGCTCTTGCACGAAAAGAGTATAACAAAACCGCCGAGCAAGCCAACCTCTGTACCTATAATTATGGAGGAATTTAAAGAGACCAATTATAAGAAAGTTATCCTTCAAATGGCTGCCAAAATATATCATATCTCATATCATATCTTGTATAATATCATATTATATCTCATTCCAACTAATAAAATCAGTAGAAGTCACTTTGAGTATAGGTGTTGATTTGGTTCTGGTTTAAGAGTATCATGGCAGAAGCGACTAAAAAAAACCCAAATACAGTACATGAGTCAAACTCTTGGCTGAAATATGTTCAGCTTAAATCAGCAAAAGAAGATATAAATTTCTTATTAATTCAGCTTTGCACATAAATACAGGCAGGACATACTAATAAAGAGTTTTGTTTCTTTTCTTTTCTTTCTCAAGTGGGCCATTTTGCCCAGAACAAATCTGAAACCAAATTGAAATTTGACCCAAGATTTTCACAGCATAAGAAACCAAAATAAATGTAAACAGAGAATAATACTTGAGTTTCTCTGCAACTCTAAATTCAAAATTATTTGGTACTATGGGCAGATAATAATAGAATAGAAACTGTTTAAGAGGCCTACAGAACCAAATGAAATCGATTCATTACCTCCATCTTGGCTAATTAGTTCAATACACATGATGTAAATTTAATAAAGCTAGCAAATCATTTTGGAAGATATTTGAAGGTGGAAGACAGATCATTTTGCCAATGATGAATGTATAGAGGTAATAGCAATTTTGAAATCAAATGGGGAGGTAATGCCAATTTGCTACTTTAATTACTAGGGCAACTTTAGGTGGCATATAAAGAATAGAGATGAAAAACAATAGTATACAATACAAGAGTATAAAGCACCAGATAAGTCAAGCCATATCAGAGAAGAACAATATTAGAAAAACAAAAGTTAACAAGAATTTGATCTCTTCTTTAGGTACACATGGCTTTCTATATCCATGTCTATGTCTACTTCTAAGTTAAAAACATTGTTTAAAACTTTTTTACTAAACTGTGAGGTATTAAAGCACCAAAAGAAGTAATGAAAATAAGTTAGATATTCTTTGGAGTTCCAATGTTGCTGTTAGTATTTTGAAATGACAAATGTATTTCATAATACAGTTTAACAGAAATGCAAAACATCATTAAACTGTTGTGCAATCCATCACATGCCTCGTCAGAATTCAGGTACACTGAACAAATTAGATTATAGTCGTTTGAAGTTATAATCAGGAGTCAAAGTTTGCAAGCAGAAATTGGGAGCTCTAACAGTAGATGGAATGCTTTCTTTGGGTAAGAAATATAGGGGCTTTGATGGGAATTCATTAAGCTAGACTGAATAAGCATATAAATTATTTCTTCTTTTTTGTGTTCATTTACTACGTGTATACATTTACATAAGACAGTGCAAAATAGTAGCTGTTCTTTTATGTGCTGCCAAATGAATACAGGTAGTCCTAGATTTAGAGCTGGTTACTTAGCAACTATTCAAAGTTAAAAGACCTCCTTGGGGATACTTATAACCTGGTTCTGAAGTTCCAACATTCTTTGAGGTCATGTGACCACATGTTGGGTACTAGACAACCGGCTACATTCACAAATGTTACATCCACATGATCGTGTGTTACTGCAGTTTTTACTTCTGGGTTTTCACAAAACCAGCCCCTACTCAATGACTGTGGCAGTCATTTAATGACTCTTGCAAAAAGGGTTGTAAAATTGGTTTGGACATGTGGGTGATTCATTTTATGACCATCATGATTTACAATCATAATGGGCAAGTTCCACTGCAGTCATAAGTTGAGGACTACCTGTAAGATAAAGGACTAACCATCTTTTATCTGCTATTTAAAATCTGCTTCCCACATGAATTCTGTTAAAAAATAAACTTAAAATTAGCTTTACAAATGTGCATCTGACAAGTAAATTCTTGTTTATTCAAATTCATGCCAAATGTACTAGACTTAAATATGTCAAAGGACTTTCTATCCCTGACAAACCTGAAACTTTCCTTGCATTTTTTTAAATCTAAAAATTAATGAAGACAGCTGACATGAAATTCTGGCTTACACCAGAGTATATTACATTATATATACATTTATTTTGATCCTCATGCATATGTTTTAGCAAGCAACCAGGACAACTCCTTGACTGGGCAAGGCAATTATTTTATTGTCAAACTCCTATTTACAAGAATCTTGCCAGATCAAATGTCTTCTCTTGATCTCAGATTTCTTCTCCTCCAAATCAATTCCATCCTTGGAATCTCTCTTTACTCCCCCTCTCTTTAGCCAGTGATTCCATCACAGTTTTATGGGGAAATATTATTATGTAGCTTCATTCTGTCCAATAAAACTAGTACCTGTTTTCATGAACAGTTATACAAATTGTTGCACTACCATGTTGCACAATTAGCATTCAAAAAGACTAATACATTTTTTTAAAAGCTGAGCATCAAGCTCAACCAATGTACAGGTTTCAATTTTGGGGTTGAAAGTTAGCCTCATTTAATTACTCATATTAATACTACTAGCAGCACTAGTTTTCTAAGAACAGAGTTGATGAATAATGAAGCCTTGAATCGAGTCCTTTTATATTTCTACATTATTTGGATAGTTACTTCTTGTCTCTGCACTGAAAGCCAAAATGTCATTACTCTGCAGGTTCAGTTCAGCAAAACTAACATTAATATTTAACCTTTTTACTCATTTAACCTTTTTACTCATTAATCCTTTTTAATAAATCACAATATTAACTATACTAAAAAAGTATTTACCGTGTATGTGTTTCATTAATATAGATGACATTACGCAGACCCAAAGAAGGGATATTAGTATTAAAAAGTTTGTCCTGAAAGAAAAATGCATAAATTAATTTATTACTAACTGCAGTTCACAATAACTATAGCATTTTCCTGTATAATATCTCTAAAGGGGAAGAATCTGCACACACACCCCATATAAATAATTTATAGCTCAAAGTTTGCCACGGTTTAGTGTTCTCACATAAAATCTCAGCTATCTGCAAAATATATGCATATTTGTTAAAGTTGTACATCAACAATTATGGTCAGTCCACACAAAAAAAATAAGTACAACAATAAAGAAAAATCTGTGCATCGTCACTTTGCCTGAACAAATCACTGGGCCCTGCTTTACAGTCTTTCATTAATACAGAGGCATCAAATACTATTCTATTCCACCAGGTAAAATCTGAAAGTAACCTATGCAAGGTAAGTACATAGCTACTGAGTTCTTAATTTAATTGCCTTCTGGCTGTTTGATTACCATTACATGAACATTAAATTTCAGTTTGTTACTAATATAATTCCACTTACCCAGCTTTGAGGAGTGCATACGTAACAACAGCGTCCCACAAATGGCCTATTCCTGCCCAGAAGAGTCTCTTTCCATTTTAAAGTGGCTGATCGGAAGACGGTAGGCCTAGAATTGCATTCTCCCTGGAAAATAATGAATATATAAATATAGCACATAAAAACGGAAAGCTTTGAATTTCTTTCAGGTTGCTTTCTATAAATGAACTAGCTAAAGTTAAGAACAACTGATTTATTTGTTCTGCTTAAACAAACAACCAAATTCAGTTACTGGACACATTCATAGACTTACATACATACAAATGTTTGCCTATAAGTATCTAGATCAACTATATTGTCAAAATATTTTCCTCCCTTTGAGTGATGAAATCTGTATATATGATACTGAATCATTCCAAGATAACAGTCTTGTGAACCAGTTCCAGACTTCCACCAACTGTATCCACCTGCAACCACATGATTGTATTTTGGGTGCTTGGCTACCAGTTTCCATTTATGGCCATTTGCGGCATATTGTGATTATGTGACTGTGATTTTTGGTGTTTTTTGCAAGCATTTTTTTCTGGTTAAAAACATCCACTGGGTAAAATGGATGGTAAAATAGCAAAATAGATTCATTTAACAACCATGTTTGCTTAATGACTACAACAGTCATTTAATTACTGCAGCTTTCACTTAATGGCCACTGCAAAAAGGGTCACAAAATCGGGTGTGACCTACTTAATGACTTATGATCATAATCCTGGACATAATTACAGTCATAAGTTGGGGATTACCTGTACACTTCTGGAAATCTTGTAGGAATAAATCTGAAATAATATAATCCTCTACTATATATTATAATATAAATCTGAACTTTTTCTATAGATGTATTTTGAATGAAAGTGGTGCTAGGTTATAGTACGGTATTATTTTTTATCAATTATATCCTGCCCTAAGAACAGTGTATAGAACAATCTAAATGTATTACAGATACTCCTTGAGTTACAGGGGCAATTGGGACCAGGATTGCTGTTGCTAAAGGGATGTGGTCATAAAACGCAATACCACATGACTGCATTGCTTAGTCATTGAAGCCCCAGCTGTCCCAGTTGTCTTGTATCCTGAAGATATAGGGGACATTAAGGCAGAAGTGGCAGAAGTCCCAGGTAAGAAGACAGGGGTGCTCCAGGGCATGCCATCAGAGTGAGGGAAGCCTAGAAAGGTTGGCGAAAGCTGTAAGGTGGGGAAGACCAAGGGAGAATTTGTGAGGCCTAGCACAGGTTGTGCACAAGCACAGAAAGTTGCAGAGCTGGATAGTGAAGTGAAGTGCAAGTGCAGGAAGACTGTAAGGAGATGATACAGAAGGGTGAGAGTGCCAGGAGCCTGAAGGGACTTACTAGAGAAACTTGTGACCTTCTCTGCTGGCTTTCCCATTGACTTTGCTTGTGGAAAGCCAACTGGGAAAGTCAGAAATACCAGTCATGTGACTGTAGGGTGCTGTAACCATCATGTGAACTGTTCGCCAAGCACCTGAATCACAATCATGGGGCTACAAGTGTGCTGAAGTGGTCAGAACTTTGAGGACCAGTCACAAGTACCACTTGTTCAGCACTGTGGCAATTCTGAATAATCGCTGAACAAGTGGTTGGTAAACAAAGACTATCT
The DNA here is from genome assembly GCF_964194415.1 of Vipera berus. NCBI lineage: Eukaryota > Metazoa > Chordata > Lepidosauria > Squamata > Viperidae > Vipera > Vipera berus. The sequence goes on from NC_138207.1 coordinate 53,814,966, forward strand.
GAACATTCTTAATTTTTTCAAGAGTAATCCTATCTTACTTTTTCACCTTTCAAAAGGACACTAGTGTTTTATCTTAAGAAACCTGTGAACACTGAACTAGCATGCATTTTGCTTACCCATTCTTCACTGGAATGTTTACATCTTGTGACAGTGCATTCTGCTGAAGATGACAAGTAGGAAACATCTATTGTTCCAAGTGACAAAGCCGTATCCTCCATGATCTACAACATAAATTCAGGCTCATGAGCTAAAAGAGGAAAATAATTTCAGCATTAAGGAATTAAGTGTATTAGTAAATAAGTTAATTCACTTATCCTAAATGTCTTACTAAAGCTGAAATCCTTGGCACATTCATATAAGAAAGTCATTCACAATGACAATTGGCAATTAAAAAGATGCGACTACATAACTATATAGTATAGTATAGTATATATCACTATAGCTTGCCTTCTTTTAGTTCTCCATTCAGGATACTGTAACTCGTTCCAGACAAGCTTGTAATTATACTTCAAACTTATCTACTGGTTGCTCATAATTACAAAAATTGGTTATGATCAGAAGAAATTAAATTTGTGCTCCATTCATACACAGAAAGTAAATGCATGCTTAATTATTGTAAGATAAGAACAGGAGGAATTTAAACTAGTTTCTTTCTAATCTAATATACTGTATACTTCTCTGTTGCAGAAGCTTCTAGGCCAGGGGTCGGTAACCTGAAACAGTGAAAGAGCCACCCAGAACCGGTTCCCTCACAAAAGAAAAAACTGGGAGCCACAAAGAAGAATGCGCATGCGCACGCATGTGCAAAACCAGAGGCTTGACAGAACAGTGGAGCCTAACGGGAGACATACAGGCGCCCTGCCCCCTCCGCTCTCATTCACTCACCTTTGCTTGGAAAAGTTTCTCTCTCGGTCTCATTCACTCATGTTTTGTTTGCAAAAGCTTCTCTCTCGCTCTCTCATTCCCTCACTTTTGCTCCAAAAAGCCTCTTTCATGCTCTCATTCACTCACACTGCTCAAAAAACGTTTCTCTCTCGCTCTCATTCACTCACCAACTCAAAAGGCCAGCCGCGGCGCCTCCATTGACTTCCATGGGGACGCTTGGCAATTAAAAGCACTCCCGCTACTGCTGCTACCTTTTCACTTGCTGCTTGGTTCCGATTTAACCTGCAGAAACAAATCCCCGAGCCGGCCCCCATGACAGCAGCGAGCCCCAAGGAGCGGGACGGCCCAGTGTGCTTGCCGAGACGCTGGAGCGAGATTGCCCCCAACAATCTGAACACGAGATTTCTCAGCCCGCGCTGATCTCGCGCTCCTTACAATCTCCCTCTCTTTGTTTCAATTTGCTTTCTGCATTTGGGATGAAGACTCGAGATTCGGCGTTTCTCCACGCCCGCTGATCAGCACGTGCGGAGAAATGCTTATTCCCTCTGCTGAGCCATCCCAGTTACTTCCCTGGAGCACCTCCATATCTTGCAAGGACGCACAGGGAATCCACGTTTCTCTGCACTTGCTGATCAGCGCGTGGGGAGAAACGCCCATTCCCTCTGCTGAGCCATCCCAGTTGCTTGCGTTGCAGAAGGCAAGTATTTGGGATAAAGACTCGAGATTCGGTGTTTCTTAGCCCGTGCTGATCTCGCCCTCCTTACAGTCTCCCTCTCTTTGTTTCAGCTTGCTTTCTGCATTTGGGACAAAGACTGGAAACTCGAGAGAGGGAGATTGTAAGGAGCACGAGATCAGCACTTTCTGCATTTGGGACAAAGACTCGAGATTCGGCGTTTCTCAGCCTGCGCTGATCTCGCACTCCTTACAGTCTCACTCTCTCAGTCTTCATCCCAAATGCAGAAAGCAAGCTGAAACAAAGAGAGGGAGACTGTAAGGAGGGTGAGTTCAGCGCGGGCTGAGAAACGCCGAATCTCGTGTCTTCGTTCCAAATGATTACCTTCCGCAACGCAAGCAACTGGGATGGCTCAGCAGAGGGAATGGGCATTTCTCCGCACGCAGGAGAGGTTTGTTAGGGAGGCGGTGGTCCAGCGTTGTTTACCTGCTTCCTGTGTGTGTGTGTGTCAGACCTGTAGGGAACAGCTGGTAGAGGTGGCCGTCCGGCGTTCCCCCCCTCCTGTGTGTCGGGCCCACAGAGAGATGCAAACACCAGACTGCCACCACCTCTACCAGCCGTTCCCCGCAGGTCCGAGACACACACACACACACACACACACACACACACACACACACACACACATACATGAGGGGGAAAAATGCCGGACTGCTGACTCCCTACCAGCCGTTCCCCGCGGGTCCAACACACACACACACACACACACACACACACACAAATGAGAGGGGGGGAAATGCCAGACTGCCGCCTCCCTACCAGCCGTTCCCCGCAGGTCCGACACACACACCATACACAAACGAGAGGGGGGAAAGTGCCGGACTGCCGCCTCCCTACCAGCTGTTCCCCGCGGGTCCAACACACACAGACACAGAGAGAGAGAGAGAGAGAAAAGGGGGGAAAGAAGGAGAGGATCTGGCAGCACCCGAGACTCCATATGCTACTCAGAAACACCACCACCACACCCGCACGCTCCATTAGAAAGAAACGCGAAAGAAGGCAGCAGCTCTCCAAACGGGGACGCGGAGGTTTGGAGAGCTGCGCAGGTCTCCAAACCTCCACCGCCCCGTTTGGAGAGCTGCTGCCTTCGTCCGCATTTGAAAGAAACGCGGAAGAAGGCAGCAGCTCTCCAAACGGGGCCGTGGAGGTTTGGAGAGCTGCGAAGCTCTCCAAACCTCTGCCCGTTTGGAGAGCTGCCGGCTTCGTCCATGTTTGAGGAAGCCAGCAGCCCTGCAAACGGGGCAGAGGAGGTTTGGAGAGCTGCGCGCGGAGCTCTCCAAACCGCCGTTGCCCCGTTTGGAGAGCTGCTGCCTTCGTTCGCATTTCTTTTGGCCCCGAAAGGCATCAGCTCTCCAAACCTCCGCCGCCCCATTCTCTCAATGGGACTTTTTTGCAGAACGGCAGAGGAGGACTGGGAGCCGCATGAGACGGCTTAAAGAGCCGCATGAGGCTCTGGAGCCGCGGGTTGCCGACCCGTGTTCTAGGCAAATAAAGTTGAAGTCAGTCAGGCTTCAGAAAGCAGGAATGCAGAGTACATTCTCAAACCATGCAAGGATAAAATGTCTGGTTAGCAGTTCAGCATGTTTCACACACCCAAATTTCAGCACATTGTGTGAGTCTACAATCAGAAGGAGTATGATAGCAACTTTTTTGGTTACCAAAAAAGCTTGCATGAGCAGCTCTCTTTATAAGATGCATACAGTAGCAAGACTGATGTAAGACTTAAATTGGAATAAACCGTAGGAAGGATATGAAAGAAAAGAAGGCAGATTAATTATATAGAGGCAGATGATATTTGACTACAAGTCCTTAATGCATTAACAGCACTGTATTTAAAAATCATTGTAATGGTTGAAATTTTTTGAGTGTATAGGCAAGTAAATTACTGTAGCTAGGCATGGGTTAGTACACTATACAGTCAGTAAATCAAATATGGGGAAAATACAGGTTTCTTTCACCCTGCTAACCGTATTTTTTATTGTTAAAAAAATGAGCCCCTCCTCTATACTATAAATACATTAAAAAATACAAAGACATAAAGAAATATTTTTGTTCAAAGTGGGAAACTCAGTAACATGCATTTTCCTAAGATACAATCAGAAGTTTCTTCAGGGACCCAAGAAATTATAGAGGACAGTTTTCAGCAGAGAATGATTTTGTTCCTTGCCATTCTAATTATACTGAATATACTATTAGAACTGAAAGCAACTCCAAAATACAAAAATACAAACCCAAGGACTTTAAAGCCTCATGAATGAGAGGTATTTTAAAAGAAGTGATGAATCTTGGCTGCTCTTCAAAAACTTTAAGCATAACTTCCTAAGAAAACCAATGTGATATTGTGATTAGATATTTTGATTTGGACTAAGAATGAAGAGATGCAGACTTGATATTGTATAGCTTGGGACTGGTGCAGAAGAAAGCCCTCTCCTGTTTGTCTAATATAAAAACCTGCAATTCCCAAACTGTAAGGGTGTTTTTAACAAACTTACAGGGGCAGTATGAAATACTTAATATTTGGACCAGACTATTGTGTTAATGAATAAATGGTGAAGGGGGTTGGTCCTGGGTGCTGCAAAAACATTATGATATATAAGGGCTCCATGAACTGAAAAACTTTTGAGAATATTTGATACAGACTGAAGAAAGCAGTTCATATTTATTGTAAATCAAAGCATTCAAACAGGTTTCTAGCAGAAGACATAGTCTCTCAGATAATCATGTTGTACAGTAGAGCAGGGATCCCCAACCCCCAGTCCATGGACCAGTACTGGGCTGCAGCATGCCAGCAACCAGGCTGCACAAACAAAGCCCCATCCGCAAATGCAGGCAGCACACAAAACCACACACCCTCCGGTCTGCAGAAAAACCTCTCTCCATGGAACCAGTCCCTGGTGCCCAAAAAGTTGGAGACCTCTGCAGTAGAGTTTTGAAGACTAATATTATTACCACCTTAAATTTTGCTGAGAAAAAATACCTAATTAAGGTATTTCAACACAGTCACATTTACATCAATTTGTGCTTAAAGACATTTTCAAAAGTCAAGACAGTGTGTGACCAAAGTATGGACAACTGTTGCCAAATCCAATTGGCTAAAGAGAACCACAGCTGGCAACAAACATGCTTTCTGACCTGGGAATCTAGCAACAACTGAGAATCAAAGAACCCTCCCAGGCTGTAGATCTGTACTTTTCTGAGAAACCTCATCCAGAATAGGATAAATGTATGGCTTAGTTTCCTATTGAACAGCACCATCCTTACTTTCTCTACAGCAAGTATTACATTGTCACTTTTAGGACAAATAACTAACACGTATCAGAATCTCTGATGGTGAATTGACAAAGTCTAACTGCCGTAGAATGTAAACTTGAATCTTAAATAAAATCTTATTTGGAACTACTCCAGAAACTGGAGATAGGAAAATAGAAGAAGAAACAGATATAGAAACAAATAGGGGGAAAATTAAGAGCATGATATTACTTCAGTACTTACACTGAAATCCCTAAACATTTTTATGTACATTATTGCCTAATTTGTAACTGAATGCTTCGATTATTTGAAGCATCCAAGCATTCTGGCAATGAATATTATTGTTATGTACTGAGCTTTTGGGGGTTTAATCACGTGTGCTGCTGGAGAACTAACGGTTCTCCAGCAACCCAGACAGGACGTCTCCAGTCCTGGCAGCAGTTAACGTGGCAGGAATAATGGGTTCAATCTGATTGGTTGTTCAGAGCATGTGGACTATATATATTGTGCAACGTTACCCCAAAGCCTCAATACAGTCCAGTCTCACTACAATAAAACTATGATTCTTCTGTACTCACCTGCCTGGCGTCTTCCCTGCTCTTCAGAACCCACAACTCAACAGTGGCGACGAAGGTGGGATCCTGCTTCACCTTAAAGAGATGAACTCATGAGGGGTTGGCTTTATGTGCTGGTGGAAAGAGGCATCTTTCCCCCCCCTTCCTCGGCTGGCTAGCAAACTACGCTAGTGGCCATTTGCTCAGAATTACCCGTCTGAGCTCAAGAAGCAGGATCAGAAACGCAGGAATTAGTCAAGATGCCAAAGGTCGGTAAATTAAGGGAGTTCGACATTTGCCACCCAGGAGAATGGCCGTCGTATCTTTCTCAAGTCGAGAATTACTTAAGGGCAAATCAGATCACTGAAGATGGGCTTAAAGCTGCAACGCTGCTATGCGTCTGTGGGCCAGCAACGTTCGACCTCGCAGAAAACCTGTTTGCCCCCACGCCAATCGAAGCACTATCATTTGCCGACCTCAAACAAAAACTTAATGGACATTTTAAGCCAAAAATGTCAGAAATGGCGTGGAGATTCAAGTTTGACCAGGGGGTACAACGTCCAGGAGAATCGGCGTCAGAATACATCGCGGGCCTGTGCCAGGCCGCGCGTCTTTGCAAATTCTCAAACCTTGAAGAACGCCTGAGGGATCGGTTTGTTTGCAGCCTCAGAAACAAAGCCCTCCAACAGAGACTATTCGCCAGACCCAATTTTACATTCTCGGAGGCACAAGACAAAATAATGGCCGACGAAGCAGCCAGAAGAGCCGTGCAAGTAGTGCAAACTGCCAAACCTATCAAGGCCGAAGAAACCATTCACCATGAGGTCGCTAAATTTGGCAGCGAACCAGCAGTGGAAGAAGAGACGGAGATAGACAAGCTACAGAAACAGCCGGGCGCACAAGAACATGGAAATCAACAAAAAGAAAACACTTACAAGGCAGTTCTCTTCTCTAGATGTATGGGGTGCGGAGGCAACCATTCCCGCGCAAACTGCAGATTCCGTATGGCCACGTGCAGGGCCTGTGGGAGGACCGGACACATCGTGGTCGTATGCCGGGCTCGCCAGAGAGACAGACAACCCAAGCATCAGTTGGGGGAACCGACAAGGAGAGATACCGGGGCCCAGGGTCCAACCAGTGTGGGTTTTTTCAAAAGCCGGAGAAGTATTTGCCACACAGGGGCTCGTCAACCCCTTAAATCTAAACTTAAACTCTCCATTAAACTGCAAGGCATTCCATGCAAAATGTAATTGGACTCCGGTTCAGCAGTCTCAATCATTTCGCATGAGACATTCAAATATGTCTGTAAACGCAGCAATCACTGAGTTAAATTGAAGCCCTTGAGCATTATCTTAACCGACTTTCAGAATGCCCAAGTTAAAATTAAGGGGGAGGCCACCATATCAGTAAAATTTAAACGTTTTCCGGGTACCTGGATGTCATAGTAGTAGAGGGTCAGAGAACAAGTCTTATAGGACTTGACTGGTTTGAGGCTTTAGGAATTCAGATAGCAGGCATCAACTGAACGTAGAGTACTGACCTCAGAGCTGTCTGTGAAGAATACGCAGATATGTTCGATTCTAAATTAGGAACTTATACCGGCCCACCTATTTTGTTTAAATTAGACCCCAATGTAATACCAGAGTCAAACCGTGCAGAGTTCCTTTTGCATTAAAACATAAAATCGATTCAGAAATTGATAAATTAGTAGAGCAACGGGTATTACAGCCTGTTGAAGGTGGAGAGTGGGAGACCCCTATCGTCACCCCACTTAAACCAAATGGAGAGGTTCGCATTTGTGCGGACTACAAATGTACCCTAAACAAAGCTTTAAACCAGCATGCCTACCCAGTTCCGACAGTCAGCCATATTCTAGCCTCTTTGCAAGGTGGTGCCATTTTCGCTAAGCTCGATTTAGCGCAGGCATATCAACAACTGCCAGTAGATGAGGCCACAGCAGCGGCCCAAACAATAGTGACACATAGAGGAGCTTTCAAAGTCAAACGGTTGGAGTTTGGTGGGATCATGGAACGCACCCTCAAGGGCATTCAAGGTGTTTGCCCGTATTTTGATGATATTCTCATTGCCAGAGAATCCGCAGAAGTATTAGCAAATAGGCTCAGGGCTGTCTTACAAAGACTTCGCGATGCGGGCCTTAAACTGAAAAAGAATAAATGTAGTATTGGGGGTGTCATCAACGGAATTTTTGGGGTTCTGTATCGATGCCAGTGGAATCCACCCCGCAGAATCAAAGGAAAAGCCCATCAAAATGGCTCCTAGTCCTAAAAACAAAGCAGAATTACAAGCATTTTTGGGTTTACTGAACTTTTATCACACATTTCTACCTCATAAGGAAGCTATAGCAGAGCCCCTCTTATCTGCTTATCTGCTTCTTATCTGCTACTCGATAAGAAAGCTGTATGGCAATGGACTAGTGTACATGAAAAGAGTTTTCAGGACCTTAAGGCCCTCTTATCAGAAAAATCCAGTTACTCATTACATAGAGTCTAAACCTGTATGTCTTGCATGTGATGCATCTCCTTATGGGGTGGGGGCAGTTTTAAGTCACATAGAAAAGAATGGGGAACAAGTTCCCATAGCATTCTATTCCAGAACTTTATCTGCTGCTGGACGCAATTATGCACAAATTGACAAAGAAGCCTTAGCCATAGTGGATGGGGTCAAAAAATTTCATGATTATTTATATGGAAGAAATTTTACTGTGTACACTGATCACAAACCCCTTTTGGGATTATTTACAACAGATAAACAAACCCCCCACATATTATCCCCAAGGATGCTCAGGTGATCTATATTTCTGTCTGCTTATAAATTCAAATTAATTCACAAACCTGGAAAGGAAATGGGCCATGCAGATGGCCTCAGTAGACTACCACTGCCACTTATAGATCCTGACCCAGCTCCTGCTGCAAGAATATTATCCATACAAGATTTGCCTGAGTTCCCCCTCCATGCTGGGGACATTGCTGCAGAAACGGCCACGGATAGAATTCTAAGCAGAGTTTTCTCATGGGTATTCACGGGATGGTTAGAGAAAAGTCCAGGCTCTGAATTCCAAAGTTACTTTGTTAGAAGGCATGAATTGTCTGCACATAAAGGATGTTTGCTTTGGGGAAACAGAATCATTATTCCCTCAGTATTAAGAGATAGAGTATTACAGTCCTTGCATGAAGGACACCCAGGCATAGTGTGCATGAAAGCATTAGCTAGAAGCTACCTTTGGTGGCCAGGTTTAGATAAGGCTGTTGAGGAGCAAGTACATGGGTGTTATATCTGCCAAAGGTCAAGGCCTGAAATGCCCCAAGCACCTGTCCATAGATGGGAGGAAACTCATACTCCCTGGTCCAGGATTCATATTGACTATGCTGGGCCTTTTCAAGGACAGCTCTTCTTGGTAGTAGTGGATAGCCACTCAAAATGGCTGGAAATAATTCCAGTTTCTAATATGACTACTGCTAGGACCATCCCGGTGCTGAGAAAATTCTTTGCTACACATGGGCTACCTGATGTCGTGGTTTCAGATAATGGGGCTCAATTTACTGCTGCTGAGTTTCAGGCATTCCTCAGAGCGAACCTAATCAGACATGCTACATCTGCACCTTTCCACCCATTGTCGAACAGGCAAGCTGAACGAATGGTGAGGACAACCAAGTACGCCCTGAAGCACATCATCACAGGGGACTGGCATCATAGACTGGCAGACTTTTTATTCTGCCAACACTCTACACCATGCACAGCCACAGGTAAAAGTCCGGCGGAGCTTCGTTGGGGTAGACGACTCATCACTAAACTAGACAGACTTCATCCAGACAGAGTGGCATCAGATGCTTCTCAACCCAAACCGAGGGGGCTACAGACTGGTGATTTGGTCTGGGCCAGAAATTATGGGCCCGGACACTTGTGGGTCCCAGGACAGGTGGTTGACAAAACTGGACCCCTATCTTACACAGTAGGGGTGGAGGGAGGGCGACTGGTCAGACAGCATACTGACCAGTTAAGTAAAAGATTTCCAGAATGGTCACTGAGTGAGAACCTTGGCACAAGTTCCTCCCTTAGTTCTCCAGCTGGCACACAAGCTAGCTCTCATCCGTACCACCAGTGTTTTCAGCACACAGCGGGATTCAAGTCCGAGGAGGACCAAGACAACTCTGAGGTGCAACATGGGACCCCTGATCAGTCGGATCAGCCATGCACCAGTGACAGCTGTGCTCACTCTGCTCCAAGTCTTGACTCTGGGGTGGGCCAACTGGAGAGGCCAGCCAGAGCAGTTCTCCATCTTCAGATTCTGCAGCACAGGAGAACATGAATTCACATGGCATGCCAGATAAGCGGGTAGACCACAAAGTGGTTGGAACCCCAAGGCGTTCCTCACGACCACACAAACCTCCTGCATACCTTACAGAGTATGTTGTTAAATAAAGGACAATGTATTGTGTAAAATGATTACCAGTTCTTAGGCATGCCTGCTCATTTAAGATATTTTTGATTCTTTTGTTAATCAATACAAGAGTTGTGATGCATTGCATACTGAAAAGGGATTAACAGAGGGTGAGTCTTTTCATCGAGACGTTCTTTAATTTCTTTGTAGTTATCATAAGGTACTGTTAGGTACTGTAACACTACTGGCAGAACAGCAGAACTGTCATTAGTCTCATTGCATGCAGTTGTGCATAACACATCCGAGAAGGTCGCGTTATGAATCTACTACCTTGAATGGGGTCAAACATTCACTTATATATTGGAAGTTGGGAGTGAATTGAATTCTTTAACTTGTAAGGGTTATATTATTTGTTCTTAAAAGGGGGAGGGGTGTTATGTACTGAGCTTTTGGGGGTTTAATCATGTGTGCTGCTGGAGAACTAATGGTTCTCCAGCAACCCAGACAGGACGTCTCCAGTCCTGGCAGCAGTTAACGTGGTGGGAATAATGGGTTCAATCTGATTGGTTGTTCAGAGCATGTGGACTATATATATTGTGCAACGTTACCCCAAAGCCTCAGTACAGTCCAGTCTCACTACAATAAAGCTATGATTCTTCTGTACTCACCTGCCTGGCATCTTCCCTGCTCTTCAGAACCCACAACTCAACAGTTATAATGCATGTGAAGTTCTACCAACTCAAGCATATTCAATCCCATGCTCTTTAGATATTGTGGATTAAAATTTCCAAACCGCCCAGCCAGCACATTCACTGATTATCTGATAACATACATTCATACATCAACAATCTAAGTACTGAAAAATAAACTAGAACAGGGGTGTCAAACTCAATTTCATTGAGGGCCGCATCAGCATTGCGGTTGCCCTCAGGGGGCCGGGTGGGTGTGGCCTGCGTGGGCATGGCCTACTGGGTGGGCGGGGCTAAAGTGCGTATGGCCTACTGGGTGGGCGTGGCCAGCTCTACATGGTTCGCATCAAAGGTGCCTATGGGGGCCTGGGCAGGAGTGGGACAGATCTGAGGGTCTCTGGCAGGAGGAGGGTCTCTGGGCCAGGGCCAAGGCAGTGGGGGCCGTTCCCTCACTGTTTCCAGGATGGCTTCGTGGGCCGCATGAAACCACTTCGCGGGCTGGATCTGGTCCCCGGGCCTTGTGTTTGACATGTCTGAACTAGAACAAAGTGACCATAAAAACAATAGCCTGTAAAACTGGATCTTTGGATAAACTTACCTGGGACTAAATGTCAGTGAATTAATTGGATTTATTTCCAATTATATGAACATGAGACCGGAATGCAAATTGGTAAAGCTTTAATTGTTACAAATGCTAGAAGAAGAAAAATGGCATCTCCTTCAGAATTTGTTCAAATAATTTATATGCAGTAGCATGCATAAGCAGTGCTAGGAAAGTACATAGCCACTTTAAACTTTCTTCTATAAATAACAGAACAACTACTGTATTAAACACTAGTATCAAATGTTGGGTGTCCCTATACAGCAGAAAGCTACTGCCAAAGAGATTTCGCTCAAACAAGGGAACATTAGCAACCTAAGCCAAATTGGCTGAATGACAGAAGGGACTTTCAGGCAGAGTTAGTTAAGTACACCAATGGAATGCAAGTGAAAGGCTGAAAGAAAAAAAGGAAAAGAAACAGCCTATCTACCAAGGAAAATGGGTATTTTTTCAGGGCCTACTTTGAATCGAATCCAGATTCATCAGCCATAGTTAAGAGAACTACACTAGCATGCTCCAGACAGAACAGATACAAACAACTACACGATCACTTTCCACCATGTAAGAACTTTCCTCCATGCAGTGATGAAGGTCACTTCTAATTGGGCTCAGGGATAAATCTGAAAAATATTTTTTGTGGCACTATGCTGTTTCTCTACATTCTCATTCACATCTTCGCAAAATATTGCAAAAGGAAGGAGGGGGGACAGGGGTTGTCAACCAGATTAGTCTACTATTTCATGCTATGTACATTTCACTTGCTATCTCGTTCAAGCATGGGCCTAGAGCCAGATTCGGTATGCTATGTGCTCCTTTTTTTTCCAAAAATTAGTTCCTAAAATACTTTCCATTGCAATTAATGCGGACACGGTTTGTCCCACGTTAACCTTACGGTTTATTTATGTATTGGCCAGCCGGTTCAGCCAAGACTGCAGCAGCAAAAACACTGCTAGTTACGGACGGTGACCGCCTGCAACATATTTTTGGGTCTCAAAATCGTTCCCGTGAAAACGTTTCACAAGCAGCCCGGTTTTTCCAGACCCGCCATCAACCCAGTGGTGCCAATTTCTGCCCGCCCCCCCCCCCGCCCGAAATTACCTTCTTTTTTCCTGCGACGATAGTAGCAGAGGATCGGCCTCGGGATAGAGGTTTTTAAGATCTCCTTTCGAAATATCCAGCAGAAATCTGTCCAAACACTCTCGGCGCGCCGGATCCACTATCCCTTGACCTTCCGATCTCCGACCCTTTGGGAAACAAGCGGAGGCTACATCGACGCGGCTCCGACACGAGCTGCAATCCTGAACAAGACCTTGCCGGCAAGCTAGCGGGCAGGCTGTCTCGTTCACGCCGCCCCAACAAGGAGGGCAGATGCTGACGCGATTTCCTGAGCGCCAGGCGCCAGCGAGCAGGGAAGAGGCCCTGCTGAGCTCGCGTCAGTGGCCGCTGGACCGCCTCAGCCTGCTGCGGAAGGTGCTCCGACGCCCCCGAGCTGGTGTCTTCCAGGTGTCTTGGGTTGCCATCAGCCTTGGCCAGTGAAGTCAGACGGGTTGAGGAGATTGAGAGATGAGCGCGACTTCAGGGGAAGCTCGGGGGTCATCAAATCTTTCCGCTGTGCAGAGCTATGTTCAGTAGGCTGCCGATTTTCTTAGGTGTAAAAGGGGTGGCAATTGGAGACCTTGCTTTTACTCCACACACAAGGCAGTCTCCGAATATTCTGCAAAATTGTTTTAGAAAGTCACCATAGTGAGGGCTGAAAGATAGATAGATAGATGATAGATAGATAGATAGATAGATAGATAGATAGATAGATAGATAGATAGATAGATAGATAGATAGATGATAGATGATAGATAGATAGATGATAGAAAATAAAAATGTACAAAAATAAGTGCACATTATGGGATGAATTTTTTTACCGTACCTAATGATTCTAATGTGCCTAATGATAATATTAAAGATAGCTGTGCCAAATGACAATACTAAAATAGCTGCTGTTTAGCAGCTCTTGGTAGAGAGAGAAGGTCAGATAATAATCTGATCTTTCTCTGTCCTGCAACAAAACCTGAAAAGCTCAGGTTGAAAAAGGCCATCAAACCAGGATGCCCTGAACAATCCCAGGCAACTCCAATAACAACTAATATGAACCAGGGTGTGGGAAAAGACAGAAACAAGCAAAAAAAGAGAAAAAGACAAGGGCTGCTTTTATCTCTCTTTACCTGGACTCACCCTGCTACTTATAAAAAAAGTCACTGTTAACTTGTATTATTTCTCTGATTTGTGTACCAGAGTTGTCTAGGAAAGGACAAAACCTCTATCCTATCATTTGCTTAGGTGGAAGTTTGGTGCTTTTTTGCTCAGAATGCAATAAATGTGAATGTGACTAATTATATTGATTTTCACAAATTGCTTATCAACAATTATAGTTTGATTTCTACATCATGCCAAGCCATAAGCAGACAAACCACATTTCACTTTTCACTTTCCGTTATAAGTTCTATAGAATGACTTTTGCTGCTGGATTCAGAGTACAGTTATATGCACATTCATAATAAGCCGATTATTGTCCAATCAGTTCTGACAGACTAATCACCTCTTCCCACCACACTGGGGGAAGCAATATTGTGTAAAGCACAAAAGGGAGGCAGCAATAGCAAACAAATTAAATAAAGATAAAAGATTTTGTAAGGGATGCAGTGGCTCAGTGGGTTAGGACGCTGAGCTTGTCGATCAGAAGGTCGGCAGTTTGGCGAGTCGAATCCCGAGTGCCGCCTAGCAGAGTGAGCGCCTGTTACTCGTCCCAGCTTCTGCCAACCTAGCAGTTCAAAAGCACGTAAAAATGCAAGTAGAAAAATAGGGACCACTACAGTGGGAAGGTAACAGCGTTCCGTGCGCCTTTGGCGTCTAGTCATGCCGGCCACATGACCACGGAGACGTCCTTGGACAAGCGCTGGCTCTTCGGCTTTGAAACGGAGATGAGCACCGGCTTTCTTTTAAAAAAGAAATGCAGCACCATATACCAACACCATCCACAATTTCTCTCCATAGTTCTCTGTGCTTGTAAATCATCTTTGCTTCTATCAGATCCTTAGAGCCGTTCTTCCATTGTCTTTATTCTCTAAATTTTTTAAGGATCATATCATCTCTTTCTCAGCTTTCCTTTTTCTCAGGAGTATTGTTTTTTTCATAGTGATAGATAACTTACGCTTATTTCCCCAATACAGAAATTTGAATGAACTAATCCTCATGTTAAACCCAGCTCAAAAATCTCATGAATGTGAAACATCCCTGTGAAAATATTTCTTGTTTCAGTGTCTGTACTTAGGTATACAGATACGTTTACATATTTTTATTTTATTTTATTTTATTAAATTTATATACCGCCCTATTCCCAGAGGACTCAGGACGGTGTACAGGGAAGATTAAAACAAACATACAAAAATTAAAATCAGATTAAAACAATTAATTTAAAACTAAAATTTAAAACTAAAGCCTAATAAAAATTTAAACCCCTCAGCCTGGGCCAGACAGCTCAAAGAGCCAAGTTTTCAGGTCCCTGCAGAATGAGCGAAGGTCGGGGGCAGTCCTAAGTTCCATGGGGAGCTGGTTCCATAGGGCTGGTGCGCCCACAGAGAACGCTCTTCCCCTGGGAATAACCCGCCGGCATTCCCTAATTGGCGGTATCCTGAGAAGGCCCTCCCTGTGGGAGCGCACGGGACGAAGGGAGCTTGATGCCGGCAGCAGGTGTTCCCTCAGATAACCCGGACCCAAGCCATTTAGGGCTTTATAGGTCATCACCAGCACCTTGAATCTCACCCAAAGGGCAACTGGAAGCCAATGCAGCTCGCGGAGTAGAGGTGTTACATGGAAGTATCGGGAAGCCCCCATCACAACTCGCGTGGCCGCATTCTGCACCAGTTGAAGCCTCCAAGCAGCCCCATGTAGAGAGCGTTGCAGTAGTCTAAACGGGAGGTCACGAGCGCATGAGTGACTATGCGTAGGGCATCTCAGTCCAGATAGGGTCGCAACTGGCGCACCAGGCAAACCTGGGCAAAAGCCCCCCTGGTCACAGCTCCTATGTGATCTTCAAAATTGAGCCGTGAATCGAGGAGGATGCCCAAGTTGCAAGCCCTATCAACGGGGGGTAACACCTCACCCCCCATCGTTAAAGATGGAATAGTCTGGGTAACCCGAGATGCCGGTATGCACAGCCACTCAGTCTTGGCAGGATTGAGACGAAGCCTGTTTCTCCCCATCCAGACCCGGACCACCTCCAGGCAACGGGACATCACGGCGAGGGCATCACTGGGTTGGTTTGGGGTGGAGAAGAAAAGTTGGGTATCATCAGCATACTGATGATACCCCACCCCGAAACCACGAATGATCTCGCCCAGCGGCTTCATATAGATGTTGAACAGGAGGGGAGAGAGAACCGACCCCTGAGGAACTCCACAAACGAGAGGCCTCGGGGCGGACCTCTGCCCTCCCGTCAACACCGACTGCGAGCGGCCCAGGAGATAGGAGGAGAACCACTGCAAAACAGTGGTTTTGCATCTGATTGGAGGATATCCACAAGGAAAAAGGATTTTCTAGTACCATTTTTCTACCCATCATGCAGAATAAGCATTATTATGCAGAGTGCAGAAAATGATACCACTCAATTTGTTTGTCTTCCACTTAATGTTTAACTATTTGTTGAGCATTCCACTTGTTTTCAGGCATTATTTTCATCAGGGAATTTAGCAACCAGTCTTCAACTCATATTTATACAAAATATAGCATAATTCAGACCTGCTCACTTTATCATGCACTTTCTCTCTGCAAACATACATACAATAAAGTCTCTTTTTCACATTCATACTTTTCCCAGTGACCTGAAAAGCACTAATCTGGTCTGCGAACCTTCTATCTAGCCAAAGCCCAAATGTTGCTCATTCTTATCTCATAATCTTTCATTTGGAAGTCTGCCAGAAACCTCAGACATACTTAACCTAGGGGAGCAATAACAGCACTCTCGGTCATCAGACATATATTAACCATATACTTTAAAACTGCCTTCTGCTCTTTAGGTATGGTAGATGGTACCTTTCTCATATTAACATTTCTGTAATTACTTTTAATGCAGCTTTTTTCATCCACACCTACCTCTCTTTATCAAATATCCCTTTCACATTTTCCAGAAGCATAGCTGTGGCATTTTTCAGCATTATTTTCACTCAGTTCAAAGCAGCTTCCACATTTTCCTTCCAGATCTTGTAAGTTAGAAAGATCACTGATCTGCAAATGGCTGTATGTGAGATCGTATTTCTGAATCTGACTCTAAAAGACAAGTTGGGAATACTGCTACTGTACCATTTCTCCCAAATACATGGCAACATCCTTAAACTATTCATTATTACTGAATGGGCAGTTATAAATTCACCCAAACTGCTAGTCCTGGATTATTTTAACTTGCAAATCAGCATCAAGAATTCATAATCACCATTTCAATTTTTGGTTTCTTTAAGATCACATTGGACTTGGCATGTATGTCAGAGCAGATCATATGCAATCTGATATTAGGGGATATTTCCATGTGTCCTTTGTCATGGACTGTCAGTTCCTTATGGTGATGGGATTGACCATTATCCAGACTTCATAAGAATGATAAGTCCATTCAGAGGTCCACCTTAGGAACCTGGTGTATCATGATATTTCAGGAATTTCCTAAAAAGCCAGAGAGTATTTTTGTTGAAAATCAAATTGGTCTGAAATATAGGCAAGCAAGGCAATACAAATCCCATACCCCCCCCCCCCCCGATCCAAGTTTAAGTGTGGATAATTTTTTTTAAAAAATAGAATTTCATTAATTACACAGTTTACTGTTTCCTCTTGTAATCTCATAAAGCATAAATTTGTCCTCTTTCACTTCAAAGTTCAGTGATTCCTGGTGAGGCTACATAAATAACAAGAAACACAGAAATTTGAGCTCTTCCAAAATTGTTGGCCATTAATAAGAGACAGAATAATGGGCTTTAGAAAAAGATATAGACATATTAGAGTATGATTCAAATTACATATTAGATTGTAATGAATCATTATACAAAAACAAATCAACTTCATTTCCTTGGGCATTGTACTCATCAGTACTAGGAATCAAAAAGGTTCCCACAAATATTATTTTCTTAAAGGCAGCTCCTTAGAGACTGCCATACTTCCTGCTGCACCTGATTTTAAGTTCATAGTTTAAATTCATATTATTTTTGATTATAAAAAAATAATATTCTGCTAATTTGAGCACCCTAAATGATTGCTTTCTTTATGTTCTCCAGGACAGTGGTTTTGTTGTGTTGTATTCCTTTTTGGTACCGTAATTAAAATCTTGGGAGAATGTATTTACTTTGAAGTAGTTTGCTAGAAATGCTGTATTTCAAAAACAAATGAAATCAACTAAAGCATTGGACAAGCGATTCCTTATTGTATATACAAAGCTCTCAATTTTGTATTCTAAGATTGTTTCTTGTGTGTGATGTTGCTATGGTATCAAACAAATGAGAACGGTTTTAGAGTTTTCCTAAAAGTATGTCTGCTTCAACTGTGTAATTTCTTTTTTAAGAAATTCAGCTGCATTGTTGTTTGATGCTATTTAGCAAAAGCTACAATTTGTTTAAGTTGGAAATAATAGCAAGGTTTCCACTGCTACTTGCACAGTAAGCAATAGAAGCAATTCTAATATATATAAATGCAACATGCATGAATATATGGGCCATAAAACAATATAAAGATTATTTTTGTAGCATCTTTT
The DNA here is from genome assembly GCF_964194415.1 of Vipera berus. Taxonomy (NCBI): domain Eukaryota; kingdom Metazoa; phylum Chordata; class Lepidosauria; order Squamata; family Viperidae; genus Vipera; species Vipera berus. Next base: position 53,832,854 of record NC_138207.1, read on the forward strand.
CAGTGAAGATTTTTACTCATACCTTTCCTGTCTCTCTGTTAAAACATTCTCTCCACCAAATTAGCAATTTGTGTTTGGAATTGCTACAGAACAGTTTCTACTTGGGAAAAAAGTATGGATTTATAGAACTATGACATATAACAGAAATTCAAAAAAACCAAAACTATACAGTGAGGGAAAATGAAGAAGGCTGAACTAATTAACAAAGGCATTTTTGTTCTCATTGGTCACATTTATCCTTGCCAGAGTACAAACTGTACCGTATATGCAACTAAAAGTTCCAACATTAACATTGTGATAGTTGTTTGTAGACCTTTGTGGACTGGCAGTAGTTATGTTATTGCTTGATAAGGCTGTTCAGTAGTTCTTTGATTATAGATACGTGTTATAACAGTTCAATTATTTCATTATCCTTGCTGTAACTGCAAAACAAAATGAAACAGAGAAGATCACTTCTATTAAGTGATGATTTCACTTATTAATGATTTGCCACAGAGCCAGAAGCTTCTGTTAACAGATAGTAATACTAGATTGCACTATAAAATTGTCATTCACTTACTTAACTACAGCAACTTTATGTTTATTTATTTAGCCATACTGTATTATTTGTGAATTTAGTACTTTAAAGTTTTGTATTCTAATCTTCATCATAATTTATATTGAATAAAAAGCTTTGCTTTTATAAACATAAATAGGAGTGGACAGCGTAACAGTGATATAAATTTTAACTTTCGTTAACCATACTTCAATTATGGTAAATATCCCTATTATTTCATAGTCTAATCTTTTAGATTGAATAGCATTGGACTGAGGATAGATGCCAGTGCAGAAACATTTACAAACACTTATAGTAGGTACATTTATATATGTCTAGAAGTTAAACACTATTATTGCAAAAAAACAAAACAAAAATGCCGTAATGAATTCATCTACACATACAAACAAAATTTTTACATAAAATCAAATCAACTTCATTCTTTGGCATTGAGCTCATCTGAATTAGGAGTCAAGAAAATACCCACAAAGCTCACTCTCTTAAAAGGCAACAGCTTGGGGGCTGCCAAACTTCCTGCTACACTTGATTTTAACATTTGTTTGGATTTTTTTTCTTTTTAAATCGTGAATCCATGGCCAATTCCCAAAACTAATTTTAAAAAGAAAAAAACAGAACTTCTTCCTGACTTAAACTCCCAGAGCTTCTCATGCTGTCCAAGGAATTCTGGGAGTTTGAGTCCATATATCTTAAAAGTATCCAAATTTGAAAAACACTGTTCTACAGTCTTTGATCTATCCTTTGTCTAACCCACATTTCCGTAGCCATAGTTAACCATTATGTGATTCTTTTTCCCCCATTTTCCTTCCTAAAGCTGTCCAACAAAGTACCTGCTGAATTAGCCTGATTCATGATGATTAGAGATCAGTCAGAGTCATCAGGAACCATACATTCATAAGAGATTGTTTAAATTCTCAAGCTAATTGTGACTGCTAAACTAGGCTTGTTTGGTTCTTCCAAGTCATGACTTGGTTTCTATTTAATATTTATTTTAATATTTTTTTTATATTTAATATTAATATTTTGTTTAATATTTCCATCATTGTAGAAGTTATGAGTTCTAGCCTCATAATTGAACCTGGCTTTAAAAACTGAGAATGAACAAGGATAGACAATTATTGCAGAGTTGAAGGCCAAATACCAAAAATAGATGGAGAAGGGAAAACATTACTGTAGTCACCAAACAAATTTGTAATTTTGAATAAGAAGCTCTAAAAATAATTCAGCACACTATAACACTATATTGTGAGATGAAATAAGAAGCTTACTAATTATGAATTATTTCAATCCTATTGAGGGAGAGCCAATGTAGAGTCAAAGATACACAAAACCTTTACACATAAGTGCTTTTGCAACAATTAAAAATTATTTTAATCTTAATATGTCTTAGATTCAACATTCCTTTTTAACCCTTTTTTAAATGAAAAAGCTACTTTGTATGAATTTTCATTCTCTATTCAGCACTTTCACGTTTAATGAATCTAATACCACATGGCCTGATACAGATAAAATAAATGATCTTCATTAACTTTTCAGTGTTATTGTTACTATTAGCGCTTTTACTTTTTATATAACAATCATGTCTCTCTGGGATCAGGATCAAAGGCACTCAGCCTTTCCCCAAACCATGATTGTTCTGTTATTAGAAGCTTTCATTTTCTTCAAAGGAGAAATTTGCTGTTGAGAATTCTTTCTCTCCTATATCAGTTCTCATAACTTCCAGGATGCTATGGAACATAAGAAAATAAGATTTAGGGGAAACGCTCTTATTTTTAATGTTTTTCCCACAGAATAAATCCAAAAGACAAATAAATGACAAGTATTTTTTCTAATCTGAAGTAAAAAAAAATCAAAGCTTTTTTTTCTGACTGCAGAATGAAAAAGATTTCTTTAGATAATGGAGAATTTTAATATAATTTAAATGATGAATTTAGGTTGTATATAGTATATTTATGTGTCATTTTCCAATCATCCAGAGCAGAGCAGAACAAAAGCCAGGATGTTTTCTTCCCACTGTTGAATAAATCTATTTTCCTCTTTCACATTTCAATTTGTATGTCTACCTGCCTGTGGTATGATTAACTATTTTGGGATGGCTGAAGTGTCAGAAGATGTGTACTTCTGTGTATGGTAGTTAGAATGCTTCAGGCTCCGGTTTCAGGGAGTTAAAGTAATTGCTGTATGTTTCTTGAAATTCCATTAAAGGAAACAATCGAAATTATTACTCCTCTTAATCTTGTCAGACTACTAGATTCCAGGGTAGTAAAACAAGAAAAATTATGGATACTTGTTTGAAGCTCAATAAGACAAGCAAGTAAAATGCACCCTGTGGTTTGAATCTTATTAAAAGACTAAACATAGAACATCTAGTATGGAAGGTATCTACGTATTCTATATCTCAAGAGTCCCAATAAGGACAAAACCAGTAATATAGAGTGCAACTCACTTAGAACTGTTTTACTCATCCTAAAGCTAGGAAGAGATCATGATGGGGGATCCAGCTACATAAAATGATCAAGCACTGTGGAGCATGAAAATCCAGAATACTGAGTTTTTAAAAAGTATGGATAAGTTAACCATTAATAAACAATTCATGTGAACATAGCTTGAAAAAAAGAAAGAATGGTGATTCATTTCCCACATTATGATTGAAGAAAAGAAGGATGCTACCTGCATTTTAGCTGTTGTTCTTTCTTCAAGTGTTATTTTTGTTAATACTGTGGCTTTTGCCTTCCACTTTCCATGGCATAGGAACCTTATAGATCTGCTGGCCAGATTTCCTGACTCAGGACTACAATAACTCTCCTGGAATGTTCACCTGCTTTAACCTGTGTTTCCAGAAAAAGCTTGGGTGCAATTTGAGTATATTCTGCAATTTTATGGCCAGCATTTTTATTACAAGTGAGTTTTGATACATCCTTACTAAAGCTATTGAGTAGAAATAAATAAATTGGAAGATGCCATTTTAGTAGTAGCATTATCTACTCGGATTTCCTAGTAAGGAATGATAAACTGTTTTGAAATAGACCTTCAACATTTAGGTTGCAAAGATCGGCATCTGGTTGTCATTTGGTGTTTTGCAGGCCAGATATGGTAAATTTTCCTAAGTGTTCAACCATCCAAAGTAAATCTTATCAAATTCAGTAAAAATTGCAATCTATTCTGTCAACTGACGTTTATGTTTAATGCAGAACTAAAACTTCAAATCTCCTAGTTTCTAGCCCGGTACCTAAACTTTTCCAACCCAGCCTATTATATCAACTGGGAAAAGGGCATTGTAGAGATTATTTTTTACCCATACCTGCCAGACAAAAAGAAGCCCATGTCCTACTGTGTTGCCAGGAACCTGAAGAAAAAAATATGTAATAATAAAATCTGCACTGGATATAATTAACAATGAATAAGTCACCAATTAACTTGGCTCTCAAAGAACATATCTTATTCTCCCTTTCACCTCTATTCTCTTCATTTCATATGTTGTGTCTTTTTAGATTGCAAAGCAGAGGACAGAATCTCCCCAAACTGCTTTGAGAGATTGTAATTATTTGAAAAGTCAGGATTAAATAGCAAGTAAATAAATAAAAACAAATAACTTTAAAAATACTTCTGAATTGTTCTAACCTAATAAAATATAAAATGTTTAATGTGTTTTGTGTATCACTCCAAACCAGGGGTTCCCAACCCCTGGTTCGTGGACGAATACCGGTCTGTGTCATGCCACAAATGTGCAAATAAGCGAAGCCCCATCTGCGGGGTGCAGGCAGCACACGAAACCACAGCCCTTCCAATCAGCAGAAAAACCTCTCTCCATGGAACTGGTCCCTGGTGCCCAAAAGGTTGGGGGCCTCTGCTCCAAACTATTCAGAAAAAGAAAACTTTAAATCATGGTGAGTAATCAAATTAACAGTAAGTAATTGATTGACATTTTATCATGGCCTCACTCATGTCTTCGTCTTGCCTTCATCTACTTTTTATTGATTTTAATGCATTGCCTTTTCTTGTAAGCCACTGAGAACCGGTCTCAAATGGAACAGCATAAATCCAAATAAATCCAAAATTATTTTAAGTAATGAAAATAACAAGGATGGTATGAAAATGAATATATTTTGGAAGAAATGTGTATAAGGAAGTACCTCTGCAGTTCATGTGGTAATATCAGACATATGATACATATTGCTGTAGCATGAGATATTCATTCATGCTAGTCAAGTAAGAAATATTTGATAAGTATCCCAAGCATTTGCAAAATCTAGCTCTTTTATAATCTATATCGTTCTTGCTACCTCTGAAGTGCCGATTTTCAGTTAAAAGGAATTTTTAGTGGATAAAAGAAGGAAAAATGGACCCTTTGTGCTATTCATTCATTTGACAGATTTTCTCAGACTGGCAGCCAGCCCTCGCATTAAAGCTCTTGTTGAATGTCTTTGCTGGACAGGCTTCCTGTAGGACTGGAAAGCTGCCATAGATACGGAGTTAGCAAGCAGCAGCAGTTTCATAACAGCTTATCTTTACAGTATTTTGATATACTGGCGGGGTCTTTCTCTGCTGGTAATTGCTTCTGAATAAATTATCCTTACTCAGTGGCTTTCAGGTAAATAAGTGGTTTATTTCTGTTATTTGGAAAGAAGAATAGGCAGTCTGATAACTACATAATGATTAAAGTAGTGAATGTATATTGAACAAAACTGGAGAAACAAGAAAGTGTAATAATGCGTCATCAACTGTCTTTTACCCCAAATACCAGTGAACAAATGTTGTTAAATAAATGGCTTTATAATGTTGTCCCCAACATATACTAGCAGTCTCTTCATACAGATATTCAAGCAAGTAGTTTATAGTTATATTGTAACTAACAGTCTGTGTAACATTCATGAATTAAACATATGCATGGAGAGTTTTCTTCAGGAAATTGGTGTCCGCCAGTCTGGTGCCTTCCAGTATTATTTATTTCCCATTATATTTATTAGATAATTTAAAACATCCGAAAGTCCTACTGCAGTCCCCCCAATGCAGACATCTCTTACAGGGATCCTGTTAGATAAAAAATAAATGCATAGCCTGAAGAAATAATGTGAAAATATTAGAGATATTTTATTTCCCGTATTATGAATGTGAAATCCTAAGAACTATGTTTTGTGCAATTTGCAAGAATATTTTATACCATATTTACAGGAAAGAGTAATCAACTGTCTTTCAAATGGGAGAATTGTTGATGAGAACATGGGAATAGAAGAGAACAGATAATATTCTGGGAGGGTTTTTTGCAGGTATGCAGAACAATGTCTAAAATTCACGATGGCTTTCTTTATGAAAAATTAATGACTTGCTGTAGAATTTTATCCTGCGAAAACGTTACAACATAATTTATCTTTTCCCAGCACAAACTGCCAACTTGTAACACATGAACACAAACACTGTAATAACACAATGTTTTTGATAATAGTAGACAGAACAAGGAGAAACTGAGGAGTTATTTCTCAAAAAAGCTTTTGAGGCTGGGATGACAAGAAGCCATTGATTCACAGTACAGACAGTCCCATCATTAAGGTTGTGCGATCTACTTAATCAAAAAAGGAGCTCTTAGGAAGTGCAATTAGCATTTGAAGTATAATTTGCTATTTAATGAATACTCTTTTTCATCTGCAATTACTCAGAGCAATACAAGACTCCCTTGAGCCCTCACCTTTTATCACTACAGAGATCAAATACTGTTCACCCAACTTTATTTTGTGGAGGCCTTTTTCTTATGCAAATATATACATCATCAGATAGCTAGGCACTGTAGCACAAACTGTATTCTGGATTACTCTGCTGACGGCCTAAAATGAGGATATTTGTGTCTAAAAGTTGTTTACATAGTATAAAAGTTTGTCATATTTCTTTTCCTCACTAGTTGTACTAGAGTAGTACCTTAAACTGGATGACAATCATCTCAAGGAAATACTATAGAATTTGGTACTTTGAAATTAGGAATAGATAGGAATTCATTATGGAAACAACCAATCATTCAAAACATTGATGATTAGGCTACTAGGTTTTTTTGTTTGTTTTTTAAAGTAATGGTTCTACTTTGAGTTATGTGGTAGAGATAAGTGTTCCATACTCCTTAACATTTTCTTGAGAAGCTGGAGAAAGAGGAATTCCGCCAGTATCAAAACTCACAACATGATGTGGAAAATGATACATGATTAGTAAAACTGCCTCTGGTACAATCGTTAGAATTTTTCTTAAACGTATGAAAAATGATGCTTTCTTTTTAAAAGAACATTAGGAAAGAGAAGTTAAATTCATGAATTGAAAATTGAAATTAATTTCTTGTAACGTAAAATAAATGATTTAACCTTTTATCTATCTAATCTACTTTTTCCACGTGGAGCAATAAAGACTGAAAAGCAGAGGCTCCATTTACAAGATGGCATATAAAGCAAAGTTAAGGCCAGACAGTGTTATTTGAAAAAGAAATTGGTGGAAAACAGACTTACACTTATCTTTGTGAACAAGAACAACTAACTAATATCCTGATCTGCAAGCTGTTTCTTATGCGGTATGTATGCTTATTTTAAAAAGATCTTTTGGAATATTACATAGATTTAAGCAGAAATATATGACTAAGGAAAATATTATAAATTATTTTAGAATATGTGCTATAGATTGATGACAGAATGCTGAAGTGACTCTCATCAATTAGACCAATGCTGAATTTATATAACAACTGTAATTAACATCTGATATGAAACGATAGCTGTGTGAGTAATATAAATTCATTTACATAATCTGCAGCAAATAACAATGATTTTTGTACAAAAGTGCTGGAGCTGATTTTTTTTAATGAGAATTATATTTGTCACTAGAATAAAATTAATATTCATAGCAGAACAAAATATTCATGGAGACAAAAAGAAATCATAGCATACCTCAGTTGTCAGTGATATAAGTTTGATAAAGTTAAGCATGCAGTGAATAAGGAAATTAGTTTCAGAAATTGCAATTGAACTTTGAATGCATGAGATATTTTTTAAAGCTTGACCATTTACTCCATCTCTTCTTCCATGGCTAGAATATTGCATCTATTCTAAAAGGAAAAGTTTAATTTTTAAAAAAGTTTAAACGTGCACATTACATTTTTTGCTTTTTATTAGGAACCAAAATTCAGAGTGGAAGATTTCATTTTTTATATATTGTGCTGGGTTACTTACAGGCACTTACAGGCACTTGATACTTACGCAAAAGTGAATTCCTGAGATCTTCAGCATTATAGAAAAGCAAATTCTTTTACTAGTATTTACATATCTTTGGGAGAATGATGATGCTGGTTTTTCTACTGTGGGTCATTTTGGCTCAAGGCTTTGCAGTTCCTTGCAGTCCAAATAAAGCAGGTAAATAATTGTGTGTTTTTTTTAAAGAATCTAGCTATATCTTCAACATGCCTGTTCATATTTGATGGTTAACAGAAACATATACCATATCTTATTATTTGGAATTATTCATATAGAACGTATAATGATAATGATATATGGAATTTAATAGCACTTTATAAAGGATACAAACCAGCCCAAATTTAAGTTTAGTTAATTTTATGGTTTAAATGTCCCGCTGAAGGCAATGGGATCTTACACAAAGGACCTAACATTGAATAGAAGCCATTGTAACTGCAATTTGCCACTAGGTATTTTATTGCTATTATTCAGTACTTGATATGTTAAACAGGACATTGTGCATAAAGGAATGATTAGTTTTTCCTTTTCAAGTACATGTGAAAACAAATCCTATACATTACAAAAAAGCCAAGAATAATTTCCAGAGCATTGAATGGGGTGATTTTTGCGGCACCTAAACATTTATTGTGTTGTGAGTCTGTACATCATGTAATGGACAGAACACAATTGATCTTGACCCAAATGTGCCATGTTTTGAGCCCATATGGCTGTAAGGCTAAAGTAGAATTGAACAGTAACCAGGCTACAGTTCTACTGATTTTTTTACACTTGTAGTAACTTGTCGCCCTTACCATTAGGATTCTCACAGAAGGAATAGCAACCTGGTAGTCCCCTAAATGAGGCGAAGACATATTAAGGATGATACATTCATTCTGTTCTTTTACCGTTTATGGAAATTACTTGTGTATTGCTTTTGCATGGTATGCTGTACAGTTCAGACATATATTCATGCTGGTAAAATTAAGATAACCATAAGATAAGACACGATTAATAATCTGCCATAAAAAGAAGTCATAAATTGTAGGTATTACTAATCTTATTTACATGTTTATGTATTTTATAATTTCTAACCATCAGAAAAGACTAGTTAAGATGTGCAGACTACCTTTACTGTTACTACCTTTATCTCCCATATTTGCAATAATGTTGTCTTATTCAATACATTAGAGGCATTAGAATGCCGTTTGAATTGTTTATTGGGGTATTAATTGTGGAAGCTAATAATAGAAGATACTGAAAGCTTCATTTGAATCAAAGCTCAAGCTTGTAATCATGGAAAGAACATTACCTCCCTTGAAGTAGGTAGAACTTTACTGCATAAATGTATTTATTTTTTGTTTGTTTGTTTTAGATGTAATTTTGGTGTATTGTTATCCTAAAACAATTATTACAAAAATCCCAGAATGTCCATATGGATGGGAAGTTAATCAACTGGCACTTGGAGGGATTTGTTATAATGGGATTCACGATGCAGGATACTATCAATTTATCATCCCAGATTTGTCACCCCAAAACAAATCATACTGTGGAACACAATCAGATGTAAGTAGCTAATGTGTTAACATTCCATTTTCTATACATGATTATAATTGTGCGTAGTACATGGGATATATTTCATAAGATTTTATCAAAGCACTATGTTATACATTTGAAAAAGAATTGATACAAATTTTCCAGCATTTTTATATTTCCAGTATTGTTAAAGATAACTAATTCATTTGCATTTATATTAAACTCAGAGTCACTTCTTGTCACTCCTGGCTCTGACATACTTAGGATTTGACTATCCAGTGCCTAGTAAAAGAAGAAAAGGGACCAAACATATGTTGTAGAGGTGAACATTTTTTTTTATCTGACCAGTACTAAAAAATTATATCAATTTGACAACTACTTATTTCATTGCTGTTAGGAGTACCCTTCTTACAGCAGTGTTATTTAATACCACTAATGAACATGTTTGATGCAAATTCTATTTTTCCTATTGTGCATATATTAATGCACTATTTTATTTTATTTCCAATGAACAGTTAAGATGTCAGAGGCATGGTGCTTACATATGTGTAATGTACACACATATACCAGAATAAGGCTAGAATATACCGTTTCCATATCATCTAGCAACAATCAAGAGCCAAGGAAAAGTGTAGGATATCCCATTCTATGTTATGCTATTTTATGTAATTCAAAATGGATGTTTAAGGTTACAATATCTGAACTGGAAATATAACTTACAGTGTTGGATTCACAATAAATGTTTATACTTTATTGACCTAATGGAAAGATAGAAAGAAATACCATTCCTTGTGGTCAAGGTTTATCGCTATCCTTACAAATATTTGTTTTTGCCTTTTTTTAAGTTCACATTTTTTCAGTGTTTTTGTTTAATTTTGTTTTGTCTCTTTAATTATTTTTTCTATTGGATTTTGGTTTTTAATCTATTGAATAATATAAAATTGTTAAAAAAACAAATTTAGATTTTTTCCATGGGTTTGATAAAAAATTTTCTACTTTTCTTTATTGTTGTTCTTTGCATGTGGACTCTGTTTTTCATTAAAGTGAAGAAATACATATTAAACAAAATAAAACATACATAAGTCCAGACAACCGATTTAGGCAGCAAAGTATTAGTTTTCTGTGTCCGTTTGGTGCCATCTAGCAGTCACCGGGCACTTATGATAACTATATAAGGTGGCCCTCTCACTCACCATTCCTGGGCAGCTTACAAAACAAATAAAACATCATTAAAACAGAAAGTGCAATAATAAATATGATTGGAACAATAAATTTTTAGAAGACCTGGCTGAATAAGTTCTTCTTGCCTTGTCTTCTTTATTTTCTCATCTTTTTGTCTCACCCTGAGCTGTGGTGTTGACTGAGCCTAAGAGACAGAGGATGCTTTTACTTTTACTTTTACTGTTACTGTTTTATTGTTTATTTTATTTTCATATTTTATAGAAAGCTTCAGTGTCTAATTTTTGTTAGTTGTGTTTGTTCCAGTTTTATTATCAAACTGCTCCGAGATTTTTAATGGAATTGAATGTATAAATGTTTTCAAATAAATGCATTTATTTAAAATAAATTTTAAACTTTAAAATACATTTTAAAGAAGTGGATTTATGCGGCATGTTCTTTAGAAGGCAAACTTGTGCTTATTTCTTTTATCTTTGTGTCGTTGTGAAATGGCTTGTTTCTGTTTGGTTGGAAACTCAACAGATTTAGAACTGAATTAATGACGGAACCATTTAAACTAAAATTGCATTTGCATCTTTTTCTTCACATGCAGTTTAAAAACCCTGTCTATCATTTCTACAACTCTGTCACTTCCAATGATAGCACTGTCATTGTGAAAAGCCAGCCTGTCAACTATTCTTTTACCTGCACCTATCAGGCAAACTATCTGGTGAACCATGCTGCCTTTGACCAAAGGTAACACTGCCCCAATTCACTGGAATTCCGTCCTCTAGCAAATGTTTCACTCTATTTTATATAGCATAGGAATCAGTTCTGTGTCATTTTCTGCCTTTTTTAGAGTGGCAACTGTTCATGTGAAGAATGGCAGTGCCGGTTCCTTTGAAAGCCAGTTGTCTCTAAACTTCTATTCTGTAAGTACAGTGTATGTGCTGATTGCTCAGTAAATTTCTCAGTAGTATAGTGAATAAGGCAAGATGTTGTAGCATCTTTAAAAAGCTAAGTTTCTTGGGTAGTTGTTCCAATTCATTGAATATTTATAAAGTATTACTAGCTTTATTGCCAAATTATAACTAAAACTGATTTATTTCTATTGACAGTTCTATGAGACTATTGGTTCACAGGTTTTGGTTGCACCTTGTAAACTTCTACGACCTCAAATCTCCTGATATTTTGGGATCATATGCAATTGGTAGGCTATCGTGGAAGATTATTTTGCAAGAACATTTGGGAAACATTTTTCCTCCTTACTTTCATTTATGAAAATCAGATTCATTTACATAAGTCATCATTGATACTCTAGACATTGTGTGATAATAAAATATATTTATGATATATCTATGCTTATATTTATTAATTTTATATCTTTCTTCAAAGAAGATGTTTATGGTTATTTTCATTAATACTATGCAATGGAAGTCAGATCTTTAATTCAAGCCAAGATTTGAGCTATAGAGAGTTACACGTAGCCTGACAACATATTGCTTATTTAAACATATGGTGGTTGAAATGATGTGATGTAGTGTGGTTACACTACCACTTCTATAGAATATTGTAGTTCATTTACCATGGTGCATTTGGGTGAACATGCACATGTGACTAGAAGTAAACAAATTCGTACCAACTCAAGGGAGATGGTTCAGGTCAACAAAACAAAACAAAGAGAACAAGTTCAGTTTATTAAGGAAGAAATGTGCTTCTATAGAAATATTCTGTGGAAATTAGCAGTCGTCGAGGTCACAGTTGTCCCAGAGGTGCTTTTTCGAAAGGCAACTGGACTTTGTTTTTCCTTGAAGATGTTTCACTTCTCATCCAAAAAGCTTCTTCAGTTCAATAGAAATCCTAAATATATGAGTTTTCTATTTTCATGGTAGAGAAGAAAGTACTCTGTTTTTCTTGTATGATGCAGGCTGAGGGAAGAAACAAGTCGTGTCAGTATTCAAACAAGAAATGCAAAATATAAAAAAGATGCTCGAAGAGGCAATCTCTTGAATAGTATTGCTGTTTCTAATTACTCCTTAGTTGACCCCAAGATTAAACAGTGCAAAGCGTTCAAGCTTATGAACTCCAGTCTCTGCCAAATTCACTATTTGAGGAAAATGAAAATGAATCCCACACATTTGGTATCTTGTCAATGTGATACCAAATTCATTCTTCTTCTCTGTAGCAATCTTTGTGGTTTATACAAAACATCACTGTATATTAATAGTATGCTATGCAGTGTGCATCATAGTTTGTATATTTGCATTTCCAAACTACAGAGGCACTGTTCTTCAATTTAATGTTCCCTACTAGTGGTGCAAAAAGCCATTAAAAAAGGAGTAACCAAGTTAGAGACGTTGGACTGAATGTCTTTTTCCATTTATATGAACGTTATTTATCCTCAGAATTTGGTATTATCAGCGCATGTTACTTAAATGTTCTCACGTCCCCATATATCATCTCTGACAGAGAATGACCTAGATTTTGTTCTGAATTATTTAAGAAGCTAGATATAATTATATTGCGGAGGTAAACAGGTGAGATAACTGATATTTTCTTGTGTACTCCAGGGTAATATCTCAGTAATGTTGAAATTATGATTTCTAACACATCTAAAATAAAAGCTTATTAAATTATTATGTAAGTATCTGTGCGTCTTAAGGTCTGCAGGAGTCTGGGTTGATCGTTGATGACCAGGACCATCCATTAAGCAGAGTGAACTGACAAAGGAACACAAAAAAAAAACTTAAAGGAATTCAAAAGGGCAGCAAATGTTTAATTTAATTTATTAATTTAGTTTAATTTATTTTGTATAACAACAGCATTCTACTTCAAGGGGAAAGTCATTTTCTATCTCAGGTATAAAAATAATTTGCTCATTATGATGCAATGTGTTCTAATAAGTGGGGATTACATCTGTTTTTTTCAGTTCAAGCAGCAAGGAAGATCTCATCATTTGGCTGTGTACTGTAGAAAGCAGTACTATCATTAGAATTTCAGATGTCGCAAAAGGGTAGCAGATCGTTAATTGTTAATTATTATGAAACTTCAGCTGCCGAAATAATTTGGCTGGCCTCAGACACTCTGAGAAAGTATGATTTTCATTTGCTGCTCCTACATATTTCCTGCAGCAATAAAATAAAATAAAATAAATCACCTGACCCTGTTTTTTTATCTCAGAATGCCAAGTTTTCAAACAAGAAGGAAGCCCCTTTCATTGTTGATACATCAGAAATTGGCTCTGATGTATTCGCTGGAGTGGAAGCCAAGGGCTTAAGTCATAGGTAAGATTTTTTTATATCGGTGGCTCCCAACACAATGTTGATGTTCTGTCAGTGCTCAAGTCTCTTTCTCCTTTTGCAGATTTAAAGTAGTGTTGAGCAGTTGCTGGGCAACCCCTTCCTCAGAATATTTCTACCAAATCCAGTGGCCTCTGATAACTAAGGGGTAAGTAATTCATTCTCTCTCCACCAGTGGTACTCCACTGGTTAAATATATCTTACTATTTATTTATTTATTTATTAGATTTATATCTCATCTGTTTCTTCCTCATTTTAATAATGTCTGTTATTTGTTTGGCATAGGTGTGCAACAGATGACTCCATTTTAGTACATGAAAATGGCAAAAACAGTCGAGCCACTTTCCAGTTTAATGCATTTCGGTTCCAGAATATTCCCAAACTTTCCAAAGTATGGCTACATTGTGAAACATATGTGTGTGATAGTGAAAAGTTCTTCTGCCCTGTGGTACGTTCATTAGATAATAGTTAACAATTAAATCTAGATTCCCAAAAGAGGATACATGAACCTGAAAAGACAATCCAGTGTACATATGGATTTTTGGTCCAACATTTCAATACAGTATTCAATCAGTTTTAAAGCAATTTATCTTTTTGTTATGACTTACATTAAAAAGCTAAGCCTTTATGCTTTGTGGTTCCAGATACGTTATATTTCAAGTTCTACACTCCATCTAGCATTTTTGCTAGGGGATTACGGACTTGATATTCAATATACCAAAATGACATTGGTCAGTGGATCTGAGGATTTGCTTTAATGCTTCTACAGACAATAAAACTTGGATTTGGGTGTAGAAGTATCACGGTAACATTCCTTTGCTAAGTTTTATGGCTGCTTGAATAAAAGCTATATCTCAGACTAACATACTTTAAATGTTATTGTAAAACAATGTGAACTTCATCTATATAAATGTAAGTTTCATATGAGTAAGAATGGAAAGGAATAACTTGTGATATTCACTAGGGGGTGCTAATGCATTGTTTGTGATAGTGTTGCCCTATACTGTTTAGAAAGCTATCTGGGTATGATAAGTGTTCTGTGTCTCATCAAGAATTACCATTTATTTGGAAACCAATAAAAGAGTTGTATAATTTACTGTAAGTAACCACTGTAAGTAAATTTATTGTTTGTGACAGTTCTACATCTATAGCCTTACCTATAATTTCTGAAGTATTGGTTTGAGATTCCCTTTATAAAAATCTTATGCAGGAGGCATTGTTTTCATTGACTTACATGTCAATGCATGTGACTGAATGTGGGGCATTCAGATACAGTTATATATATCTAACCAGTCAAATTTTAGAGACACCCATGTCTTCTTGATAACAATGGAGAAATGGTTTGGCATTGCCTTCTCCTAGGTAGGCTGACTTCCTTCATCCCTGCTTCATTTCAGTTACTCTTATTATGGATTGTTTGTAGCTTCACCTCATCCTTCTTCACCTTATCAGGAATTTCAATCCATGATAATGTTGCTCTCTGGGTTGCTGAATCCTTCCAATATCTCAGATAATTCTCAGGGAAGGATTGTGGTACTTTTTTTTTTTTTTGCTTCTGTTCACTTGTGTCTGATTCTTGAACTTTGCCTCCTAGACTACTCCCTGCAGTTACCTTGGCAATGTTTTTCAGAAGCTTCCTTTCTAGGGCTGAGAGAACGTGATTGTCTCAATATCACCTAGCTGGCTTTGTGCCTAATATGGGATTAGAACTCGCAGACTCTCCGTTTCTAGCCTGATGCTTTAGCCACTACATCATATTGGCTCTTTAATGGTACTTAATTCTTACCAGATATACCAAGGATGAGGTTATTCCATGATACTGTTGCTAAAGATCTGCAAGAACGCTCTCAAAATGTTTAAAAGAAGGGAATCTGTATTTTTTTTGGTTGGTTAAACGAAATAATTTGTCTTTTTGTTGTTATTCTCTCTGAGTTCTATAGCTACTTATGATGCATACTTTTTATAAACTAGGATTAACTGTTTTAATCAATTTTTTTTGCTCTTTTTAAGGCATGTGCAAAGCGAAGAGAACATATGGAGCAAACAGGCGGTGTTTTAATTGCAGAATTCATTGTGAGAAGTAGGTTCTAATGTTTCTAATGAAAGTGGGAATGGTTTAGCAGAAGAGACTTGTTTCTTCACATGAAAAGAATTGCCACAGTCATTCACTTTCATATTCAAGTTACACATTGTTTATCCGTATAAACATATCATTCAAACACACCCACACAGAGACATCTTGCTTCAGACTTCATACCCCACCCTTCTTCTGTAATCCACATTTACTATGTCCTCCCTCCCACCATCATATGCATCAGTAATGAAGTCAGTTTCATTTTTCCTTTCCTGAGTGGAATATTTCATAGCAAAGAGGGTTTACTTTGCTCCACAGAGGTCTGGAAAGAGCAAATGCAAACTCACATTTCACTTGGAAGACTGCTGAATTTTTCTGAGAAGGAGAAAAAAAAATATAAGACATAAACTATAAATATCAGCAGTGGGTGCATGCTAGCCTTAGTCTGACTTTTGGCTACCTCTCAACTGATTCCCTGATTAAGGCAGAAACAGAGAACATTTAAACTGAACGTGGACTATTTATGATCCACTTTCAGAGAGTCTTGGATTCAGATGCATTCCAAGATATTGAGGAATCTTGCAAGGTGAAATTAAGATGGCCTTGTGGCCTAAAAAAAATGGGCAGTGGATTAATGCAGTTGATCAAGTCAAATTAGATAAGGAAAAGTCATTTTATAATGACTCTAGTCAGACTAAAGTATTTTTTTTTAATTTGGAAAGTTGTTTGTAGGGGATAGCTGGGATGAGCTGTTTGAGATATTTTGTTTACTCTTTAGAAAGTGTAATGATCAGCTACTCTGAGCACTATTTAAAATGAAATTGCAAATTCAGCTATTCAGTTTTCTGAAGTGGCCATTATTTTTAGAATTGATGTACCTTGTATTGAAAATATCACATACTTTGTTAATCTAAAAGAGTTTTTTCTTGTTTCACACAGGCAAAGGGTTATCCAGGCATTACACATTATCAGGTAAAATTTAGAAATATTATAATTAAAAGATTAATTGCAATCCAGACAATAGGAAAGTGTAATGCTTCAGTATGAAACTGAAAAGTTGCTTCAGCATATGTGGGAACCTATAGGCATCACCTGCCAACTTCTTGGGTTATATACCTGTTTCACTGAATCACTGACATGTTGACAGCTCTTGGGAAAAGGTGCTGCTCTTTCAATCAGCTGGTGGGTTCACGTTCCTGCATATTGTAAAAAACAAATTGAGCAGCCCTAATAGGTAACAAATGAAGACTATTGTTTTAAATCAGGGGTGTCAAACTGCCGACCCATGGGCTGGATGCGTCATGCCGAAACTGCGCCCACCCATTGCCGGCAATGGGAAAAAAGTCGCAATACATCACGACGCGTCACGTGACATTGTGAGTTTGACACCCCTGTTTTAAATTAAGAGCACAAGGGCGTTTTGTTGTATATGCTTTCTGTGTTACATAATATTTTTCACAGCTGGACAAATTTTCAGGCAAAACTCATTAAAGTTACAAAAGATTTTACATGATACTACCCTGTTAACATCACAATCTTGATAGGGAGATGTCTGCACAACATGACATGTCATGAAACATAATTTAAAATTCCTGATCAAATTCTAATATTTTTTTCTCATTGGAAGAGTTCCTGACAGCAAAAGTAGGCAGCCATTATCCATAACCGTAGGAGTTGTGGTGGCACAGTGGTTAGAATGCAATATTTCAGGCTTACTCTACCCACAGAATAGAGTAAGAGTTCAATCCTGATGATCTTGAGATTGACTCAGCCTTCCATTCTTCCGAGGTCAGTAAAATGAGGACCCAGTTTGTTTGGGGCAATACACTGATATTATAAAAGTACATTAATAAAGCACTATAGAGCGGTATATAAGTTCTTAAATTGCTATATGCCACTCAGAGATTGCATCACAAAATGTGCAGATAAAATGTGCAATGTTTAGCTGGACAATGTTCTGTTTGCTGGTTGTTTCAAAATTTGCAGGTGGAATGGCAATAGGTATCTACTGGCTGGCAAATGACTTCAGTTCCTACCTGTAGCCTCCCAACTAGACATTTTGAAAAATTGGCTGAAATTGCACTATCAAGAAACATCCATTCCAGTGCTGAAAGTTAGTATTGTAATGGAATCAGAGTAATCTTTTCATGTCATTTAAAAATGGCCTTCCGCAGAGCTTCAGAGTGAGCAAGCAGCAGCCCCCAACCTTCAGATATTGTTTAGAGTACCGGCTTACTACATTTCCCATAGTCTTCTTCCATATAGAACCTAGATATATCACTGTATGTATATGTGTGTGTGTGTGTGTGTGTGTGTATATATATATATATATATATATATATATATATATATATATATATATATATATATATATATATATATTTTCAAATAAATACTCAATAATAAATAATTAGTACCTTCACTATGAAAACCAGTTTGGAGTAGTGGTTAAGGCACTGAGTTGGATTTCCACTTTAGATACAAAACCAGCTGAGAGACTTTGGGTCGCTCACTCTGTCTCAACCCTAGAAAGGAGGAAACCAAAGAGGAATTGGCAAACCACTTCCAAAAATCTTGCCCCAAAAGCTGTAGGGAGCAGACCAGACAGTATCTTGGACTCTATATTAGTTTGAAGATACAAAAACAGAAACAAATGAAATGTACATCTTTACAATACTTTTGAAAGTACAAGAATGTAAGCAGATGTGACAGAAACTGTGCGGTGACAGTTGTTAATGACTTATATTCTTTCTATTTGTCTTTCTTTTGCAGTTATTTCCCATTTATTCCTGCTACTTGGAATTTGTGTAGTTTTAATATAATATCTGATCCAACTTTAACTGTTAATTATTATACTGTGGTTGTCTGTTGCCCACTTCAAAATTTTGCATAAAAATAATTCTGTGTGATCTAATAATAGTGATTTGTGTTCACTTATAATATAATATAAATTTCTTGTTTTCTGAGCAAGAGAATAAAGATATTTAGTATCATTTGCAACTGTTTTTCCCAAATGTTAGCCCAAACAAAAGGCAGCCTTTTATTTAATTTTGACTTTGTGAACCAAGCATCTATCTCTTGAATATTGTGACTAGCAAGGAAACCACATTGCAGAAATAAGCTAGTTATTTTAGTACAGTTTCTTAAAGAATGTAGTAGAGAATAATTGGGTTAGCAGACTAATGCCTAGATTAATATAGCTGTTCTTACCTCAAAGTACCTTGTAATTTTCAAGATAAATCAATGTACACCAGTTTTGTTCTATAATTAGATCTTATCTAATTAGATCTTATGTTAGAGAAGTCTTGTGTACAACCAAGACCACAGCCCATTACTGAGTAAAGTATATTTGTATTAAGGACTGGATTCATATATCTTATTAAGCCATAAACCATGGTTTCTGGACCATAATTACTAGTTTCATGCAACAAATGACAACAAAATGTAAAGACACCGTTCCTATCTACATTCAGATTAATGAAGCCATGATGTCCATAGAAGCTTCATAGGAAATACATAATGTTTGTACTACAGTCTTCCTGATGGTACCAGTAATATAATTTGAACAGTATATAACATTTAGTGAATAAGTAGGTTTTCTGTTCCAAGCTGCATTTCATTTTAGGGCCACCATTATCAGCTTTTAGAAATTATCACCTAAGTAAATCATTAAAGTTTAATATTTAAAGTTGAATAAAAGCTTGCAATGCCTAGAATATTCCTTAACCTTTCTACTCAGTGAGGACTTTATTGGGCTGTAACTAATGGGTTGAATGTTATACAGTAAATCTATTTATTAAAACTTGACAGTATTAGTTAAGAGAATATATATATTTGAGAACATAAAAAGGAAATAATTAAACAGCCCATTATAAACTTATTATTTTCAATATGATTTTTATGAACTAATATACAAACTACAATATAAACTTTTTTTAACATGGACAAATGAAAATAAAAATAATAAAAACCATCATTTTCATTCATGTGCTTTATCCACATTTAATTGTATTAGACAAATGAATATGTCATTTTAAAATCAATCATAGATTACAAAATGAACTGGCAGATATAGTTTGTTAAAATACTAGAGCCACAGCACCTGAAACAATGTATATTCTTATGGCAATATAACATGAAGAATGAAATTTGAATAAGGGCAGGAGGAACAATATAAATTTCATTTAATCAAATGGGTCTTCAACATTACTGTATGTTAATATAGTGAAATCACCATGCTTTTCTTTAAACAAAACTTCAATGAGATATTTTTAAAAGAATTAAGGAAGACTATTTAGATTTCATATTTTTTAAAAAATAATAAAGATAATTAGCTTTATGTCTATGGAGATTCTCAATTATCCTGGTCATGATTGTCTATAAGGTGTCCTAAAGAAGTGAAATGTTTTCAAGCAAAAAACCAAAAAAGTCTACTTGCATTTTGGAGAAAGCACTTTTGTGAGATAACTACCTTTAGATTTTTCTACTTCATCTTACATTGCTTTGTTTCTAATTCAAATTTTATTCAGAACTGATACCTGTACTATACAATAAAATACATATTTCAATAAATTTATTTCTAAGACATTGTTGACCCTCAAGGAGTGTTTGCTTATGTTCCAATAAGTCACATTGTGTCTGATAAGATTCACTAGACTATTTCCTTAGTTGTACATTTTGATAGTCATTTAAAAAAAATTACAAAAAAATCTTTGCAGACAATATGCAGGACATTTCTTATACTAGTGTAAAGAGCGAGCTTTACTATCTAATACTATGATATTACGCATTGAAATTACATCAAATATACTTCCATAAGGCAAAACACACACAAGAATATGTTGTGCAGATACACATACTATTCAATAAGTAATAGGGGGCTTTGTGAGAGTTTCATTGTGATGCACTTACACAGAAATGGTAACAGTTGATGAATTTAAGGTAAGAAAAAAATATCCTACTGATTGCCCATGGGTATTTCTCTTTATTTAAATTTGGTTTAGGATCTATTCTTTCATAATGTTAAATTTAGGTTTGGAACAAATGTGAATTCTAGAAGGTAGTAAGCTTACAAATGCCTAAAACAGCTCTAGCCCTATTGAAGGAGCTTTATACTTGGTTTGACTTGAAGAATCAATTAGTAGGATATTACTATTTAGAAGGATTGTGCTCTGTTTCCCCAAAGATACTTCAAAGTTTGGAGCAAATGCAGGTCATAAAGACTACAAGTGTTTAAATCAGCCATGGTTTTTTAACAAGAATGTACAACAACTGCAGACGGTATCCACGTGAACACAGAAAAAGACAGCTGCTTTACAGAGCTTCAGATAGCTATTATGCTTATGGTTCCATCTACATCAAAGCACCTTCTTGGAATGAAATCTATTAGATATATTTGTCTCCTTTCTACCAGTTTGACAATTAAGATAGTTTACAACAATATAAGTGTACAAACTGTGGGCTAAACAGCAATGCAATTAAAATACAGATAAATGTGAAATATTAAAATTAAATTAACAGTTAACATGGTGAAAGAAAAGTGTTTTTACTAAATTTTAAAAACTAGGGTAGGGATCTTCAATCTTGGCCCTTTTATGACTTGTGGACTTCAACTCCCAGATTCCTCAGCCAGCATGCTTGGCTGAGGAATTCTGGGAGTTGAAGTCGACAAGTCATAAAAGGGCCAGGTTTGAAGACCACTGTAGTAGGAGATCACATTCAGTTAATACATTTAGGTCAAGTAAAGTCCTTAGCTACAGATTCTGCCTCCTCATTTCCCTTCAGCTGTGGTTGAAACCTGCTGTTGAAATCTGGTAGTGGCATGTCAAATCCAGCTTTTCCTTTCAGCCAAAAAGTCCTTTGCTGTCCTTTACCCTAGCAAACAACAAAAATAAAGCTCTTTTACATAAGATCAAAAGCAAAGTTATTCATATGTTGTTGGTGTCAACATATGAATATGTTGATAATTGCAGAATGCTGGAAAAGATTGCCTAGGACAGTGGTCTCCAACCTTTATGGCTTGGCAGAGAGGGGAACTGGGCCACATGAGTAGCTGACTGGTGTGCACAATTCGGCCAGCCACTCGGCCCAATTCCAGATAGGCCATGGCCTTGTAGTGGGGTGCAGCCTGGGTGTTGGGGACCCCTGGCTTAGAAGATTGGCAGCTTTTTAGAAGGGATTATCATTTAGCATGATTAAAAGGGTTCCTTCAAGGAAAGCATAATGAAGAAAAAATGGAAAAAAATGGAATACTGGGTCTGCCACTTTTAAGTATCCCAATCTTTCTTCATAATAAGACTGCTTTTGAAAAGCCATTTAATATTCATGGTTTACAATCCTTTCCCTAACATTTATTTTAGATCCTCATTGTTTAAATGGCCCAACAAAGTGTCAACATCCGGTGATCTTTGATTTCACAAAAATGCTAAGGTGGGTCAAACCTAGTTAGTAGTTGAGTGAGACCCAGGTTTCTAGGCTACGTTAAAGAACCAAGCCAAAGTTAACAAAAACTTTACTATCTCTCAAGTAAGGCTGATCTTGAATGCATGCATATTTTTGTACTGAAAAAGCTAACAGTGATGTAGTGGATGCTCAAAGTATTGACCAGTCTGTGAATGGTTGTAATGTCAAAGCCCTGAGATAGGGATGGGCAATAAGACATATTTTCTTGTTTCTTCAGTTCTCATTGTCTTTCAGTTTTAGCAATGCTGACTAGCTCTGATGAGAGTTGGAGTTTAATTGTGTCCCAAAATTTACACACTATCAAAAGCTTTCCACACAACATTTAACTATAGGGAGGATTAGTCAAAATATATTGTATTCTGGTTTGCTAAATCTTCTTTTAATAATTTATTCTTCTAACCCATGGGTATCAAACTTGATCATGTTATGTGACATATCGTGACGTATCATGACTTTTTTGCCTTTGACACCTCCAGCCCACGGGCCGCCAGTTTGACACTCTTGTTCTAACCCATTCCCCTCTTTTCAGCTAGAGTATTCTTTGATTCTATGGAAGGCATACCTTTATTCTTATAGTTCCTCTTTCTTGCAAATTATAACCACCAATTCTTTGAAGAGCATTTGCTGTGGTATTAGAAACATGGATTTGCAGAGCTAAGAAATGCAGAGAGAGACAGCTATTATGTATTTTTACATAAAGTTTATAAAGACACAAAAAAAGAAAAAAGTACATTAAAAAGAAAAAAATAATAATAAAAAACATATATAAAGAAATTATTCCCTCTGACCTCAAGACAAATACAAATTGCAGTAATTTATCCCCATCTTCAGTCTGCCATAGCTTCCCTGGAAATGCAGTAATGAAAAGTTTTTGAAAGTATTCTGCTTTAAACGGTTTAGTCTAACAACATTTTCCCCTGTCTATTATATAAACACTTAATTACAAATTAGGGTCCATCTGTCAAGCTGATTGCAATTCAGGTGGTTGTCATATTTAAGAATTAATTTGAAGTCCTTTTTTTCTAATAATGAGCAACCAGATGTTTTCTCTACCTGTCATAGCTGTCTTTCTATTGCATTGCATATTTTGCTAGTTTGACATCAGCAACAGCAGGAGATGGAGAGATTGGAATGGGAGTGGTTGGAGGGGTTGGGTTTGAAGCAGAGCCAGCCCTGATTGTGAGGAGCACCAATCAAGCACAAGGTCAGCAAAAGGAATTTGGAGATGGGAAAGGTGTGAACGCAGGATCCCTTTCCAAGCAACCTGAGAACTTGTAGTTGGACATTGACTGATGACAGGGTCATGGCCAGGGGAAAAGGGGAAGTTAGTTGCATTGTTTTCATGCCAAGCGAACAGATTTTGCCTGCTCTAATCTGTAACTGCTTTGTTTTCAGCAAAGTATACTCTTGGATCAAAAAAATGAACCAGGAATCTTTCTATGCTAATTAAACAACTGGGATGGATAACACTACCTGAGCCTAAAGATAATATTATTTCTCTGCAACTTCTCAGCAATATACTTATGATTTCCTATTACTGCCATCCATTTATATCTTGTAGACTACTGTGCACTGATTTCTGAAAACAGGATGCACTAATAAAATGGTATATATATGGTTTACATCAACCTTTTATTTTGTCTCTATAAGAAATGATAACATACGTAAGCTGGTACTTTCCATCCGTGAAGCTGTGTTCACAGTGTCTCCAAAAAGACAATACCGTGGTCTTGTGATGCCTACTACACCTGCAACAACAGGGCCTAGGATGACAAATATTAAGAATTATTTCAGCCACATATAAAAGGTGTACAAGATTCTGTCATGCTTTATTTCTTACTGAAATATAGAAATAAAATTTGGATTTTAGGGCACCTCATCTGGATATTGGAATAAGTAGATTTTACATATATACAACTATAGTGACTTTTGAATGCTCTTATTTCTAAAGCACAGTATTTATTGAAGAAATAATTTTCTTAGCTATAAGAGCCAAAGTTGTATAAGACTATGCTTAAGAAAATGGATCAGCTTAACCATCTTTCCACTATAGTCAACTACTGCCTAGCTACTGTGAGGATTAAAATATGAGTCAATTGAAATCCAATTAAAAATCCATTTAATCTAATACCTTGTTTTTCCAGCAGAAGATAATTTTTATTTTGTTCAGAAATTAACTCTTTTCTGAAAAAAAATTTGAATGGTTCAGGCAAGTATAATGCAAAGAATGTCCTGATGCATTCCTTATATAATACTAGTAAAGTTGTTTTGGTAATATGGCACATGGATGAAATGCTGCATATAAATAATTATATCCTTAATACTACAGCATCAGATACACATAATCACAACATTCTGGTTATGTATCATGGAGATTATTCCTATGAGATTTGTGTACAGATTTGAACATGTAGTGCTCCTTTTTTCCTCTGAATATATAGAGAATACCAGCAGACATCTGGAAGTAGGATGGCAAGAAGAATACAGTCTCATTACCATCCCCCAATCAGTGAGTAGCTGATACATCATACAAAGACATATTATGGCTTGTTTGATTTTTGTCTTGGCTTGTTATATAAATACAACCATTGCACTTAATAAAGCATAGATTATAACCAACTTCAGTTCATTATAAATTAGTTAAAGTAGTTAAACCATTACTTCATATGTTATACATGATTTCCATACTAGAATAGAGTGGAGTAGAATAGAGCAGAACAGAACAACAGAACAGAATAGAATCAGAAATAACAAGTGACAAGATTAATTCTCAAGCATCAAATGTAATGTTCTAATTTATTTTATATTGTGACCATCTGAAATACAGGCACATATTTCAGGATGGGTTCTAGGATTGACTTAAAAGCTGTAATGTCTCTCTAAAACAGACAGGAAAAATAAAGGCAATGAATTTTTACACTACCAATAAAAGAAGCAATTTTTCTTAGTTCATCAAAGAGCCCTATCTTAAAGGAAGTTTTGCAATGGGGGGGGGCGGGATATAAGAGTGTAGGCTTAAGTCTAAAGGACACTTCCAACTCAGTCTATCTGACATAAATCAGAAAGAATAATAAATTGCAAGTGTTTGCTGATTCTGTGCCAATAAGCAGTATGTGATATGATAAATTCATTTCCACAAAAGGTCAATTCAGTTAAGATCTGAAAGTCCAAAGAGATTTATGCTATTTACCTGTATGAATTCCAATTCGCACCCTCAATTTCTCATTAGGTAAGTGCCTGATTTTGAATGATATAATTGCACTGAGAAAGTGCAAAGACATTGTGGCAATTTCTTCAACATGTTTTGCCCCATTGGGAATGGGGAGGCCACTAGCCACCATGTAGGCATCTCCAATAGTTTCAACCTAGAAACGAAAAAAGCCATCATTTGTACTTGTATATAGATGGAACTCAGTTCCTAAAAGGGTGAAAGTAAGACATAGTTTTGGAAGGTTCAAGTCTTCATAAGTCAACAGACACAAAACTTGTTAAGTGAAAGGAATCTCATGTCCCTTGTGTCTTAATTATCTCCACAACTGTTTACAGACAAAGATATATGGCAAATTATGGATTTTTTTCATGCCTACTGACAGGAATGATGCAAATATTCTTTCTTGGGTAAATTTTTCCCTACCTTGTAGACATCATATATTTCAATGATGTTATCAAATAGACTATACAGGTCATTAAGGAGAGTGACAACTTGCAGGGGAGAGCTGAAGGAGCATAACTTAGTGAAGCCGACGATATCTGAGAAGAAAATGGAGACCGATTCAAAGCTTTCAGGTTCCACTGATCTTCCAGCAACAAGTTGTTCTCCTATAAAACTGGAACATAAATGGATGAAAGATAAATTCTGCATATATTCAAGACTCTTAAAATCATAAAAGTGTACAAGTTATATACAATTTATCATCCTTAAAACAAGATAATTCTTGATTCTTCAAATGAAAGATTGGAGTTATTTACCACAGTATGCAGTTGAGACATAGCTTTACAACACAGCAATAATGTTATTTGTTTCAAAAATATGTGTACTGCAAAAGTCAGGATTTCCACCAGCAAATCTGATAAATTAACCTAAATGAGGTTTATCGGAAAGAAACGGTCAGGTTCCAGCACAGGACTACTATCTACCAATTGATTTTCAAAGGAAGTCTCTTTGTATGCTCTATTGTGATGGCAATTTTTTTTTATCATTCTAGTGCTTTTATAATACAACCAGCTTAAGAGGATGGAGGAGGTTGGTGGAGGTTGGTACATTACTGTAGCAGGATCACAGTATATCTGGTCTTAGTTTGCTTAACTGCCAATTCTGTTCCCAGGAGCCATATGCCAAAAGTAGGGAAAAGGGAATTAGTCACTGTTAGACAAAACTGAACAAATAGTTGGATGAAGCCAAACTAAATGTTGATGGGTATATCCCCTTGCTCTTTGTGCATTTCTTTTCTTTTTCTTCCTTTTCTTTTTTGTCATTCAATAGATTTTTGAGAGCATCATATCAAAATAACTATAGGAGGCATTGAAATTAGACCAAGGATTACATGAAAGTAAATTGTGTGCTTTGAGTTGCTCATTGTTTTCTAGAAAAAAAGCACTTGTCACAATTCACTGGAGATCTCGGCTGAAAGTTTATTACTAAGATTTTAAGTAATCTGGTGTTTACAGCAGATCAAACTGCTAAACAGCAATGTGGTTCAGATTCAGATTTAATGACATTAATTTTGAACCATGAATATCTAAATCCTTTATAAAAAGGATTAAGTATTAGAATTACCATTTCCCTTTTGTAAGTAAGTTGCCATTATCATTGCCTTATTCCAAGACATTTTTGACCCTTCATTCTAGGGGCATTTATTCTTAATAATTAAAACTATGTCAACTCCATTCTAACATAATGCCAAATCAATAAACGAAAACAACCTATGCATTGAAAGAAAATGAAAAGATAATCTGAGCTCGCATATTTCTGTTTCTTTTTGTATCAGAGCTGTTTCTCCATTGCCAGCAATGGGGTGGGTGTGGTTTCCTGGTGATGCATCCAGCCCATAGGCCAGCAGTTTGACACCCCTGGTTTAAATGAAAAAACCAAATAAAAGTTTATAGTAGTGGCTCCCAACCTTTTGGACACCAGGGATCAGTTCTGTGGAAAGAGGCTTTTCCACGGACCAGAGGGGTGGAGTTTCATGTGCAGCTTACATGCCACGAATGAGGCTTCGCTTGTTTGCATGCCCGATTTCTGGCATGCTACAGCCTGGTGCCGGTCCATGGACCGGGGGTTGGGGACTCCTGGTTTATAGCAAATGAATGTAGTAAAAATAGGATTCTTTAGGATAAAGATGGTGTCTACCAATGTATTTGTACTTTCATCCCATCCTCATGCCCCTCAGACCTCTGGGTAAAGATTGTTCTGTGATGTATACTTTTTCATTATTAAAGAAAAAAGAACTGGAATTGTAACAAAAAACACTCTACAATACATTGAGAGTCAATTTAGCTTGGGGCTAGACCTATTGTGCAAGATGAAAACAGGTAGACAATCTACTCAGAAATAAAGGAGAAAAAATTAAAGATTTCCCTTACCTAGGTAGCATGGTTGATAAAAGCGTTTCGGTTTTCTTTTTTTCTGCCAATAATAGGGTCGTTCTTGCTTCAACTACTTCTTCCAGATGATTTGCATATGTTTCCAGTTTATTAACCATGTTGTCTAAGATACTGAAGTGGCTTTTAGAAGTGTTCAAAAAGCAAATATTGAATGAAACTTACTTTACCATACTATAAAAGTGTCATGTAGGAGAATGTGTATTGCTTCTGTTGTATACATTAAAAATCTCTTTATTCTGTATTATTCTTAAAGAATTGAATGTGCCCTGATAGCCACAACAATAATTACTTAAAACTACTGAAAAAAAATAGAAATACATTTAGTTAAAACTATGAGATTTTCAGTAGTTTCAACTAAATGTATTGATGATACTGGTTTTTTTTAATAGCTTACTAACCTAAAGATCATAAAATAGTTTATAAAATTGTCCAGATTAATATTTATTGTATACACCTTCTGACATAGGAGGTTCATCTTCCAGCGTCATAATGTTTAGCCTTTTGGTAGTGTCCTTTGGATTTTCTTGGCAAAGATACTGGAATAGGTTGCCATTATTGAAAGAGTGTGTCCAAAGATGGCTAAATAGCCATGATTAAATATCCATTATTATTTATTATTAAGTACTGATTAATAATTATTATTAATGGATACTTACATATATTGCTATATTTTGACAGACTTTCAATATTAGAACACTACTGGTAACAAAACCTCTGAATAATCATTTTAATAAAACAAAAATAACAACCTCTTGTATTCTTCTTTATAAATAACTCCATTTCTTGATTTGGGAGAGGCAAGCATGTGAGAATGCTGAGCTCTATATCTTTCTTTTATTATGTATTTGGTATCTTCATTAAGAAACCATCACCTTAAGATTAGAAATATCTTCCTTGTCAGTATCAAATAAAGAATAACGGTGAACAGAGGTACTTTCGCTTCAGGAGAAAATTTACCCATCAGGGCTGGCATCTCTTAATGCTGTCTTTATCTCCAAGAACATTGGCCGCTTTTCTGGATTTTCATCCCAACATGCCTTCAAAAGTTCAGTTATCTTGTAATTGCATTTGTCTACTGAAAGAGAGGGTCGCAGTGGAACAGAAGACTTAGAATCCTTGATTGTTTTTATTATTTCTGGAATTAATGAACACAACAAGATTTCAAAATATTACACATTTTGCTTTTCATCTAATATCGATATCAAACCATAAATTGTTGTAATTGCCTGGAGGTATTTGTTGTGAGATGCGTGGCCATATAAATGTGACAAATAAATGAATAACACATTGCATTAAGTCAAAACCAAGCAAATTGCATTTACAGCTTAGCACAGGTTTAGGAAGTGACAAATATGAGATCTGGTATCCAAAACCTCAGATCTGACAGTTTCTAAACCCATGCTAAGCCATAATACTATTTGGTTGGCTTTGGCTTACTATAATTTCTGGATCCAGTTTTGTAGACCAGATAAAGCCACAGATATGCATCCATTCACTGGAAAGATATAGATTCAAAAAACAAAGCAACTAATTTTCTTTAATGCAATTTGAGTTTTTCTCTTTCAAAAAATAAGCATGAAGTGGGACTGGAATGCTTAGGTAGGATTTGTAAACAAAACAGAAAGAAACCAGGCCTAAATGTCCTATAATAATATGTACATCTCATTTTAAATGTTTTTTATTATTTAAAACAATCAAATTCCCTTTAACATAGCTCCAAATTTTTTTAGTACCACAATGGCCATATTTGAGCAAACACATTTTCAGACTGTTTATGAAGGGGTGGAAGGGAGATTGCCTTTTAAAAACAATCCCCTCTTTACATACAGAAATGGAAAAATATATACCAGCACTGAACTGAATGATGTCATAGCATCCCTGGGAAAAGCATTGTATATGTTGTATTTGTGATCAACACTTCCCAGAGCTTAGAAAACAGATGCATAGAGATAAGAACCATATCAATGTGGGAGAGAGTTGTTTAATTATATAATGGATGTTTAATTGCATGCACAGCAGGCAAAAATTTATTGACAAGATATTGAAGAGATTCAGATTATTCTAAATAAAGAATTGATAAGCAATAACTTGTTAAACAAATTCTAAAACATAATCTAATATGTAGAGGAGAAAAAGGATTGGTACAGGGCAATAATTTATCAGAAGAAATATATGTAGGGAAAGAGATAAAAGAAACAAACCCAATTGAGATACTTTGTGTATATGAATTCTTGGCTTTGAAATATGATTGTCCTTATGGAAAAACAGAATTATGTCTGAACTGACTGGTCATGTAGAATTACGTATCTCAAAATCTGATACAATCTTTAGTATGGGGATGCATACCATTCCTTTAAAAATGTTAAACATATTGTGTATATTAGTTAGCAGACATATCAGTAATACTTCCCAAGAACTTTTGGATGACATGTTCTGCAAATTGTCCTCCTCCTCCTCCAATGCATACATACATATAAACAGATAGTAAATGTTTGTGTGTGTATGTGTCTAAACAAATTTTTCTACCTATCAATGTTGCAGAACAAATTGCACAATTTCTCACAATAAGGGGAAAAAAAGAACCTTCTGCACTCCTATTTTGATCTTGAAATGGACCATCTTCATGATTATATATCAATTCTCTCAAAATAATAGCAAAACTGTAAACATCACCCTTCTGGGTGCCATGAAATGGATACTCTCCCATTCTAAGCAATTCAGGAGCTGTCCAGTATAAATCTGCAAACAAACAAAAAAGGACAGATTAATATGATGTAGATATTTAGAGCTCTTGTTTCAAATACTAATTATATCTAAAGCAGTCTTTTTAATGTTCTATGTTTTACCCCAAGTCTGAAAAAAATGTGGGATAGTTTGGTGACCGTTAGGAGTAACTCTTTATGATTATTGCTTACTTCTGCAATTATATATAATTTAATTATATAGCAATTGTAAGATTATTGAGCACTGTTTTGCAGTGTTTTGTAAAGTAAAAATCTATGGGTACATAAGCTGTACTTTAGTCCAAAGAATGGATTGGGAATTTCACACTGGAATTTCTCAGGCACTCAGTTTATCTTTTGGAGTTTTTACATGCCTGTACGAAAGAGCATTGGGTTGTGTCATCCACAGCAAGCAGTGTCTGCTTTCATTACATTTTATAGTCTGAATGATAAGGGTAATGTCTAATTTACCCCCCATAGAAACCTGGGAGGGTATAAGTAATGCATCATATTCTATACCATAGAACAAAGGTCCCCAAGTAAAGCCCCATCCATGAGATGCAGGCAGCACAAGAAACCACACCCCCTCCAGTCCACAGAAAAACCTTTCTTCACGGAACCAGTCCCTAGTGCCCAAAAGGTTGGGGGGGAGGAGTCGCTGCCATTGAGAACAAATTATGCAATACAGTGATCAAACTAGGGACATATCTGCTTACTGCACACGATAACCTCAATATGTTTTTTTCAAAATATTTAAATACTGAGATGTTACAGACTAAGTGCTTAGATGGTTGATGCTCTTTAGACTCCTAATTAAATAGGGCTCTTACCAGCATAGTTTGTCTCCTCCTCTGATATTATTTTAGAGTTTCTTCTGTATTTAAGTTCCCATAAGCCAAAGTCACACAGCTTAATTTGCATGCGACTATCTACCAGGCAGTTTGTAGGCTTTAGGTTTCCATGAGATTTCAGAGGGCTGTTGTGAATGAAGAACATACCCTGAAAATAAACATACAGAGTGTATGTTTATGTGAGAGAGAAGGAATACAGAAATACAAAGATATTAGTATGATAGGGAAAATAATCTACTAATAATTGTATGATACTACAATAATCAGTAGATTACACTAAACAAAGGAAGTTAGCAATATATAATATTCACCACGAACAGCAACAGCAAGATTTCAGTTTTTGATTGTCCTTAAACATAATATAGTCTATTATAGCTTTGGTTCTAGAGCATTGTTTTTCCTGTATTGCTAGCCTAATCTGTTTCTGAGGTCAACATTAGAAATAAATATATAGATAATTGTCTAGAAATATGGACTTTGTTTTTATAACCCTTTTCGCAGATCCCAGGTTTAGATATATAAAAATTTTAAATATCCAAATTGAGACCAAGAATAAAAATTTCATTTATTAAAAATATAACTCAACCCAATAATGGTTAGCCCAAGGGAAATAACCGTTTTCCTTTATTTTCTTTGTTCTTAGAATTAGGATCTGAAGTAAGTATAGAATTAAGACCCACAGCCATTCTTTCCCATTTCTACATCTACACCTGTGCGCCTGTGCACACGCACACACACACAAACACACACAAAGAAAGAGTAATACTGTTGTGGCTGTCACATAACAGAGATAATGTGGTCTCTGGTTTTATTTCGTATTCATTATACTTTACTAATCAGCAGTTTTCAAATTGTCCTTGTAATACAAAATGATTCTTCTACCCCATACTTACGTTGACTATGTCATAGGCAAAAGAGATTTTGAAAATCCAATCCAGTTCAATAGCAGAATGTAACAAAACATCCTAGAAAGAGAATCAGCACAAGAATCTTATGGGTTGGATTTGTTAATGCAGTTTATCCTTAAGCTATTCCATGTGTCTTTCTATATAAGCTCTCAATGTTTTTAAGCATGGTCTGCATGATTTATTTATATCAGTTCATCATAATGTAGTTTAGTGACCAGAATTTCAAAATGTTTACATTTAAAACTAAGAGCACAGTCTAAGTTATAACTTTATGCTTGCATGCAACACTTTGCTGTTGCTCAGCTTAGGGCATTTCAATCAATTTGTGCTATCATGATGGCAACAGAAAATAAATCTTATAATCTTCTTTAAGGCCTCAGAACACTGAACTGAGAACAAAAGAAAAAATATGATCCTACTCCATTTCACCTAGTTATCTATACAGGAAATGAATTATTTATTTATTTATTTATTTATTTATTTTATTATATTTATTTACCACCCTTTCCCGAAGGACGCAGGCCGGTTTACAGGGTGATTAAAATGAAAAATACAAATGTTAAAAACAATTAAAAATTATATCAATTCCTGAACAAATAAAAACCCCAGTTAAAATTAAAATTAGAATTCTCAGCCTGGGCCAGAGAGCTCGAAGAGCCAGGTCTTCAGGTCCCGGCGGAATGAACGGAGGTCAGGGGCAGTCCTAAGCTCCACTGGCAGCTGGTTCCAAAGGGCAGGCGCACCCACTGAGAAGGCCCTCCCCCTGGGTGTTATCCGCCAGCAATCTTTTACCGGTGGCACCCTGAGAAGACCCACACTGTGGGAGCACACTGGACGAAGGGAGTGTGCAGGTGTTCCCTCAGATATCCCGGACCCTCGCCATTTAGGGCTTTATAGGTCATCACCAGCACCTTGAATCTCACCCGGAGGGCAACCGGGAGCCAATGCAGCTCACGGAGTAGAGGTGTTACATGGGAGTATCGGGAAACCCCCATCACAACTCGCGCGGCCGCATTCTGCACCAGCTGAAGCCTCCGAGTGGTCCTCAAGGGCAGCCCCATGTAGAGAGCGTTGCAGTAGTCTAAACGGGAGGTCACGAGCGCATGAGTGACTGTGTGTAGGGCATCTCGGTCCAGATAGGGTCGCAACTGGCGCACCAGGCGAACCTGGGCAAAAGCCCCCCTGGTCATGGCTCCTATATGATCTTCAAAGTTGAGCCGGGAGTCAAGGAGGACGCCCAAGCTGCGAGCCATATCAGCGGGGGGTAACACCTCACCCCCCATCGTTAAAGGTGGAATGGTCTGGTTAACCCGAGATGCCGATATGCACAGCCACTCAGTCTTGGCAGGATTTAGATGAAGCCTGTTTCTCCCCATCCAGACCTGGACCGCCTCCAGGCAATGGGACATCACGGCGAGGGCATCGCTGGGTTGGTTCGGGGTGGAAAGAAAAAGTTGGGTATCATCAGCGTACTGATGATACCCCACCCCGAAACTACGAATGATCTCACCCAGCGGCTTCATATAGATGTTGAACAGGAGGGGCGAGAGAACCGACCCCTGAGGAACTCCACAAACAAGAGGCCTCGGGGTAGGTCTCTGCCCTCCCATCAACACCGACTGTGAGCGGCCCAGGAGATAGGAGGAGAACCACTGTAAAACGGTGCCTCCCACTCCCAACCCCCTGAGACGCCGCAGTAGGATACCATGGTCGATGGTATCAAAAGCCGCTGAGAGATCTAATAGGACCAGGACAGAGGAACAACCCCTGTCCCGAGCCCGCCAGAGATTATTCACCAGTGCGACCAATGCCGTCTCCGTGCTGTATCCGGGACTGAAACCCGATTGGTACGGGTCAAGATAATCAGTTTCCTCCAGGAACAGAGGAAGCTGATGCGCCACCACACTCTCAACAACCTTCGCCAAAAAGCGAAGGTTGGAGACTGGACGATAGTTATTTAAAACAGCCGGGTCCAGGACAGGCTTTTTGAGGAGGGGTCTCAACACCGCCTCCTTCAAGGCGGCAGGGAAAACACCCTCCTTCAAAGAAGCAGTTATTACTGCCTGGAACCAGCCTCGTGTCTCCTCCCGGGCCGCATAAACCAGCCAGGAGGGGCACAGATCCAACAAACAAGTGGTGGTGCTCAGCCTCCCCATGATCCTGTCCACATCATCAGGGGAAACAGGATCGAACTCAGTCCAGATAACATGCTCAAGACCGTCCGATTCCTCCACGTCAGACTCTGCCCAGTCAAAGTCCAGACCGGCCCGGATCTGAGTGATTTTGTCCGCCAGATGATGACTAAACTCCTCGGCTCGTCCCTGTAAGGGATCCTCCCTCACCTCCTGGTTAAGAAGGGAGCGAGTCACCCTAAACAGGGCGGCCGGGCGATTATCTGCGGAACCGATGAGGGCAGCGAAGTAATTAGACTTCACCGTCCTCATCAACGCAAGATAAGACCTTATAAAGGTTCTTAGCTGCAATCGGTCAGATTCGGATCGGCTGGACCTCCAACAGCTCTCTAGACCCCGTCTCTGACGCTTCATCTCCCGGAGCTCCGCAGAGAACCATGGAGCCCAACGGGATCTGTGCCGGGTCAGAGGTCGCAAGGGTACAACACAGTCAAGTGCCCTGGCAGCCGCCCTTTCCCAGGCATCCACCAAGGCATTGACTGGGCTGTGGGTATAGACCCAAGCGCCATCTGGAACCGTTCCGGGTCCATTAGGCGCCTGGGGCGGAACCACCTGGTCAGTTCCGCAGCCCAGCGGTGGGGGGTGGCATAATGGAAGACCAGCCGCAGGAGATGGTGATCTGACCATGACAGGGGAACAATGGTTGGTGAACCCCCTCCCAGATCATCCAACCACTGTCCAGACAGGAACACCAGGTCGAGAGTGTGATCCCCCACATGAGTTGGGCCCTGAATCACTTGGATCAGGCCCATGGCCGTCATGGAAGCCATGAACTCCTGAGCTAACTCAGACGACCCTCCCAGTGAAGGCAAGTTGAAGTCCCCCAGAACTATAAGCCTGGGGAACTCCACCACCAACCCTGAGAGGGTGTCGAGCAGCTCGGGCAGGGCTGTTGCCACACAGCTGGGTGCCAGGTATGTGAGCAACAAGCCCAACTGAGCCCGAGGGCCACATCTCAGGAGGAGGGACTCACTCCCAGCCATCTGGACAATGGTGGTCTCCCTCAGGCATAAAGTCTCCCGGACAACCACCGCCACCCCACCACCCCTACCCTGAGCCCATGGCTGGTGTAGCACACGGAAACCTGGAGGGCATAACTCGGTCAGAGGAACCCCTCCCTCCGAGCCCAACCAAGTCTCCGTGATGCACGCCAGATCCGCACATTCTTCCTCGATCAAGTCCTGAATGAGGGAAGCCTTGTTAACGACGGATCTGGCATTAAAATAAGCCAGACTAAGCTTAGGGGCCTGATCACCCTCATCCCCGGGCAAAAGGGTGCTAACCGGAGGGTCGGAATGCGCCACCGCAAGCAGACAGCGGGGCCGCAATCCCAGATGTTGATGTGGCCCTCCATGCAACCACCTGCTGCCATTCCCTATCATCGTGGGGATTTGAAGCCCCACCCCAACATTCACAGAACCAGCAACCACCTCCCCCAACCCCATCTCGTCGGGACCCCTAACAGGCCCAGACTGAGCGCCGGTTAATAATTCCCTCCCCACCCTACTATCCCTCCCCCTCTCTAACCTTTTAAAATAACCGGCTAAAAAATGTATCAGGGGCCTCTTAATGTGTCTCAACACAAGGCCCCTGTTCTGAACCAGCCTGCTACTGGCCTTGCAATAAGGCAAACCCCTGTTCAAACAGTAGAGACTGGAGAGCGTCTAAGGCTGAAAAGCGTCTGCCAAGATTTATTACTCAAACAACAGAACAAGAAACAAAAACACTGGAACTTGAATCCTCAAACGGAAGGGTTGCTTTCAGCAACCAGCCCCTCCCCAAACACTCCTTTTATTTAGAGTTCAGGGCGTGGCCTCCCTGTGCCTCCTTCCGAGGAGTCCCACAGCCTTTCTCTGTTTGGTCCTGCTCGACTGCCTCCTGCGTCGGGCGTCCTTGAACAGGGCCAGCTGTGGGTCATCATCCTCCGCACTATCGGGCTCATGCAGCTGAGAAGAGGGCCCCGGCTGGGGGCTCTGCGAAGCCTCCAAACCGTCATCAGCCAGTTCGTCTTCCACACCCTCCTCCTCCCCCTCATCTGAGTCATCTGAGACATCTGAGCCGGCTGCCGGACCCACAGGCTGGCCCTGAGTCACAACACTATCCCGCACCGCAGGGCCCTTCCCCCGGGGCTGCCGATCCGGATGCGGTCGGGATGGGAATTGTTCGTGAAAAGCAGTCACCAACGCAGGGGCATGAACGGCGGTCGCGTCTTCCCATGTGAAGTCCTCCGGCCCGTACCCTTTCCACTCGATCAGGTACTGGAAGCGACCTTTCAACCAACGGGAATCCCTGATGCTGGCGACCTCGTACTCGGGGGTGCTGCCTCCATCACGAGGTCCTGATGGGGGAGGTTCCGCTTGGCGAAGTGGACAAGCCGGTTGTTCGGGGACCAACAAGGACTGATGGAAGACGGGATGCACGCGCAGGGAACGTGGCAGAGTTAAACGATAGGCGACCGGATTGATGACAGCCTCGACTGGGAACGGTCCAAGGTAACGGTGGTCCAGCTTCCTCGCCGGCCGTGTGGATGGTAGGTTCCTGGTGGACAGCCAGACCCGATCCCCCACCGATAGTGGAGGCGTATCCCTTCTCGACCGATCGGCGAACCTCTTGTAGTCGGCCTTGGCCTTCTCCAGCTGCCGTCGCACCAACCGATGGATCGCCTGTAACTCCGCCATGAAGTCGTTCGCTGCCGGCTCCGGTGAGTCCACGGGAGAAAGGGGGAAAAACCGGGGGTGATAACCCACATTGGCCAAGAACAGTGTCATCTGCGTGGAGGTGTGCTGCGAGTTGTTAAAGGCAAACTCGGCTATGGCCAAATAGTCCACCCAATTGTCCTGCTGCAGGTTGACGTAGCAGCGCAGATACTGCTCTAGGATACCGATGACCTTCTCGGTACCCCCGTCAGTTTGAGGATGATGCGCGGACGAGAGGCAAACCTTAATGTCCAACGCACGCATCAACTCCTGCCAGAAGCGGGCTGTAAACTGGGAAGGCCGTGCAGCCGAAACACCTGTTGGATGAACATGCGACTAGTGGCGCGAGCTGACGGTAAGCCGCGACAGGGGATGAAGTGCGCCATCTTGGTCAGCATGTCCACCACCACAAACACTGTCGTGAAGCCGGAGGATGGGGGTAGATCCGTCAGAAAGTCCATGGACACAGCCCCCCAGGGTCTCTTGGGTGTTGGCAAAGGCTGCAGTAAACCAGGCGGGGCCCCTGTCGCTGACTTGGCCTGCCTGCATGGGATGCAGGAGGTGACATAAGACTGGACGTCGTGTCGGACTCGGGGCCACCAGAAGGTACGGGAGACCAGATTCAGAGTCTTGAACAGGCCAAAATGCCCCGCAGCCGGGTTATCATGACACTGGCTGAGGACGAGTCCCCTGAGTGGCCCTCCCGGAACATAGAGCCGGTCACGATAATACAAAAGTCCATCCGTGACCGACCAAGGCGAATCTGGCCCCACCTCTTCCTTCCGCTGAGCCACCCACGCCTCCTGCTGCTGCGCCTCCCGGATCCGAGCCCGTAAATCAACCGGCTCCCGCACCGCAGCAAAAGACTCGACAGGGATCACTGTCCTGGGCGGAAGCTTGTCTTCCACTCGGGTGTATTCGGGCTTCCTGGACAGAGCATCCGCTCTCTGATTGTGCCCGCTTGGTATGTACCGCACCCGGAAGTCAAACCTCGCAAAGAAAAGGGACCACCGGATCTGGCGTTGGTTCAAATTCCGAGCGGTCTGCAGGCTTTCCAGATTCTTGTGGTCCGTCCGGACCTCGATTTGATGCCGCGCCCCCTCCAGATGATGCCTCCAAGCCTTGAACGCCGCCTTGATGGCCAGCAGCTCCTTCTCCCAGATGGTATAGTTGCGCTCCGAGGGGTTCAATTTCCGAGAGTGATACGCGCAAGGGAAAAGGGTACCGCTGGGCGTCGTTGCCTGGAGTAACACGGCCCCAATGGCAATGTCGGAGGCGTCCGCCTCCACGACAAACGGCCGTTGCGGGTCAGGATGCTTCAAGATGGGCTCCTTCATGAAGGCGTCCTTCAAAGCCTGGAACGCCTGTTGTTCGGGTGCGTTCCACTGGAACCGAGTCTTCTTCTGCAGGAGCCGGGTGAGGGGGGCTGTCAAGGCAGCAAAGCCAGGGATGAATGTTCGATAGTAGTTGGCAAATCCAAGAAGTCGCTGAACATCCTTCACGCAACGCGGGGGTTGCCAACTCTGCAACGACTCAACTTTACTCGGCTCCATGGCGATGCCCTCAGGAGAAATGCGGTGACCCAGGAAATCGATGGTCACCTGGTAGAACTGGCACTTCTCCAACTTGGCAAACAGCCGATGTTCCCGGAGGCGCTGCAGGACCTGACGGAGATGCTGATGATGCACTTCACGCGACGGGGAGTAAATCAGGATGTCGTCCAGATAGATCACGACAAACTGGTCCAACAGATCCCGAAAGATGTCGTTCATAAAATGCTGAAACACAGCGGGGGCGTTGGTCAGGCCAAACGGCATCACCGTGTACTCGAAATGTCCATAGCGAGTACCAAACGCCGTCTTCCACTCATCACCCGGCCGAACCCTGACGAGGTTGTAAGCTCCACGCAGGTCCAGTTTCGTGAAGATCTTAGCCTCCCGGAGTCGGTCCAAGAGCTCGGGGATGAGGGGCAGCGGGTAACGGTTACGCACCGTGATGGCGTTGAGTTTCCGGTAGTCACAGCAAAGCCGTAACTCGCCCGACTTCTTTTTGACGAAGAGCACGGGCGCAGACACTGGCGAGGACGAGGGCCGGATGAAACCGCGAGCCAAATTCTTTGTCAGAAAGTCCCGCAATGCAGCCAACTCGGGCTCCGACATGGAGTACAAACGCCCCACTGGGAGAGGCGCATCAGGGACTAGATCAATGGAGCAGTCATAGGGCCTGTGCGGGGGTAATTGATCCGCCTCTGACTCGCTGAACACATCAGCAAAGTCGGACAGTTCA
The DNA here is from genome assembly GCF_964194415.1 of Vipera berus. Classification (NCBI taxonomy): domain Eukaryota; kingdom Metazoa; phylum Chordata; class Lepidosauria; order Squamata; family Viperidae; genus Vipera; species Vipera berus. The sequence continues at coordinate 53,872,389 of NC_138207.1, forward strand.
GGAGGCAAGGAAACCCCTGGGGAACCCTCCACCTGGCCGGCACAGATATGGCGGGTGTGGTCCACGCACTGCAAACTTGGGAAGGTGACCAAGTTCTGAGACCAATAGATCTGTGGATCATGCGCCCGGAGCCACGCCAGTCCCAAGACCACGGGGAAGTGCAGATCCGAAGTGATGTAGAACTGGATGGCCTCCACATGGGAACTGATGGCCATACACACTGGTTGCGTGGCGGCCGTAATAGGCCCGGACAGGAGCACTCGACCATCTATAGTCTCCACTAGCATGGGCGGATCCACCGGACACTGGGGAACAGCCCATTTGGCCACGAAGGCCGAGTCCATAAAGTTTGTGGTAGCCCCAGAGTCAATTAAGGCATGGACCGGAATCCCCTCTGGCTTGCCAGGAAGGATCAGACGTGCCTCCAAAATCAAATGCCGTGGAGGTTCACAGGCACCGTCGGAACGGCGTCGCTCGGTGTGGTCGTTGTGGGTCGCCCGATCTATCACACCGTCTAGATCGGGCTCGGGCCGTTTCCCGACAGCAAAGTAGGGGACTTTCTCGGGGCAGGCTTGGTCACTGATGCCCGCTGACGCTTCTTTGGGCAAGAAGCAGCCAAATGTCCAGGGTCCCCACAGTAAAAACACAACCCCCCGATCGTCATCTGTCCATTTCCGTCACCGATAGACGGGACCTGGCGGCACCCAGCTCCATTGGCTCCTCCCTCTGGACTGGGGGCTCACGCTCAACAGGGGCGGCAGGGGTCTGTGGGGTGGCACGGCGACTCTTTCGCTGCTGCAGCCGGGCATCGATCCGCAGACAAAGATGGATCAGCCCATTCAGGTCTGAGGGAATGTCCACACGGGCCAGCTCATCCAACATCTCCTCCGACAATCCATCCTGGAAGGCATCCACGAGCGCAGCCTCATTCCAGGCGGAATCCTGGCTAAGCAGACGAAAATCGCTGATATAGGCCTGTAGGGGGCGCTGACCCTGCCTCAGAGCTTTCAGGCGTCGGGTGGCAGTCTGCGCCTTAATTGGGTCCTCGTACATTAGGCGCATATGGTCACAAAACCCCCCAAAGTTATCCAACAAAGGGCTAGGTTGTGCCAGCAGAGGCGTGCCCCAACGAGCTGCATCCCCCGACAGAAGGCTTAACACGAATCCCACCTTATCCCGGTCAGTGGGGAAATCAGCTGCTCTCACGCTGATAAAAAGCTGGCATTGTCCCAAGAAGGCAGGAAACAGTTCTGGATTGCCAGCAAATTTATCCGGCATTGCTATCTGACATTTCCTCCTGGGTGGGGGTGCAGCATGTACCTGAGCTTGCAGTTGAGCCACCTGAGCTGCCAGCAAAGTGAGTTGCTGGGTGAGCTGAGCATTCTCGGCACGTAGCTGCTCCATCGTAGTAGTAAGGGGTGGGAGGCTGAAAGCAAACTGTTCTGAACCAGCCTGCTACCGGCCTTGCAATAAGGCAAACCCCTGTTCAAACAGTAGAGACTGGAGAGCGTCTAAGGCTGAAAAGCGTCTGCCAAGATTTATTACTCAAACAACAGAACAAGAAACAAAAACACTGGAACTTGAATCCTCAAACGGAAGGGTTGCTTTCAGCAACCAGCCCCTCCCCAAACACTCCTTTTATTTAGAGTTCAGGGCGTGGCCTCCCTGTGCCTCCTTCCGAGGAGTCCCACAGCCTTTCTCTGTTTGGTCCTGCTCGACTGCCTCCTGCGTCGGGCGTCCTTGAACAGGGCCAGCTGTGGGTCATCATCCTCCGCACTATCGGGCTCACGCAGCTGAGAAGAGGGCCCCAGCTGGGGGCTCTGCGAAGCCTCCAAACCGTCATCAGCCAGTTCGTCTTCCACACCCTCCTCCTCCCCCTCATCTGAGTCATCCGAGACATCTGAGCCGGCTGCCGGACCCACAGGCTGGCCCTGAGTCACAACAGCCCCTGTCTAAGCCCAGCCACCTCTCGGAGTCCCAACAATTGGGCTCATCATTAAGGGGAGTGTGGAAACAGGCGGCTGGTCATGCCCAAGAGGGAGGAACCCCCCTGAGGGCATACAGATCAGCTCCAGAGTAACGGTAACAAACCATGCAACAAAAAAATGTCCACATAGGGCAAAGATTACAAATATTTACAATGGGTGGTTCAATGGAATGATGGTATTCAGATGGAATAATATTGAGTCCGGTGGGTATGTCTCTCAATCCACTAGTCCAGCTCAGCTCTCACCTGAGATGGCGGTCAGGAAGGAAGCCCCAGCCGTCCTCTCACTCCGGCTGAGGAGTCCAACCTGGGGTGGAGAGAGCAAAGAGTCCCAGGCCAAGCCTACCCCAACTGGTCTCTCACACCAGTGGGGCAGTCGATAACCAATTAAAAGATTAGTGCAAAGATTGGAGTACAACGTTTAGCCATACATTATATATGTTAATGTCTCAGTTTGTTCTACTCAGCAATGACAGTTTTATTCTGATTGAGCTCATTATCATAATTTCCTTGCAGGAATACCAAGCATAAGACACTCTAGTACAGGGATGTAAAACTGCCGGCCCACGGGCTGGATGCGTCATGGCAAAATCACGCCTACCCCATTGCCGGCAATGGGGAAAAAGTCGTGATATGTTGCGACACATCACATGACGTTGTGAGTTTGACACCCTACTCTAGCAGGCCACAGAGAAAGCTCGCTGATGTGATACCTTGCAGGAGTCAAGAATTTTTTGTTTATCCCTAATATACAGAGTCTAGGGCTTTAGTTTTTGATTTCTGCTCTTGTCTATCAAATGCCAGTATGGTAAAATGTCGCTTGAAAACTGGTTGAGACACAATTATTATAGCCTGGAAAATCAATGCTAGTAAAAGACACAGTTTAAATCAGAAGTTGATTCTACATATCCAGATTTGTGCCTCCACAACATCTCTGTTTCCAAAGACAGACTTACATCCCAACATCTAGATATTTTATTTATTATATGTTGTTGTTATTAGTTGCGAAGTCATGTCCAACCCATCGTGACCCCATGGACAACATTCCTCCAGGCCTTCTTGTCCTCTACCATCTTCTGGAGTCCATTTAAACTCATGCCCACTGCTTCAGTGACTCCATCCAGCCAACTCATTCTCTGTCGTCCCCTTCTTCTCTTGCCCTCAATCTTTCCCAGCATTAGGCTCTTCTCCAGTGTGTCCTTCCTTCTCATTAGGTGGCCAAAGTATTTGAATTTCAACTTCAGGATCTGGCCTTCTAAAGAGCAGTCAGGGTTGATCTCCTCTAGGACTGACTGATTTGATCACCTTGCAGTCCAAGGGACTCACAGATGTCTTCTCCAGCACCATAGTTCAAAGGCCTCAATTCTTTGGTGCTCAGCCTTTCTTATGGTCCAACTTTCACAGCCATACATTGCAACTGGGAAGACCATAGCCTTGACTATATGCACTTTTGTTGACAGGGTGATGTCTCTGCTTTTTAGTGTGCTGTCTAGATTTGCCATGGCTTTCCTCCCCAGGAGCAAGCGTCTTTTAATTTCTTGGCTGCAGCCCCCATCTGATTTATTATATAGAATTATATATCTATGCATCAATTTATATTCTGTATTTTCATCACTACAAATACCTGCAATTGCTTTGTTACATCTCTGATTACATTTGATTACATTGCATTGCATTTCTTTATTTCTGTTGATTAAATTACATCATATTTATTTGTTTTTAATTTCATTTCTGACTTATCATTTCATTTGTTGTTGTTCTAAACCAGATCCAAATGGACAGACCAATGGTAAGACTTTTGGATTGCTTTTTTGAAAGAATTAGAACTGTGTGGTGATATTTCTCCAATAACAGAACACAAGTACTATTAGTGTTTCCAATTCTTGGTAGTCTCCAGATCTACCATGAAAGAAAGGTAAAGAATCAGTCCAATGCATTTGGAACTGTTGTAAGTCTGCCAATTAGGTTGAGGCTCAATTCCTTCTTCCAAAACAGGAATTCATGCCTGAGCAGGATTTATGTGGCTGCAGAATCAGCTTTATTGCACAAATATGGTCAGTGTGTAACCATGTCAGTCCTGGATGAGTTATTAAGAGTGCATGCTTTACATGTATATTATTGTTATCTAAGCATTAGTTGAGAAAGAAGATTAAGCAAGATTCAAATTCTTATTCTATAATACTGTGTCCTAATTAGATAATAATAATATACATTAATAGTTCATTCCGGAGTGACATGGTTACACGCTGACCATGTTTGTGCAATAAAGCTGAATATGTATCAATAGCTTCTCCAGGAAAAAGTATGATTATCAGCTAGTAGGTAGGGTATGACTGCCATTGCCCAAAGGAAAAGTGACCATTTCAGTGTCCTTCCAATCACTTTAGACCACTACAGAAAGCATGAGTAACTGGATTTCCTACATCATTCCCTTATTATATAGCCAAGGGATAAGCCAGAAGTAAAACTGGGAAAGAGGCTGAATGTTTAAAGACTGAATATTTAGGGCAATCTCTTTTTCAGAATGGCATATGATTTTCTCCTTATTCTGGCAGCCAGACAATTTTCTTTAATCTTGTTTCTGTTCATATGACAGAGCTAACATATATTCTCATCACTTTGACCCAATTAGATATGTCATACAAAAATTCCACAGTGTTATATGTGGAAAAGAGTTATAGCACGGGTGTCAAACTCGTGTCACATGACATATCGCGACGTATCACAACTTTTTTTGCATTGCCAGAGCTGAGGTGGGTGTAGCCTCCATATGATGCAGCTGGTCCATGGGCCGCAGTTTGACACCCCTAGTTATAGACTTGATATTAGCCAAAAGGTAAGTATTTCATAATATGAAATATATAAAATGGACCTTTTAAAAAAAATACTGTATAATTAATCTTTAGCCATTTTTGTGGCATAATGCTTACTTTTAGGCTTCCTTTCTTGCAATAATGCATTACAATGCAGATATTTGGAACTTCTGGACATATCCCATAGAAGACCACCAGATTTTCATGTCTCAATTCTCTCATCTGTAGTAAATAATGACTGATTAGTGGTTATCTATTCTTAATTTCTTCTGCACAGACCCCAGCCTATATCTACATCTACTTCTACAGGAAGTCAATCAATCTTGATAGACATATGACTCTGGTTCTGAATGGGATTGTGTTTCTTGAAGTTTTTAAGATGATTGTGTTTCTTGAAGTTTTTAAGAAGAGACTGGACAGCCATTTGTCTGAAAAGGTATAGAGTTTCCTGCCTGGGCAGGAGGTTGGACTAGATCACCTCCAAGGTCCCTTCCAACTTTATTATTATTGTTATTGTTATTTTCACAGCATTTTTTTATCAAGAACACTTGGTTATCAAGAACACTTACCAAATAAGATTTCAATATACCAGCTTATCAAACTTATCAATGTTTTACCAGAATTGTCACTTACATTGTCAAATAAATTTTATCCATTGTAATGGAAAAAATCTGTATTTTAATTCTTTTTTCCATTAGAGAAGAAGATAATTTGGACATGATGATTTTAAAGTTAAAGAAATCATTGTAACTGAGGATAATTAAGCTGAGCAACAGTAGAAGTTACTAGAGGAAATCTTGCTAGCAGAATGCTCCCTTGCTAAGATGATGCTCAACTGCCGGTTGAGCTCCGGATGGCATCGGACCTCCGATCCTTCCGTCGCGGGTTGAAGACCCACTTGTTTGAATTAGCTGGTCTGGCCTGATGGGGAATATGGGTTTTTTAAATTGGTTTTTATTATTCTATCATTGTTGTATTTTAATTGGGCATGGTTTAATTCTCTTTTAATTTTTGTATAGCTATTTATATATGCCCTGTGAACCGCCCTGAGTCCCTAGGGAGAAGGGCGGTATAGAAATCAAATAAATGAAATGAAATGAAATGCTGAGCTGAAGGAGATGACAATTGGTCATTTGAGTAAAAGGAGAAGATAGTAATGTAGACAAGCTACTATGAACTCCTGTAATGTTGCTGTTCTTTCTTTCAAATAATCTTCTATCACAAAAGTGCCTAGCACCTCTAATAAATCAAGGTGCAGTATTTAATTTTGTATGACTTCATTAAAACCATTGAGGTTTTAGGAGTAAATTTCAAAATTAAATCATAGAGCAGTGACCTAGGTAGTAATACTTAATTGTAGTAGGAAGTCAGATATTACTAGCCCAGTTTATTACCCTGGGTTCAAGTTTGAAATTCATCTGTAGAATCTGAAGATTTAAAGAAGACACAGATTTTCAACAGAGGATTTTAAAAGAATTAATGAATAGACATACCATTTGAATCTCTTGAAGAACTGATGATGTCCAAACCAAGGCATCTGCTTGGTCATCAATGAATTTGACAGCGACAAGAAAACCCTGAAACAAAAGCAAAAATGGGCAAACAAAAGGTTAAAAAATGAAACAGTTTTTTTTGCTTTAACATAGAAACCATTTTGGAATAGCAGCACTGTCTTGGTTCCTGAAAGGTCAGTTCCAGAAGGTGCTGATGGGAAAATAGAAGTTCCATTATGGAGTGCATAATGGATATATCGTCTAACAGCTTCTTATCATCATCTATATGAAACTACTAGGGGAGTCCTATGTTGGCACAAATAATATGCTGATGGTGCTCTGTTAGACATCCACTCCCAGGCTGAGCAGGTGATGTTGTGTAAGTGCTCACCCAATGCTTGAAGGCCTTCATGATCTGGATGGGAAAGAATAGGTTAACTTAATCCCTACAAGACAAACTGATTTGGGAGTTGAAGATCCAACAATTTTAGGGACTTTATATTTTTAACTATGAAAGGGGTTTTATTTGACAGCTTTTGCACAATTACATCTAGATTTCTGGCTATATCAAGCTTTCCTGGGCTACAGGTCCTGCTCATTCTCATGCCTTAGTCACTTCTTAGTTGGATTTACTGCAATGCTCTCTATGTGAGTCTGTGCATGAAGAACATCCAGAAATAAGAGTTAGTGCAGAGTGCAGAATTGGTTATCTTGATATGCTTAGGTCACCCTGCAACATCAGGAGCTGCAAATGTTGTCAATTTCCTTCTGGATGTGATTTAAAGTGTTGGTGATTACCCTGAAGGTCCTACATAATTTCAGACCTGCTGAGGGGGCCACCTTTTCCTATATTTTGTTGCCCATCTAGCTAGATAAAATAGGACCATTGCCTGTAGAGGAATTCACCACATAACCTACTACTTGACAAGATAGAAAAATGGGGTTAGACAGTATCACCACCAAATGAATTCATAACTGACTGACCAACTGCACTCAATGTGTAGGCCTCAATGGAATTGCATTTACATGGAGGGCAATATGCAGAAGGGTATCTCAAGGCTCTGTCTTAGCCCACTACTCTTCAACATCTTCATCGATGATTTAGATGAGAGGATAGATGGGGAATTCATCAAATTTGCAGATGACACCAAGCTGGCAGGAATAGCCAACACTCCAGAAGATAGGCTTAAGCTACAGGAGGATCTTGTCAGACTTGAACATTGGGCACTATCTAACAAAATGAAATTTAATAGTGAAAAAAGTAAAATCCTACATTTAGGCAAGAAAAACCAAATGTACAGGTATAGTATAGGTGGTAGCTGGCTCAATGACAGTAATTGTGAGAGGGATCTTGGAGTCCTAGTGGACTATCACTTAAATATGAGTCAGAAGTTTGCTGCAGCTGCCACAAAAGCCAATTTAGTCCTAGCAGTGGACTAGTGGTGACATGATAGCAGTATTCCAATATCTAAGGAGTTGTCACGAAGAAGATTAAGTCAACCTAAGGGATAGAATCAAAATCATGTGAAGTGTTAATACCACTTTATAATGCCTTGGTAAGACCACAGTTGGAATATTGCATCCAGATTTGGTTGCCACAATGTAAAAAAGATGTTGAGACTCTAGAAAGAATGCAGAGAACAGCAACAAAGATGAGTAGGAACTGGAGGCTAAAACACATAAAGAATTGGATATGTTTAATGAAGAGAAGGGCTAGGAGTAACATGATAGCAGTGCCACAAAGAAGAGGAAGTCAAGCTATTCTCCAAAGCACCTGAGGGCAGGACAAGAAGCAATGGATGGAAACTAATCAAGGAGAGAAGCAACCTAGAACTAATTTCTTGACAGTTAGAACAATTTATCAGTGGAACAACTTGCTTCCAAAAGTTGTGAATGCTCCAACATTGGAAATTTTTAAGAAGAAAATGGACAACCATTTGTCTGAAATGGTATAAGGCTTCCTGCCCGAGCAGGGGGTTGGACTAGAAGAGGTCCCTTCCAACTCTGTTATTCTGTAATTCTGTTAATTCAGAGTTGATGTTGATAAAGTATGCAGGACGAATTATGGAAAATAAACAACTCTCTCCTGGAAAAGGAGAAAAAAAATTAAGATATACATGCTTTGATTCTTTCTGGTATAAAAGGTGACAGAGGGAAACTGTAATAGGCTACTATGATTCCATTATTTTACCCTACAACAATAAATCCGCATAAATCAGCAGACATGTAATCCTGTCCTGGTCTACTTCAAAAGTCTGACAATTCTGTCTAAGGTCCTATCTGTCCAAGATATCACATAATGGATCCTTAGAGGTAGGCATTGTTGGTGGCTACACCCAGTAGAAATTTAATCCATTTCATCCCTCCTATGCATCAGGATAATCTTGAATAATTGTTTGTTTCATCTTGCACTGGAGGAATGTCTTCTCTGATTAGAAAATTGAGGCCATGTATTTGTATTCCTTGGTAGGTTTTAATTACCTTTTTGTATTTATGGGGATTGGCAAATTATTTTATCTGTTTATATCATTAACTGCCTAGAATCTATGGGAATGGGCACAATAATAAATAAATAAAGCTCCCCCCCCATCCAGGAAAAAAACCTCTTGCCTAGACATTTAGTTTAGAAATGCATTCTGGTTACTTATTGGACATATTTTTAGTTTGAAATTGCTCTCATTCAAATTGATTTAAAATGAAAATTATTGCTATATAGAAAATTCTCAAGGTACAACAGGCCATTTAATGAACATTTAAAATTATGATCAAACATCCCCCCAAAAAACTACTTAGGACTCCATTTCAAAATTATGACGGCAGCAGCAGGCATTTGTCCTTACAATCCCTCAGAGAATTATTGCCCTTCCTCCTTTCTCCTCCTCTCCCATCCCACCAGAAGCCTGCAGTACTTGAGTCTCCTCCCCACACAACCATCATGGCCCATGCTTATTTTCTGAAGCTCTCAGGACCTCATTTTATGGAAGGAGGGCAGGTCATGTGTCCCCAGGTCATGCTGCGGGGATCCAAATGCAGTTGCCATTTTGCCTCCTCCCACAAATGGCTGGGGACAACATGGCGGCCACCAGACAAACTGCTTCATTTTGCTGCCTTATAGAAAGGTTTCAACAGTGCTTGTAAAAGCTTCTGCAGCACTATGCAGAACTTATTAAGCAGCAAAAAAAAGCAGTTTATCTCCAGGCCATACAGCAACTACCCAAATGCAGTCACCATTTTACTGGCAAGACAAAAAGGCTTTCAGAAGTATGCCATTCAGCCACACAAAGAAGGAAGTCATCCCAGTGCTCTGGAAGGCCATGGAGCTTCGAGAGATAAGGATAAGTGGCGAGATAAGGGCATTTTGCCAGGTGGTGTGGGAATCAGGCCTAAGGCCTCGGAGGACCCAATGGGAGTGGGAAAGGGCCTGTTTGGACCTAAGGCATGGCAAGTAGCTCATAGGGAGTCTTGGGGGTGAGGAGAAAATTATGCCTTAATATCCCAAAACCACTGGATCATGAGTTTCTCAAGTGCCATCTCAATGCAATAAAGACGTTTACTTTTGTAAGTGTTTATTTGCTGTTGTTTCAAATGTTACTGTGCAATAACTTGGAATTGGACTGTATTTTACAGAATGAGTCCAGGTTTAATAAAAATCTGTTCCGTAGAAGAATGACATCTCCAATAACGTCAGAAAACTGTATTTATAAAAGTTACTATATTTTCTCCAAATATAAAATTTGTAATCGGAAGTGAGCAGAAAATGCAATATTTTTATATAAAAGCATAGCAGAAATGAGTAGCAAAATTATTGCTTAGTAATTATTGTAAGTATGATCATCTTCTCAAGAGAAATTCAAATTTATGAGAATTAAAGAGAAGCTAAATATACCTAAAGAATTAATAGAAATAACTGGTTAAATTGAAGACAACATTAATTACAGGTAATACTTGCTTAATGACTGGCTGTTTAACAACTGTTCAAAGTTATGATAGCCTTGGAAACGATGCCTATCAAGTACTTCTTACTACAGTATCATAAAACATTTTGCTGCCCCCTGCCCATGGTCACGTCACCACATTTCAAGAACTCAACAATTTGTTTCATTTAGGACCAACTGCAGCAACCCACAGTCACGTGACCATAAATTTTTTTCTTTCTTTTTTTTAACTATTCTTTAGCTGAAAACACCCATTGGATTTACTGGATGCATTTAACAACCAATTTCTTATAACAACTCTGGTGGCTCACTTTAAGATTGTGGTAAAAATGGTTGTAAAATTGACTTAGGTCACATAGTGACTGGCTTAATTATCATCCTGGCTTATGACCAAAATCCTGTATCGAATTGTTGTAAATTGAGGACCACCTATATAGGGATACTTGGAAATTTCAGGAGAACCCTAAAAAAATATTAAAATGCCAGGATGGAACAAAACAAATTTTAACTTTTCTAAAGTTCTTAAATTCTTAAATTTTCAAAAATCTATTTTACAGGTCTATTAGATGTAAAATGGTTCATGGAATAAAATGTGTCCTGGAAAGAATCAACAGGGCTTGAATAACCATTTAGAAAAGATAGTTCTTGACTTGCAACTATAATTGGGACCAGAACTGTTGCTAAGTGATCTACTTATTAAGTGAGTCATGCCCAACTTTACAAGGTTTTTTTTTTGGCTATAGTTAAACAAACCATACACTTGTTAATCAAATCTGCCTTTGTCTATTGATTTTGCTTGCCAGAAACTTCCTGGGAAAGTCCCAGATAGTGATCATGTGACCCTGGGATGATGCAACCACATAAATATATGCTGGTTGCCAAGTATTCAAATTCTGATCATTTCACCCCAGAGACACTGCATCAGTTGTAAGTGCGAAGACTAGTCTTAAGTCAGCTTTTTCAATGTTATCATAACTTTGTATGACCATTAAACAAATGATTATAAATCAAGGACTGTACAACCCTGTACAATTATACAAATGAAGAAAGTTTCTTCCATTCATCTTTTCTTAGGCTTATACAAATGTTTTGAAAGAAATCCCAGGTCATTTCCCTTCACTATGTTTCATAAACTGCCCAGAGAGCTTTAGGTGAGATACAAAGTAGAAATACAATAAAAGTATAAATAATCTGTCTATGCACAGTCACTAAAATATTTTGCAGAAACATATCATCCAATAATTTGGATTTAGATGGTATACAGTTCTACACTGCATTTACAATAGTCTAAGAACTTCATTTAATTCCAATTTCTACAAGGCTAATCAAAGATGCCCCTTCATGGATTACTGCTTTGTCGTGGCGAAGGGGCTTGCATAATTCAATGAAGCTATGAGCTATGCCGTGCAGGGCCACCCAAGACGGAAAGGTCATAGCAGAGAGTTCTGACAAAAAGTGATCCACTGGAGAAGGAAATGGCAAACCACTCCAGTATCTTTGCCATGAAAACCCTATGGACAGTACCAAAAGGCAAAAAGATATGACGCTGGAAGATGAGCCCCTCAGGTCGGAAGGCGTCCAATATGCTATTGGGGAAGAGCAGAGGGCTAGTACTAGTAGCTCCAGAAAGAATGAAGCGACTGGGCCAAAGCCGAAAGGATGCTCAGCTGTGGATATGTCTGGTGGTGAAAGGAAAGTCCGATGCTGTAAAGATTTTTTCTCCATAGGAACCTGGAATGTAAGATCCATGAATCAAGGCAAGCTGGACGTGGTCAAACAAGAGATGACAAGACTAAACATCGATATCTTAGGTATCAGCGAACTAAAATGGACAGGAATGGGTGAATTTAATTCAGATGACCATCAGGTATACTACTGTGGGCAAGAATCCCTCAGAAGAAATGGAGTAGCCTTCATAGTCAATAAAAGAGTAGGAAAAGCAATACTGGGATACAATCCTCAAAATGACAGAATGATCTCAGTTCGAATCCAAGGCAAACCATTCAATATCACAGTAGTCCAAGTCTATGCCCCTGTGAGGTGGACTCACAATGAATCGTTAAAGGAGCTTCCAAGCAAAGGCATCACGCAGAGATGCAATCATATTTAGCTTTATTCATGATAGATCAAAGAGAAAGAAGTACTTGGCATGAAAGCATTCATGCCTGCATGTGAGAGAGAAATAAAATAAAACAAAACAAGCTAGGATTACATGACTAAAATAGAGGTTAGGAGTAGAGATAGAACTGGAGACTGGAAAAAGGAGAACAAAGAGCAGCCCCTCGTGCAGAGGTATTTATGGGGGGTCTTGGCCCCTCCTTGACCATAAAACTCTCTCGCCAATGGGGCTGTGGGTCTGGGACCCTTGGCTCATCAGTGGAAGCAAAGAAACCTCTTTGCCTCCATCTGATGACCCTTTTGGGGAACTGCCAATGGCTGGCACTAATCACCTAACAATTCCCCTTCTTGCCAGCCAATGACAGGGACCAGTGAATGTATGTAAGGGGCGAGCAGGTGTCATAGACATGTATGAAAACATTCAGAAGGCCAAACACAAACGCTTACACAGAAGGTTGTGCCGGTCAACGGGAACAGGCTTGGTAAACAGATCAGCTATCTGGTCAGCTGTATTACAGTGCTCAACATGTATAAAACCCTCTTTCGCAAGGTGCCTGACATTTTTATAGCGTATGTCTATATGGCGAGATCTGGAGCCTACTGCATAAGCCTCCGAGATTGCAATTGCGGCAGTGTTGTCCTCTAGAATTTGGATGGGCAGAGGGGGAGATGCCCAGATGTTTGTTATCAGCTCATTGAACCAAGTCAAATCATTGGCCGTGTCTGACAGACTAGCAAATTCAGCCTCGGCCGTGGAGCAAGAAATAAATTTTTGCTGCCTAACATGCCAATGTATTGGGCAGCCATTTAGCAATATGAGGAAACCAGAAGTGCTCCGTCTACTTTTGGAGTCGCCAGCCCAGTCTGCGTCTGAGTAAGCGGAGAGCTGGGCCGTCTTCCCCTTCTCTGGTTCTAGCATGAGAAGAGCATCAGCTGTGCCCTTTAGGTATCTGAGCACCCTTTTGACAGCAGTCCAGTGGAATTCCTTTGGGTGTTCCACGTGCCTGGACAATAGATTCACAGCTAAAGCTATGTCAGGTCTGCTCCAATTGCTGATGTATAGCAAGGAGCCAATCACAGATCTGTAGAGCGTGTTATCTGTGAACTCAGGACCGTCCTTATGGGTGTGGTTGTAAAAGTCGCTTTGCATTGGGCTATGCGTAGGATTGGATTCTGTCATTTTGCATTTGGCCAGTAATTCCTCTATCTTTTCTTTTTGTGATAGAGCGAACCCCCCTTTAGTGGCCAAAATATGCACACCCAAGTACTTGTCAACCCGCCCCAAAGACTTCAGAGTAAACTTTTCTTCCAGGGCCTTGGCAAATTCATCACACCTTTCCTTGTTAGGCCCTACATATAATAGGTCGTCCACATAAACTAACACCCGTTCTGTGGTTCCCTTGGAATTGCGTGTGAAAACACATTGATCTGCATGAGATTCTGAGAAACCAACTCGTTCTAAACTCTTTCTAAGACAGTCATACCATAATTTCCCTGACTGCTTAAGACCATATAACCCTTTGTGAAGCAACCATGTATTTCCCCCTTCTTGCTGGTAGCCAGGAGGAGCCTTCACGTAGATCTGCCGGTCCAAGTTGGCGTGGAGGTAAGCCGTCTGGATGTCAAATTGGAAGACTTCTTCTCCCAGAGCGGCTGCAGTCACGAGGGCGGCCTTGACGCTCTCTGCCCGGACGGTTGGAGAGTAAGTCTCCGAGTAGTCCTCCATATAACGTTGAGCGAAGCCCTGGGCTACCAAACGGGCCTTGTATAGGTAGAGGCCATTGGCAAGTGGTTTGGCCTTGTAAACCCACCTTGTGCCAATGACTTTCCTCTCCTTTGGGGGTTGCTGGGGGGTGAAGACCTTGAGTTGTTTTAAGCTCTGCATTTCCTTCTCCATCGCGAGCTGCCATCTCTCCTGCTCCTCGATGGGCAGCTCCTGGATGTCAGAGAAGGATTTTGGGGTGACCACAACGCTGTTGACAGACGCGATGTGGCCAATGTCAATTCTCTTTGGCGGGACCCCCTTGTTGGACCGCTTTGACCTCCTTACCTTCTGCCACTCACCGCTCTTTTCTTCCGCGGGTCTCTGAGGTGTCGCTGGGGGTGGAGACGGTGTGTCTTCCTCCATGGGACTGGACGCATCTTCGTCTTGTTCCTCACTTTCGTCGGTGGCAGGGTACGAGGTCGCCTCTGGTGATGTCGCGGTCGGGGTGTCCTTGCTGGGTCGGTTGGCATATGGGCTCAGATCATTTGAGTGGATCTGAGTCCAATTGGAGTCCTCTTCGAAAGAGGCAGATTGGGAAGTTACAGGCCTGCCCCCTTCTCCCAGGAAACGATAGGCCTTGGAGCCAGGAGCATAGCCCAAGAACCTTAGTCTCTGGGAAACAGATCTCCCCTTCTTCCGCAGCTGCTTGGGGATGTGTACCCATGCATAGGAGCCAAACACACGCAAATGTGCCAGATTTGGTTTCCTACCGTGAACCAGGAAATATGGGGTCTGGTTCACGACACTGCTCCAGGTGCGGTTTAAAGTGTAATTGGCATAATGAATTGCCTCCCCCCAGTATGATTCTGCGACATTAGCGTCTGCAATCAGACTACGCATCATGGTTTGCAGGATTCCATTCCTTTTCTCAGCTACACCATTTTGCGACGGGGTGAACGGTGCAGTTAGAAAATGGCGGATGCCCTTACGCCTTACCCAGTCCTGGAACTTCTGAGACATGAACTCAGCCCCGCGATCGCTCTGCAACTGTGCGATCTTGGTCTTGTACTGAGTCTCTACGAAGTTGTACAGCGACTTTATGGCGTCAAAGGCTTCAGATTTCTCTGTGAGAGTATACACGTGACCGTAACGTGAAAAATCATCAACGGCAGTGAGAAAATACCTTTTCTTTCCTAGGGATGGTGTAAAAGGCCCAACCAAATCAACATGTACTAGTTGGTAAGGGTGTTGAGTCTTACGGGATGACACCTTTGATATAGGAGCAGCCTTTCTCTTTGTTTTCTTGCAAATGGCACAGTCCAGAAACACGTCACAGTCCTTGAGCTGGACTCCCTCAGCAAATTCTCCCATCTTTTTAACTACAGGGAAGCTTGCATGACCCAGCCTTCTGTGCAATAAGTGGGCGCACTTATCGTGAATTGGCTTCCCTATTGACACTCTCTTGGCTCTGGTTGCTTTGAGTGGTGCTGCAGGTGCCTGCTGAGATTCAGGCTTCTTGCCCACACTGCCCTTGGAAAGCCTTGGGGCAGGCTGTGGTGGCTTGGGAGAAAAATATGGCAAGCCATTTATTATTGTAATATTTCCAATGACCTTCTGGTCCCGGGTGACATGACCTCCCCCCTTGCGAAATAGGACTTCCACTTTGTCATCGTCACACAATTTGGTGATGCTCAAAAGGTTTTTGGCTATAGAAGGGGCGTGCAAGACACCCTCAACTTTGCCAAGTCCAGGTAGAGAAACAAAACCCTCCCCAACAATTGGAGCAGTGTCACCGTTTGCAACCTTGACAGATGAGTTAATTTTCTTTAACCTTTTAAAACCTTGACTCATATTAGTAATGTGAGAAGAAGCTCCAGAGTCCAGTAACCATAAGTCAGTGGAGCTATCAGCCCTTGTTGTGGGGGTGAGGGAACAAGTATGCAGTGAATTTCCTTTGCCCCTGCCACGCCCCTTTCCTCCCCCTTTGCTTCTTACTTGATTGGGACCACGTTTAGGGGCTTGATGTTGATGGGGGCAGTCTTTCTTGAGGTGCTCCTCAGAGCCACAGATGAAACATTTAAGCAGAGCATTAATTTGCTCTGAGTTGTGGCGCCCCCTTCTGGCTTGCTGAGTGGTGACTCTAGCGTATTCTCCAGCATTTCTCCTTCTCCGATCTTCTTCGATCAGTCTCCCTGTGAGGTAGGACAGATTTATGTCTTCCCTCTTGACCGCTTCGAGTGAAACAATGAAATTGCTCCAACTCCTGTCTAGAGAAGTAAAAATTATGGAGAGCATGCTCACATCAGACACAGGAAAATCTCTGGAAATCAATTCTGCCCTGAGTGCCTTTAATTTTGCAAGATGTTCAGGCATGCTGGCACCAAACTTCAGTTTGGTTGTATAAAGCTCAGTTGTATATCTGGTGATGGAACCAATGGTATTGCTGTTGAATAAATTGTATAACAGTTTCCAGACCTCAGCAGCTCTGAGACCAGCTGGAATGCTTGGGAACAAGTTATTGTCCAGAGAACTGAGTAGAGCAGAATAAGCCTGCAAGTGTCGCAGCTCTTCTTGACGTCCCCATGGGGGAGGGGGGGGGTTCCGAACCATTTGTAGAATCCCATTCTTTAAGAGATGTAGCTGTATATCTTTACTCCAACTGCTATAATTCTCCCCATCCAGCTGTAGTTTTTTAAAATCATTTGGCAAATTTGTTACAGGAATAGAGTCCTTATCAGACCCACTTTCAAAATTTTTTGATATGTCCATTGATGTAAAAGGAAGCGGAAAAATGCTTAAGTCTGAAGTGAGTCCTTCAGTGAAAGGGTTCCCTCTAGTGGTCGAGGAGGGAATCCTTTCTTGAGTACTTATTGACTCCAGGTGGGCGTGCCCGGGAACCATGTGACCCGGGGGAGGGCGTTGTTCAGGGTTTCTCCCTTCTTCCCATGAGGCATTGGGGGGGCGGAGCCCAGATTTGCCGGCCGGCATCCCTTTCTTGTTGCTGCAAGCACATGGATTTTCATCATTGTCTGTTTTTCTTTGCCCTCGCTGGTCATGAAGACCTGAAGAGAAGGTGGGAGGCCTCGGGGGTTGATTGTTGGGAGGCTGCAGGCTGGATTCCCCCCGGCAGTTGGGCCCTGGGGAGAGGATGGGAGGCCTTGGAGGGGGGGTGGGCACCCCCGACGTCTGCTTGGCCGCTGTCTTGCTAGCCTCTAAGGCAGTGGCCAGAGCTTGCATTGCTGTCTGGAGAGCCGTTGTAACAGTTTTGGCTGGGCAGATCTCATTGCTATCATAGCATTTTAGGCTTTGTGGGGGGGAGAAATCATTAATATACATGCTGTCTTGGCTGGAAGCCAGGGATTGCATGTCATTTCTGCTGTACGCCAGGGACTGCAGGCTATTTTGGTTGGAAGCCAGGGATTGCTGGCTTTCCAGACTTAAAGAAATCAAGTCTTTGTTAGACCGTGTGGGCTTATAGGGGGCTGCCATCTTGTTTCCTGTTCCAGACCACGTGGGCGGAGCCATCTTGTTTCCGCTTGCCCCAGGGAGCTGTAGCTCACAGCTGGGGGGGCGGGTTCGCGCCAAAAGCCTTGGGGTCCCAGGGTCACTAAGGGAGGCGGGCGCCATATTTGGGGGCCTCGTGGTCTCTAGGGAGGGGCTCACCAGGGGTTCTGAGGCTTTCTGAGCTGTTCCCTGGGCTGCCCCTCCCTCCTCCTGCATTGCAAGGATCTCTTTAAGCAGCTCTTCACGTTCCTGTGCAGTCAGTTTACTCACGCGGCGTTTGGTCTCAGCCAGGTCCGTCTCTGCAGCATCTGAGCAGCCTTGGACAGTCTGTAATCCTTCTATGCTCTCCTCTGTGGCGTTCAGTTGTAGAGAGGCAAGTGAAGGGGTCCTAGACGCTCTGCTGGATCCTCTGACGGGATGAAGGCCATTTGTGCTTTCATCTGCAGCTGAGGTTGCATCAGGGACTGAAGTCTTGGATGTAGGCAGGGAGGCTGTCTTCGATCGATGACTCCTGGTCACGATAGTAGAAGTCCTGCCATCTGTTATAAATGGATTGGAGCCGGGTCCTCCAGACATCTTATTGGTTAGTTCCTGGCTGGCTTGGAAGCTTTCCTTTAAACCATCCTCTGACTACCAACTTGTGAGGTGGACTCACAATGAATCGTTAAAGGAGCTTCCAAGCAAAGGCATCACGCAGAGATGCAATCATATTTAGCTTTATTCATGATAGATCAAAGAGAAAGAAGTACTTGGCATGAAAGCATTCATGCCTGCATGTGAGAGAGAAATAAAATAAAACAAAACAAGCTAGGATTACATGACTAAAATAGAGGTTAGGAGTAGAGATAGAACTGGAGACTGGAAAAAGGAGAACAAAGAGCAGCCCCTCGTGCAGAGGTATTTATGGGGGGTCTTGGCCCCTCCTTGACCATAAAACTCTCTCGCCAATGGGGCTGTGGGTCTGGGACCCTTGGCTCATCAGTGGAAGCAAAGAAACCTCTTTGCCTCCATCTGATGACCCTTTTGGGGAACTGCCAATGGCTGGCACTAATCACCTAACAGCCCCAACCACCGGTGCTGAAGAGGATGAAATTAACCGGTTCTATGAAGCCCTACAGCACCTTATAGAACTAACACCCAAAAATGATGTCCTTATCATGATGGGGGATTGGAATGCTAAAGTAGGAAGCCAACAGATAACTGGAATAACAGGCAAGTTTGGCCTTGGAGTACAAAATGAAGCAGGGCACAGGCTGATAGAATTTTGTCAAGAGAATACGATGGTCATAGCAAACACTCTTTTCCAACAACCCAAGAGACGGCTTTACACATGGACATCACCAGACGGTCAACACAGAAATCAGATTGACTATATGCTCTGCAGCCAAAGATGGAGAAGCTCTATACAGTCAGTAAAAACAAGACCAGGAACTGACTGTGGCTCAGACCATGAGCTTCTTGTTGCAAAGTTTAGGCTTAAATTAAAGAAAGTAGGGAAAAGCACTAGGCCAGTCAGGTATGAATTAAATCATATCCCTGTTCAATATACAGTAGAGGTGACAAATAGATTTAAGGAATTAGATCTGATAGACAGAGTGCCTGAAGAACTATGGACAGAGGTTCGCAACATTGTACAAGAGGTAGCAACTAAAACCATCCCAAAGAAAAAGAAATGCAAGAAAGCAAAATGGCTGTCTGAGGAAGCTTTGCAAATAGCTGAGAAAAGGAGGGAAGCGAAAGGCAAGAGAGAAAAAGAAAGATATGCCCAATTGAATGCAGAATTCCAGAGAATAGCTAGAAGAGATAAGAATGCCTTCTTAAATGAACAGTGCAAAGAAATAGAAGAAAACAATAGAATAGGGAGGACCAGAGATCTTTTCAAGAAAATTGGAGAGATCAAAGGAACGTTTCATGCAAAAATGGGCATGATAAAGGACCAAAATGGCAGGGACCTAACCGAGGCAGAAGAGATTAAGAAGAGGTGGCAAAATTACACAGAAGAACTATACAAGAATGAGCTTAACGTCCCTGATAATCACAATGAGGTGGTCACTGACCTCGAGCCAGACATCCTAGAATGTGAAGTGAAGTGGGCCTGAGAAAAGCTGAGCAACAACAAAGCTAGTGGAGGTGACAGTATTCCAGCTGAGCTATTCAAAAGACGATGCAGTAAAAGTGCTACACTCAATTTGCCAGCAAATTTGGAAAACTCAACAGTGGCCACAGGATTGGAAAAGATCAGTTTACATTCCAATTCCAAAGAAAGGCAGTGCCAAAGAATGTTCAAACTATCGCACCATTGCACTCATTTCTCATGCTAGTAAAGTTATGCTTAAAATTCTACAAGCTAGACTCCAGCAGTATGTGGATCGAGAACTACCAGAAGTACAGGCAGGATTTCGAAGAGACAGAGGAACTAGAGATCAAATTGCCAACATACGCTGGATCATGGAGAAAGCTAGAGAGTTCCAGAAAAACATCTACTTCTGCTTCATTGACTATGCTAAAGCCTTTGATTGTGTGGATCATAACAAACTGTGGCAAGTCCTTAAAGAGATGGGCATACCAGACCATCTTATTTGTCTCTTGAGAAACCTATATGTGGGCCAAGAAGCAACAGTGAGAACTGGACACGGAACCACTAATTGGTTCAAAATTGGGAAAGGAGTCCGGCAAGGCTGTATACTGTCGCCTTGCCTATTTAACTTATATGCAGAGCACATCATGAGAAAGGCTAGATGAATCAAAAGTTGGAATTAAGATTGCCGGAAGAAACATCAACAACCTAAGATATGCAGATGATACCACTCTAATGGCAGAAAGTGAAGAGGAACTAAAGGGCCTCTTGTTGCGGGTGAAGAAGGAGAGTACAAAACTTGGGTTGAAACTAAACATTAAGAAAACCAAGATCATGGCATCTGGCCCTCTCAATTCCTGGCAAATAGATGGGGAAGAAATGGAGGTAGTGACAGATTTTATTTTCCTGGGCTCCAAGATCACTGCAGATGGGGACTGTAGCCAAGAAATTAAAAGATGCTTGCTCCTTGGGAGGAAAGCCATGGCAAATCTAGACAGCACACTAAAAAGCAGAGACATCACCCTGTCAACAAAAGTGCGTATAGTCAAGGCTATGGTCTTCCCAGTTGCAATGTATGGCAGTGAAAGCTGGACCATAAGAAAGGCTGAGTGCCAAAGAATTGAAGCCTTTGAACTATGGTGCTGGAGAAGACTCCTGCGAGTTTCTTGGACTGCAAGGCGATCAAACCGGTCAGTCCTAGAGGAGATCAACCCTGACTGCTCTTTAGAAGGCCAGATCCTGAAGCTAAAACTCAAATACTTTGGCCACCTAATGAGAAGGAAGGACTCACTGGAGAAGAGCCTAATGCTGGGAAAGATTGAGGGCAAGAGAAGAAGGGGAAGACAGAGAATGAGGTGGCTGGATGGAGTCACTGAAGCAGTAGGCGTGAGCTTAAATGGACTCCAGAAGATTGTAGAGGACAGGAAGGCCTGGAGGAACATTGTCCATAGGGTCGCGATGGGTCGGACACGACTTCGCAACTAACAACAACAAAAATCAAAGATGTCACCTTCCCAATCCTATCTAGTATCCCATGAATTATTCTGTATTTTATATTGCTGGGCAGCTTGTGCCCTGTAAATAATGGAAATACTATTAAATGCAACAGAAATTAAAGAGATGTACTCTTATTTCCTAATGCATGTACTATAGTTGGGATATCTATATACATACCTGATACATTCCTACTGTAGTGAAAAAATCTTCCTTTCCTTGCTTGTCTTTCAGTGAAGAATAATTACTGCTGGAGATAAACAAATGTGCCCCAACATTTTCTGTTTCTTCAGGTTCTGATGTGCTTGGTTGAGGCAGATCACATTTTTCCTTTCAAAGTGAATATAAAATGTTATATTAGAGATTCTGATGTCAAAACAAATCTCCGATTAGCATCAAAAAAGTTACTCTTCTAGACAATGCCAAGGGCTTTGTGATCACAGGAGAAAATCTAATCCATCCTGTTAAGATAAAAAGTCTTGATTTTGGAAAACCCAAAACAATGTTATTGAGTCTTCCATCCCATGATATTAGAAACTTTTGGGGTTTTGCCATATCTTTGAACTAGAAAAAAGAAATAAGACTACCACTGATTTCTCTAAATACATTTCATTCCAATTTATTGAATGGATGGCATCATTAAGAATAATTAGAATGGACCTCATATTTCTGTTTCAGTTTCAGTTTAATATGTGCTATTTTTCCCCTCACTTTGTGTCCAATAGTTGTGTTGGACAATGGTTTCCCACCATTCATCATCACAGCATGTAACAGTTTACCTTATTATCATTAAGAAGAATGATATCCTCATAGTTAATTCTCCATCCAATATCACTGATTTGCTTCTGAAGGTTGCCTTTATAAATCTTCATAAATATTGTCACACCTATGGTCCCCAATATGGTTGTTATCAGGAGAATGATCATAACAATCAGAGCTGTACCTTCTAATGACAAAAAATAGTACAAGTCATTATGGAATAGGAAGAATGAGCTCAGGATTGATGAAGCATGCCATCTGATACAAAAATTGTGAATTATGTTTTAGGACAGCAAATCTATCAAATAATTGCAAAAAGTGGTTTGACCTTGTTATAAACATAGAATTTAGAATTAATCAAGGCAATGAGAATTATGGATGAAGCTTTTCTACATTGGCTAGGAATAGCTTACAGAACTTTTGAAGAACGAAAGTGATTTGCAGCAATGGTTTTAGTTAACATTCTGTCGGTCAACATTTTCCAGTTGTTACTGAATTCCGGTTCCTACCAGCTTCAATTAGTACAGCCAATTGCCATAATTCAACATTATTCAATGCTATCCCAATCAGATGCAATTTAATTTTTAATATTAGCCATCTTTCTTTTTTAAAAAGATAGAAATTTAATTCAATGGTCTGATCTACAATAAAATCTAGAACAGGATTCAGATACATAGTATAAGGTGCAAGTAAACATCACACTCACTGGTGGCTTGAATTTTACAGTACTCATTGTGAAATCCACAAACTGGCTTGTCTTCAGGTATTTCTCCATTTGACCAATTAATATAATTAATTTCTGCAGTGGGACTGAAGATAATAAGAGGTGATAAAGGTTAACAATAAAGGTCAGTAATATTTTTACAGAAATATCTTATTTTTATTTGTTTTTGTTAGCTGCGAAGTCGTGTCCGACCCATCGCGACCCTATGGACAATGTTCCTCCAGGCCTTCCTGTCCTCTACCATCTTCTGGAGTCCATTTAAGCTCACGCCTACTGCTTCAGTGACTCCATCCAGACACCTCATTCTCTGTCGTCCCCTTCTTCTATTGCCCTCAATCTTTCGCAGCATTAGGCTCTTCTCCAGTGAGTCCTTCCTTCTCATTAGGTGGCCAAAGTATTTGAGTTTTAGCTTCAGGATCTGGCCTTCTAAAGAGCAGTCAGGGTTGATCTCCTCTAAGACTGACTGGTTTGATCGCCTTGCAGTCCAAGGGACTTGCAGGAGTCTTCTCCAGCACCATAGCTCAAAGGCCTCAATTCTTTGGTGCTCGGCCTTTCTTATGGTCCAACTTTCACTGCCATACATTGCAACTGGGAAGACCATAGCCTTGACTATACGTACTTTTGTTGACAGGGTGATGTCTCTGCTTTTTAGTGTGCTGTCTAGATTTGTCATGGCTTTCCTCCTGAGGAGCAAGCGTCTTTTAATTTCTTGGCTACAGTCTCCATCTGCAGTGATCTTGGAGCCCAGGAAAATAAAATCTGTCACTACCTCCATTTCTTCCCCATCTATTTGCCAGGAATTGAGAGGGCCAGATGCCATGATCTTCGTTTTCTTAATGTTTAGTTTCAACCTAAGTTTTGCACTCTCCTTCTTCACTCGCAACAAGAGGCTCTTTAGTTCTTCTTCACTTTCTGCCATTAGAGTGGTATCATCTGCATATCTTAGGTTGTTGATATTTCTTCCGGAAATCTTAATTTCAATTTTTGATTCATCTAGCCCTGCCTTTCTCATGATGTGCTCTGCATATAAGTTAAATAGGCAGGGCGACAGTATACAGCCTTGCCAGACTCCTTTCCAATTTTGAACCAATCAGTGGTTCCGTGTCCAGTTCTCACTGTTGCTTCTTTGCCCACATATAGGTTTCTCAAGAGACAAATAAGATGGTCTGGTACGCCCATCTCTTTAAGAACTTGCCACAGTTTGTTATGATCCACACAATCAAAGGCTTTAGCATAGTCAATGAAGCAGAAGTAGATGTTTTTCTGGAACTCTCTAGCTTTCTCCATGATCCAGCGTATGTTGGCAATTTGATCTCTGGTTCCTCTGTCTCTTCGAAATCCTGCCTGTACTTCTGGTAGTTCTCGATCCACATACTGCTGGAGTCTAGCTTGTAGGATTTTAAGCATAACTTTACTAGCATGAGAAATGAGTGCAATGGTGTGATAGTTTGAACATTCTTTGGCACTTCCTTTCTTTCTTTTTATTATTTAAATCTAAATAAACTAAACTTGTTGTAAATCAACCCATACTTTAAAAAGTAACTTATTTTTATATTATTTTTTCTGTAACAACATTTTTTTTCTTTTTTATATTGTTTAATAAAAATGTATGTATCATAATTCAAATAGAATGGGATTCATCAGCATACTGGTGACATTACATTTCAGCAAATGCTCCAGTAAATACTAAACATATAGAAGGCAGGATAAAGAGAGGGAGAAGGAGTCATAGAGGGAGGGAGAAGGAGAGGGAGAGGAAGGGAGGGAGGGAGGGAGGGAGGGAGGGAGAGAGAGAGAGAGAGAGAGAGAGAGAGAGAGAGAGAGAGAGAGAGAGAGAGAGATCAAGTGGTTAAGGCAGGAGGCTAGAAAGTGGGAGACTGTTCCAGCTTAGCCATGAAAGTCAACTGGGTGAATTTGGGCCAGTCACTGTCTCTCAATACAACTTACCATCCAACCAATTTGGGTGAGAGCCATTTAATGCTTGGAGAACACCAGAAAATGATAGGGTGCAAATAGGACTGGATAGTTGAGAAAATATCTCAGAAACCAATGTCAAGCAACTTTCTTGTTATTACCAAAAAAACCTATATGAACATGTTCATGAGGTCACCTAGGTTATTGCTCCTGCCTATATGGACATGTTCATGAGCTCAGTTTCAAAGAGACATGAACAGATACTGTACACATGAACTCATGGAAAAAGTAACCCGTGAAAAGCAGGGGTCAGATTGTTCTAACTGTAAAAAGAATTATGCTTCTGATTGAAGTTGGCCTAAATTCATTCTCCATAAAACAAAGACAATAAGCTACTCATTCAATAGATAAATAAAGAAACTATATATTGTACTTGACAGACTAAACCTTTATATATTTATATCTATATATATTTTCATGCTATATGAAAGATTAAATTACAGAGTATTTATGAAATATATATAGGCAGAAATACCTTAATGTCCTTCTGTAATTATCAAAATTAAGAACAGGTATGAAGAGAGTAGAATTTCCAGATTCCTGAAGATCATACACAGAATAATCCATTTTTCTCTCACCCAGTTCATCAATGTGCACAGGACCAGTGATGCCTAAATAACAAAAACATGCAAGATACAGATGCTTAAACATTTCTTATATACCCTATTTTTCCTGGGACAATTCTGAATTTTCAAAATCCCAGAATAGTATTAATCAATAAAGCGATCATAAAAATGAATTATTTTATTACTTCTGAATTTAGAAACAGTCTGATTACAAACAGCATGTGAATAGTGAGAAAAGATCTCTTGCCAGATCAGATCTTTCCCATTTTGCCTTTGGCTCTGCTCACGTTTGATATTCAATACCTCAATTGGGCAATATGGCTATAAAAATATTCCCATTCTTGTTTATATGGAGATGCATTCAAAATTATTTTACTTTCAGATATGATCTTCACATGACAATTACCCATGATATACTTACATCCAGTTTACTCAGCCTACCTTCTGGGTTTGCATGAGATACTATAAACTAACCACCTAGACCAGTCATGTCAAACTGCCGGCCCGCAGGCTGGATCATAGCATAACCGCATCCACATCATTGCCAGCAATGGCAAAAAAAGTCGTGATACGTTGCGACACATCACGTAATGTTGCGAGTTTGACACCCCTGACATAGACCATCCCAGATTCTTTGTATTTTTGTATGTTGAGTAACCACAGCCAACGTTTTTGCTGTATTATTGGCCCTGCCAACTTAAAATGACTGTAGTCTTAACTCACAAGCTTACCATACAGAGGGGTTTTATTGTAGCCTTTTAAAGTGTTGATAAATGCCCTTCCATCAAGGAAATCCTTTTTCTCTTCTGACATTTCTTTTACAGTTGATGCATAAAGCAAAACAGCATCATGAAGGTATGCAGCATAAGAATTTAACTGAAAAAGGATACCATATATGAAAGAGTTTGAACTTCTGGGGAAAAATAAGGAGGCATATCCCCCTTAAAATTGTCTGCTTGCAAATTAGACTGGAGACCAGGGTTTCTGCTTCTTTAAGATGATAGAAGATGGAGTGTCAACAGTAACCTTGCCCTAACGTGCAGAAACCACACTATTACAATTTTAGCAGTTTATTACAAATTCTTTCCCCAGCTTTAGATACATATCCCAATTTACAATTCCCAAAATGGCATATATTTGGGCTTCAGTTGACCCAATGAAATAGTTTGGCTAAAGAAATAGTGCAAGTGGGTAAGATGGTGGCATATGTTAGTTAACTGACATTTCTTAGCATGTCATTCACTGCTCTTATTTTAAAACTGGTGAAGATTAAAGAACAATAGCTACCGTGTTGTTACTTGCAAAGAATATTGAATTTGTATCGTTTCTTTACTCTGATTATTTCACCACGGCATGATTTTTAATTTCACAAAATCCTTAGCTCAGTCTCTTCCAACTTGGTGCCCACTATTTAGGGACAATTCAAGCTCACATTCCTACAAGAGAAAGTTAAGTGCAAACAACTAAAAACCATCAGATTGGAGATGAATTAGATAATTGGATAGTTAGATATTGGATATGTAATAAATTTGGCAACATTGGCACCAAATCAAGTCATGGGAGTAACAAAAAATTCCTTTAAAGTTTATTCCTAATAAGGACATTTTCAATTAGTACAGTAAATATAACCTCTTCTTGTAAAGAAAATAAATTGTAAGAAGGCTGCTTTTCCTTGAGGGTATCATGGAGCTCCTTCATGAAATCAGAGTAGTTCTTATATTCTCTGTAAGATCTAAGAGCTATTATAAAAACAGACTGATAAGCATCTGAGACACTGATGTTTTTATGATTCCAAGTCTCTTCCAAAAAGTAGGCCTGGAAGAGAAGAGAGAGAAATAGTAAGTTCTAGTAAAATACGCACAATTCAGTTGGTGTGTCTCACTGTGTGAATGTGAAGGCCAGTAAAATATACCTCACAAGTAAGTTATTGGTATTTGAAAGTTTATGGAATGGTAGGAGGGAAGAAGTCTGCTGACGCTTTAGAAGGCAGAATGTTCCATAGTGCAGGGGCTAGTATGGAAAAGGCATGCCTCCTGGCAATATTTAGGGAAAGGGACTAGGAGTGTGCCCCCTTTATTTGACCTGGTAGGATGGGTATATGTCTTAGGGAAGGATAGTCCTGCAGATAAAATGGCCCTGTGCCATTTAGAGCTTTAAAGGTGATGACCAGCATCTTGAATTACATCCAGAAAGACACTAAACATCATTGCATCTCATGCACAAATGAGCTGGGGAAACATAGAGATTGCCATTACTGTGCATGCTGCTGCATTCTGGACCAATTGAAGTTTCTGGGTAGTCTTCAAGGGGAGCTCCATATGGAATACATTGCTGTGATCCAAATGGGAGATGACCAAAACATGAGTGTTCTTGAGCAAGGTCTCTCCATTGCAGGAATGGTCCAATTGGCTCACTAGACAAACCTGTGCAAAGGCACTCCTAGCCACTGCTGCCACCTTCTTGAGCAGGAACCATCAGTCCAGCAGCTTTGTTCATGGTGATAAAGTCCTATGGTGGGTCTTGATAACTATTCTTGGTAGCTGATAGATAATGTTTATTGGGTTTATGCTACATTGAACTTCAGCTATGTAAGTCCTGGTTTTGCATGTTATCTGGAAGAAGTGAGACCTGTTAGTCTTTAATGATTGGGTCCTGGGGATGTGAGTATGTCATCTTCTGTTTTAAATCCATACCCTTTCTGGCTAGCCAAGGCCTCCACAGAGGAAGCATAGGGAAGATCCATGCAGTAATAAATGCATTCTTCAGAGAAAGGGTGGTTGCTCCTCCTTAAGAAGCTATCTCTGGATCTAACAGAACTGCATGATTTTCTCCTGTCTCCAAAGGTTGCAGTTCCAAAGAATCTGGAGAATTATCTCAACCCCTTTCCAGTCTGGATACAGCAGGGCTAGCTAGCACTGCTGCAGTATTGGTGATGTGTGTCAGTGACTTTTGAAATGGGATAGTGCATCCATCCTGCCCACTCTGGGTCTGAGTGGCTGAGTAGCTGTCCTGACACTGTTCTGAATGGTCTTTCTTCCTTTGGGGAAATTCCAGTTAGTGTTGATTGGGTGAGAGCATTTTTGTTTAACATTTACAGTGAGTTGCTGGGGACGTTACACTTCAGCTTGGTGTGCAATGTGATCAATATGCTGATATTGATTTGGTTTACCTCAGCTCCCTGGACAATCAAGCATTGCTCAAGTGTCTGGATGGGGAAGAATAGTTTTTGTCTCAACTCTAGTAAGACAAATTGGTTGTGGATTTTGATCCTGTGACTTGAGATTTTCCTTCTTTGGTTTAGAATAAGAGGGAGTTTATGGCAGCATCTGGCACTGAGTTATAGGGAGGAGGAATAAAGTGACAAATCAGCACTGAGTCATTGACATGCAGGAAGAGATCAAGAAATGATCTTCCTAATTCTTCACAGGATTTATCTGATAATTATGTAGAATGTGTTTTAGTTTGGCAAGATTCCTATAAGTGAGTAGCAATAAAGAAGCTACTTTGTAATATTCATCTTGTTCTTGGTTTCTCCACACCTGACAGAGATTGCACAGTTTGGGAGTTCTCATGGACCATATCACTCCTCATCAAATAGAGCTGGTATAGATAGGTCACCCTTTGGACATATTCATCTTGAATGCTTATTGCACACAATAAGCACATAATATTACTGCATTATGAAGTCCTGCTTTCTGTCTAATAATTAATCTGGACTCTGTTCTAGTAACTTGTCTGGACTACTATAATGTGTTCTACATGGGGATTACCCTTGAACACTATCAAAAATTGGTTCAGAATGCAAGGACAGAAAAGGAATTATTTTAATTGTGACTTAACCATTTAAGTTAATCATCTCCATGTGTCAAGTTTACACCACCTATAGGTCTATCCTTTTCCAAAATATCACTTACATAAAAGTAATTTGAACCTGGAATGCTTTTGGTTAGGAAACCTAGGAGATTTTTTATTTTAAACAGTTATTTAACATATTATTGAAATCCTCACATGATGAATTGGGTTGTTGCATTTCCCTTATTGATAATATATTCTAATTTAGGTATTTCATTTCTGTGTTATGAGCTAAAGTAAGCATTAGAACTATAGTTGCTCTTGCCCAATTATGGAATCTAAAAATGTTTTAAACATGATAATAAAATACCCATTGTTACTTACTAACCTCAAACTGTTGCAGAACAAAGAACACATATGGTCCGTTTGTCATACCTAATTCTTTGGCCTGTAACAAAATGGATCTTGCATCCAAAGGATTGCAGATTAAAACAATAACTGCAAAGAAATTGAAACAATTAGTTGTCTCTTATCTATAGTTAATAAACAACAACAACTTTATTGATTAGCCCTTGGGCCATATCAAAGTACAAAGTTCCAGCAACAAACCGTCACCAAAACTAGATAAAAGCAATCCGAAATGGAATTTGATAAAATACAATTTAAAATGGAATTAAAATACAATTTAAGTTAAAATAGTAATAAAATGCAAATTTAAGATATAGATAAAATATGGAAACATTATATTTCGGAGTCGCCCTTACAATCTACCCCAATCAGTCCCACATATGCAGATCTTAACTGGATCATTTTGTTCAAATACTGTGCTACGTTGGATGTTATTTTCAAGTTCTGGCCGGACATAAGGTAAGTTATTTTGATATGGGGATCCCAATGGGTCATTCGTTTGGTATATAGACCAAGATACCTGTCTCTCACCCTCTTATACAAACAACAGTCAAATAGGATGTGAGCCAGGTCCTCTACCTCTGCCGCTCCGCAAATGCAGAGACGCTCATTGTACGGTATAGCATGAAATCTCCCATATCTGACCATTGTATCAAGCTGTTCGAATCTCGCTCTCGTAAATATCTCCCTAAGATGTTTTGGGAGTTGTAACTTCAAATAACTGTCCACTTGAAAAGTACATTTGTATTTACTCAGCCATTTCAAGTTACCCACCTTACTAAGGATAGCTATATCAGTTTGTGCTTCTATATCCTTAATTCTTTGGGCAACTCTTTTTTTAGATTGTTCTCCTGTTACGCAAGAAACAGGAAGGCCACAGCTTCTTACAAAATTTGTTAGTTTGGTGATCCAGGAGATTTGTGGTTGCAGTTTTATTTGCTCTAGTAGGCATAATTTGGGGAGTCTATCAGTCTCCATTTCATTAACTTTGCACCAGTAGTTATAAGCTCTAATTTTAGATAATGCCTGAATTGTATGAATTCCCAATTCAGCTCTAACTGCTGCAGCAGATGTTCTTGGATCTACACCCAAAATACATCTCAGATGCTGGGACTATGTTCGTTCTAAAGCTGTGGTTGAATAAAGACCCCAAATTTCTGCTCCATACAAGAGCATTGTCGTAACCTTAGCCTTAAAAACTTTGAGTAGTGGAGCTAGGGACCCGCCTCCCCCTTATCTATAGTTAATACAGAAGAGTATGGAAGTTCGAAGCAACCAGATATCAACTTACAAAGATCTTTGCAATATTAAGTATAAAAGTGTTTTAAATATGTTTTATGAAGCAGTTTGGAAGAGAAAGATGCAGGGATAAAGAGTCTGTGGTCAGCACAAAAATGGCAGAGAAAATAGACAGCAATGAGACTGGCTTTTGGCAGAGGTGGGACTGAGATGGCAGGAATGAAACTGCTACTGAATGAAAACTATCAGTGTAGGGATTATAGATAAGAGATTTCTCTTTTTTTTCTTTTATGGGTACTTAAAAAGTCTCAAAAGTTGAATGAATCTGTATTATGTATATCTATATCATCTATATCTATCTATATATCATTTATATTTTATTCATTTATTTATTTATTAAACTTATATACCGCCCTTCTCCCGTAGGACCCAGGGCGGTTCACAAGGCAATTAAAACACCGCCCTGAGTCCTTCGGGAGAAGGGCGGTATAAAATTATAATAAATAAATAATAAATAAATAAAATAAACATTACAATACAAAAATTAATAACAATTAAAATAGATTAAATTTTCCTTAATTAAAATCTAAAACCCCTATAACTCTGATTAAAAACCCAATTACAATAAGTTAAAAAATAAAAAAATCCTCAGTCCTGGCCGGAAAGCTCAAAGAGCCAGGTCTTCAGGTCCCGGTGGAACTAACGAAAATCAGGGGCAGTCCTAAGCTCTACGGGTAACTGGTTCCAGAGGGCAGGCGTGCCCACAGAGAAGGCCCTCCCCCTGGGTGTAGCCCGCCGGCATTCCTTTGCCGCCGGCACCCTGAGAAGGCCCTCCCTGTTTATATATATAAACAGTATCTATATCTATCTATATCCATATTATATCTGTGTATGTCTATGCTTTTCAAAGTCCTGAATTTGTATTCTAATGCATTTCCAGGGATGCAGATATATAAAATGGTACTTTTATGTACCAAGTAGCTAGCTCCATTGAAATCAATGTAATTGCTCATCTCAAGAATTAAACTTTAAATGAATAATATGATTCATTGCAATTATGGGGTTTATTTCTTATACCCCAGAGGCAAACAGTGATACTTCAGGTCTTCAAACATTTCTAAATGAATTTGAGAAACATTATCTACCATTCGTGACCTTTAGTTAGTAGGAGTAATATTAAGAGCCAAATATGTAAATATTGCTATTCTATGATATGATCCAAAGACATTTTGAAATTCTGCTTCCCAATGTTATGCATTATATTAATAATTCTGATTACAAATGGAAAGACTTAATCATGTCACTCCCTCCAACTCTTTAAAAAATGATAATCAGGAAGATTAAGTATTTTATCTTATTTTATTCCAAAGAGCTCGGGTATTTTTGTAATTTATACTAATTAAATTTTATTTTCTTCTGAAACTTACTTCTGGAAAGAGATGATATATAATTCAGTTTCTCCTTATGGAGGCTTTGATTGTTTGTGTTGTATCTTATGTTCGCTGTGATGGTTATATTGAATTTGAGTTGGTTTTCTATACTTGTCCATAATTCCTCTGTTTCACCCCATGTAAATGTATCATATGAACTTCCAAACAGACCAACATATTTCCACCCAAAATACTGAAGTGTTTTATGCAGTACTTCTCCTATCAGGTGCACTGGTGAAACAAGGTTGATGTAAGTGTCATAAAATAATGAGTTCCTCAGCTTTGTTGTTTGGCCAACAAACCCAAACATAGGAATATTCCATTGAGAAGCAAGCAATCCTGTAACCTAGGTAAGAAAAAATAGTAATAATTGCATTAGTTAATAACACTTAATAACTATAGATAACTTTATTTACTCTGAATTACTATCTATATGAAGGCATAAGAAACATCAACCTGATCACATTTGGATTTTGCAAAGAAATTAAGCTATGTTATTGAGGCTCCAGGAAGATCCAAAGAGTTCTCTGAAAGTTAAAAATTATCAAGGGGTTTTGGAAATATAAGAAAATCAACCTTGGACTGTCATTTTGTTATTTTATGTTTTGTTTGAAATCAATATATATTGTGTTACAGCCAGTAAAATCAACTTAGTTTTTTTTAATTCACTATTAATGCTTCTCTCTCTTGCGTGCTCTCTCAGTCTATATAAATAATTAATCCTCTGTTCAGGTTCAATATTTGATGAAATACTAAGACTAGCATGCCAAGTGGCAATAGCTTGGAAGGATTCCCTCACTGTAGTTTCTGCTTGGCTGCTACAAATATCTTCAAATAAACAGTGCCATTTGTGAGGATTCTGAAAGCATGCCTTTTCTGTGACCCCAGAGAACCAAGTGGCTTTATGGAATTTATGGAATTCTGAAAAGCCTTAAAAATCTGTTTTCTACTATTTGGACTAGGGTGGGTGGAGCCCCATGTTGTATTTTTGTATACATTGTTCTATGTTGTCTGGCTTGTTTCCATATCTCATTAATCATCTACCTTTAATTTATTTTGTTTATCATGTCTTACTCCTTTCCTAAATTTTATATAATGTTGCTTATCCCTAAAAAGAGTTATATGATGGAAACATATGCATATATGAAAAGAAGAAATATACTAATGAAAGTTGCTTCACAATTCTTAAATGAGTCAAGAACATTTATCAGTAATGTTCTCATATGGTATGCAGAAGAAGAACAAAAATCTACAAGATGTACTAGAAAAACAAGTCCTAGAGTTAAGAAAATCCGATTAAGGAACCACCAAAGTGATTGCAAGATTAATGTACATAAGATAATTAAGCAAAACAAATACAGTATTTGGAGGTAAATGGGGTAGAAAAATTGGTTTCTATAGAATGGAATATTGCCTTTTGAATGCCTCACATGAAGTTGCTGAGGATGGTGGATTATTTTTTTTTACTTAAATAGGTTTTTTAATACATCCTAATACTGTGTTTGTGGTGATTATAGATACAAAATAAATGTTGCACTAGCCCAATTAGAGATGAAACTATTATAAATGGAACAAAGCCCTTCCCCCTCAATATTATCTCTATCCCCCTTTCATCATAACAGAACAGGTAAATAAATCAGTAACTATTTTTGTAAAACGAAGAAAAGTCTAATCTTCATGAATGAATAAATGAGCAACTGAGGAGAAGTGGCTATTCAGTTCTGGAAAAGTGGAAAGGATGATAAAGAAGCTAAAAATAACTCTGCCTTGATAAAGTTCAATGTAAAATAGGCCAGACAGAAACTCTATTCATGGATCTTGCCTGTTTCTTGAATTTACTTAACCCCAAAGGTTGGCAATGCTTAGATAAAGACTGAACCATATTTTCTCCAAAGTTGTAGTTTCATGGGAGACAGAGACACTATATTTAAATGACTTGGTTGGCATCTCATGCAAAATGTAATGTAACTGACATATAATTTTCTGGACAGTGGTATTTCTAGATAATAAAGGCCATTCATTTCTTAGAATATCAGTAATTTCTTTTTGTACTCATATTTCCTGTTAGCTTTTACTGTATAAATTGGAACATCACCTGAGAGTTATAAAAGAGTGAAAATTCTCTGCAATATCTTAGATGTATCATGGGAAAGCTATGTTTTAAGATAGCTGTCTATTTGTTGACAGCTATCAATGCATGTAGGAGGATCAGATAAAAGAAAAACAAGTCACTTTTTTTAACTTGAGAACACTTCTTATTACAATTGTAACCTCAGCATTGCCAGGAGAAGGTGATGTGAACTGTCTTCTCAGCAGAAAGAAGGCTTTTTACCAGAAACTGGTGAGTGACTGAATGGACAAAATATATGAGGCTCTTTA
The DNA here is from genome assembly GCF_964194415.1 of Vipera berus. NCBI lineage: Eukaryota > Metazoa > Chordata > Lepidosauria > Squamata > Viperidae > Vipera > Vipera berus. The sequence continues at coordinate 53,906,786 of NC_138207.1, forward strand.
TGAGAGAGTGTGATTTCTTTCTTTGGTGGAAATCCATGTTACCGAGACAAAAATTGCTAAAGAAAAGGAAACACACTAGGTGAATGTGTGTGCATATTAAAACTATAACAATACGGTGTGGTGAAAACTTCAGAGCTTATTTTAGAGCAAAATGTCAGACCTGCATAGGAGTACATTTCAAACAACTGTGATAAATATCTGTATCTGTATCTGTATCTATCTATATATCTATCCATCATCTATCTATCTTGCTTAGACTATGTAATTTTTGACGTGAAATAATCTGAGAACTGGATGTTAATAACAGGGATCCACTTTCTTTTCCATGTTGGATTATGGAAAGTTCTAATATCCATGCTTGTTTTCATTTGTTAACAACCTTCTATTATTTCAGTGTCTAATGATGTTGTATGTTAGAGCTTGCTACTCTGAGTTTTGTAATTTATGTTTGTGTTATCAGTGACACCTGATATAGACCTGAATATAATTGTTATTATTGCTATCCTTCCTGTTCACCTATTCACATTCTTCAAAATATTTTCAATTTTTCATATGTACTTGTAAAGATTTTGATTACAATACTGCAAGCAAATACAAACTAAACTCAGTCAGAAGAAGAAATAGAAATAATAAAAAGGGCAGAGTAAGAAAAAGAAATGTGTGTGTGTGTGTGTGTGTGTGTGTGTGACTGACTTCTGATCTTCATCACAAGTATAAATGAACTGAATAGCTCTTCATCCTCTGTAATATCTCTTCTTCCCATAGCCCATCCCTTCTCTATAGGCAAATCCGTATATCATCAGCTTTTCACTCCTGGTGTCAGCAAAATGTCTGTAAAGAGTTAGCAGAAGTTTATACAAACATGTCTTATTTTTAACCTTGGTCAAATAAACCAACTTTATATTTCTTTTATTCTAACATTCTTTTTAATTCGTTTAAGATGTTAGTGCAGGATTTGGTCTCTCCTCAAATTTTATTTTCCTCATCCCAAAGGCTTCCTTGAGGCTTTAGCAAACCTCTTTGACTTTTCAAAGCTTTAACCAACATCTGTAGTATATCCAATAGAAATCTTCCTTACACTGGTCATTTTTTTGCTTGTCATTTCTGCTTTCACTATAGACACCCTCTTTTATAATTCATACTTTTACCCCGAATATGGAATACAAAGTTATAAAAAGTGAAGTTTTTTATTTCTGGTCCTAATATTTCTGCATCAAGCAAAATTTGTTTCATGTCTATCATTCCTTCAATAACATCTTTTGGACAAAATCAATCCATAGAAGCAGATGTCACTGCTAACATTCTAATTACTCCTCCTTCGAAAAGCTCCTGTAGTATTTTAAACATTATAATGTTTTTTATTAAGACTCTGTATTAACCAAAAACCAAAGGCAAATGTACACTTTTTCCCTCTTATTTCCAAAATTGTATTGTAAAAATTTCAATATTCCCAATTTGTCTGGACCTTTGTTTATAATTTTCTTAGATCAAAATGTAATTTAGTGTCAGGCACAAAAGAGCAGCTCCACACATGAAAATTCAATTGAACTGATTAATTGCTAAAAGCCTATGAACAGAATCATCTCAGCTAGTAGTTGGCAGCTACCTAGAGTTAGATAAGGGTCAACAATACTCAGGAGGGGATTGGACTTGGTTACCTTGTGGCTATTTAGGGATTCTAGGATGATCTCCCTTTTCACTTCATCCCCAGATTCTACCATCCCTTCTCTTACATTTAGCTTTTTGCCATTTATTTCCAGTTCTTTAACTTCTTACATTTATGGTAAATATTCTTTTGTACAAAGATGAAAGTAAGCTCAACATGTGACTTTTCAAACATGCTCCATAGATTTCTAATATCCTTAAGATAGTTAAATAAAAATGATTAGAAAATGAGGTTAGAGAACTCAGTATTCTTTAAAATGCTCTGATAAAATTGTGATCATAATGGCTGATTCCCTCATTTTCCAGCACTCAAACCCAGAGGGAGCCAATATTCTGAGGTCTCATTGTGAGGAGTAATGGTCTGGAGCACATGTGGGCAATTGCATGTGTGTAATTCCCTGTCCTTATCTGTAGAGGTTTTGAACAACTGATCATTGGTTCTTCAGAATTTGCCACAGTTCTTGTCTCTCTTCTTTTTTGGAGACATCATTCAAAAATATTTTTACAACCCAATCTAGAAAACGTTTTTCCTGTCCTGTTGTGGCTCATTAACAAATGTGGAATATATATTATACTGATGAGATATACCCATCCAGCCACTGGGTGATAGGTGAACCCACCATATTTATCAACCATGTGAACCCCACAAAAATATAATTCATTCAATCAAACATGGTGAAATAAATTAGATAGGCAAATCATTGTTTTGTATTTAAAGTGATTTTAAAATTATTTTCTTTAAAAACAAGCTGCAAAATGTTGCAATATTAGCAGATAAACAAGGAACAAGTTCTACTCAGAGGTGGCTGTGAGAACATAATGGCTCATGCAACATATGCATCAGCTATAATTGCTTAACTGTGATATATTAAATAAATAAGAATTAGCTTGCCTAACCAAGTACACAACAAAAAAACAAAGCACATTATATCTTATTGCCATATCTAAAGCAACATAATGTCTTAGCATTACTGCAGCCTGTAATTCATTATTATTCTAAACCGGCTTTCTACAATCATAAATATGAGATAAAAATAAAAGTTGGAGGAGGGAAGAAATACATTGGTGTATATTTTTTTTTAATTTTTAATTTTAACTGGGTTTTTATTTTTTCTCAGGGTTTCATTTAATCTTTTTTAATTTGTTTTAACTTTTGTATTGATTTTCTTTTAAATATCCTGTAAACCGCCCTGAGTCCTTCGGGAAAGGGCAGTATATAAATCTAAATAAATAAATAAATAAATAAATAAATAAATAAATAAATAAATAAATAAATAAATAAATAAAATATATGTGTGTAAATTTTTTTGGCTTGCCAACAAAGAATAAAGGGAGACAGATATGATCATTTCAAACTCATTTGTTCTCATCAGTCAGCCACACCCTTCTGAGATTAAAACCTGGGCCGACTGCATCTTAAGCAGCCATTTTAACCCCTAGGCCACAGGCTCTCTCTCTCTCTTTGTTAGCTGAGAAGCAAGGGAGATATGTGTTAAATGCTTGTTAAGTATTTAGAATGCACTTGCTTAAGTCCCAAAAAAATTTACACAAATATGAGCTGCCACCGCTGTGGCTACTGCCTGTAGATGGCCTTGGGTTAGGCTGAAACAGGAAATAAGATTTGTCCCGTGTTTGGGACTTAAGCAAGTGCATTCTAAATACTTAACGAGCATTTAACATATACAGTATATATATATATATACATATATATATATATATATATATATATATATATATATATATATGTGTGTGTGTGTGTGTGTGTGTGTGTGTGTGTGTGTGTGTGTGTGTGTAGGTCTTGGCGGATTCAGGTCTTTTCCTGTGTAGGATTTTTCCTACATGAGAAAAGACCCGAATACGCCAAGACCTACATACATATACCTGTGAAAATCTATGAAAACATATATATATACACATACATACATACACACACACACACACAGTTTGGTTCTATGAGTCATTACATTGTGTGTCTGTGTGTGGTCTTATTATTGCTGTAGTTGTTGCTATTATTAACACTGCCAAGACCAAGAATAAAAAACAACTATGAATAGTTTTAAAAATTAAAATTAGGAAAACAACATAATATAAAAAAACACAATCTCTCCAAGGAAACAATGAGAGAGAAAACATCCCTTGTATAATATATATTAATTTAGAGGGAGCCTTTGAATACCCTAACCCAAGGTCTGAAGAAAAAAACACATTTTTCACCATGCTTGAAGATAATAATAATCATAATCATAATCATAATCATAATCATAATCATAATCATAATCATAATCATAATTTAATTTCTATACCGCCCTTCTCCCGAAGGACTCATAAGCAGATCAGCAGATTTCTGAGGAAGCTGTCCAGAGTGTATGTACTATACAGAAGGGGCCTGCTTCTTAGGCCTAGATAACATTGCATGTTCAGTGGGACTCAGAACAAACCAACTCTGTCTGATCTAAGAAAATGGGCAGATGTTATAGTGGCAGAAGCATGGCTATTGATATTCTTTTAATTTTGTGTGTTTATTTTTGCTTAAAATATCTATTTTTCTACTGAATTCAATTACACAGTCTAAATGTAAATGGACTCAAAATGCTTGCCACTCCATCTTAAAACATGTGAAGCACATGGCAAAAGCACCGAGCATCCTGCAACACCTAATTTAGCTATATAATGGTTCTGCATTTGATCTTGATCTAGGCTTGTGGGGAAGGGAAGAATCTGAAACTATAATTACAATCATGTATAAAATATGAATTTGATATGATTGTCATTTAAGTATTCAGGCAAAGGGCTGTACCCATAATTAATTAGCTTCCGATGCAGATTAAAACTCTATGATTTTTAAAAAACTTTGAGGGGATTTTTTTGACAGTATATATAAATAAGACGTCAGAAATGCTTAAGTAATGTCTTAAGGGAGAAAATTAACTACTTCTTTTAAGGGTTGCTGAAAATGAACATATAAATTGCTCACAAAGAATCTGACTTTGCTTTTTTTCTGTCTTAACCCATCATAGTTAATCTAGAAAGCTAAGCAGGATTAGCTTTAGTTAACATTTTAAAGAAGGATTCTCCAGAGCAGGGGTGTTCAACCTTCACAACTTTAAGACTTATGGACTTCATCTCCCAGAATCACCGAACCAGCATGGTCTAGAAAATTTATGGCTAAAGAATAGTCTAGCAAGACAGTAGAAAAACAAAGACAATGGCAAACAACTTTTATAACAGTTGTGTCCATGTAATTTACTAAGAGATGAGGTTGTTTAAAAGATAACTTTAATTTTATTCTAAACTTTGTTGTTGTTGTTGTTAGTTGCGAGGTTGTGTTTGACCCATCGTGACCCCATGGACAAACTTTAGATGCACAGAATGTGGTCATTCTGAATTTCAACTCTAGTAGCCTAAGCCAGAATGGCCAGGACTGAGGGATGCTGGGAGATGTAGTGCTACAAACTGCATAATTTATACACCAATATATTGAACCTTAAGCTAGATCTTAACCAAACATTGACCATGCCATGTTATTACAATCCAACATAAATTAGGAAGGAGACATCATTTCTCAATCAATATTATAAATATACAGTATACAAGATTTAAATGGTGTAAACAGTGGAAGCAGAATATCAAACAAAATATGAAATCCAGCCTTGCAGTGTTGCAAAAACCTCTGGACACTGTTCAGTTTAGGGCTTGCTGCTGCTTTGTTTTGCCTTCTTGTTTTTGAAACATGGCTGTTTATTGTACCTTTGTCTTTGGCCACACTATAGTAGCAGTGAGATAGCATATCTCAGTTCATTTTGCATACTAAATAAGAGGCATTCTATTTGTAGTCTAAATGATAGGTGGGATGGTAATAGAACAGCAATCTTTGAAACACTGAATATTCATTTAAATATAACAATATATATCTCATCTTGTACAGGTTACAGCTATTTCATGTTTCAGTGAAATTCTAGCCCCAGTAAATTTGGCCTTAAATTAAGACAATAATATAATTTAAAAGATAAAAGGTATAGGGTAGTAAAACTTGTATATACTGTGCCAGAAGAAGAGACAGCTTTATTTAAAATAATTGGGAAGATTAAAAAATCCATTCACCTGAAACATTATTGTTTATGAAAGCAAACAAACAGACCAAAAGAATGATAACAATTTAAATATATATATACCAGATTAAGATTGCCGGAAGAAACATCAACAACCCAAGATATGCAGATGACACCACTCTAATGGCAGAAAGTGAAGAAGAACTAAAGAGCCTCTTGTTGCGGGTGAAGAAGGAGAGTGCAAAACTTGGGTTGAAACTAAACATTAAGAAAACCAAGATCATGGCATCTGGCCCTCTCAATTCCTGGCAAATAGATGGGGAAGAAATGGAGGTAGTGACAGATTTTATTTTCCTGGGCTCCAAGATCACTGCAGATGGGGACTGTAGCCAAGAAATTAAAAGACGCTTGCTCCTGGGGAGGAAAGCCATGACAAATCTAGACAGCACACTAAAAAGCAGAGACATCACCCTGTCAACAAAAGTGTGTATAGTCAAGGCTATGGTCTTCCCAGTTGCAATGTAAGACAGTGAAAGCTGGACCATAAGAAAGGCTGAGCGCCAAAGAATTGAAGCCTTTGAACTATGGTGCTGGAGAAGACTCCTGCGAGTTCCTTGGACTGCAAGACGATCAAACCGGTCAGTCCTAGAGGAGATCAACCCTGACTGCTCTTTAGAAGGCCAGATCCTGAAGCTAAAACTCAAATACTTTGGCCACCTAATGAGAAGGAAGGACTCACTGGAGAAGAGCCTAATGCTGGGAAAGATTGAGGGCACTAGAAGAAGGGGACGACAGAGAATGAGGTGGCTGGATGGAGTCATTGAAGCAGTAGGAGTGAGCTTAGATGGACTCCAGAAGATGGTGGAGGACAGGAAGGCCTGGAGGAACATTGTCCATAGGGTCGCGATGGGTCGGACACGACTTCGCAACTAACAACAACAACATACCAGCATGCCATAACAAAGAAATTTATTTTACCAAATGGTGAATCTGATTTTCACTGTACTGCTGGAAAAAATCATTGGCATCTTGGAGGCACAACTAAACCTCTTGACCTTCTAGAGGGCAAGTAGTAACTTGAATTTTTTAGTCCTTTTTGCTTTTCATGAGGGTTAGAAAAGGAACAATACCGACAGATGATTCTGCTGCTAATTTGTTTTCACCATGAACTTTCTGCATGAGCAGAAAATGGGTTGCTAGGGTTCATCTTTAGTCCAAGTTGCCTATGTAGCATATATAGAACTTTACTATAGTGAGCCAATATTTTGCTTAGGTATATATAAAACTTTGTAGATCTGATCATCATAGCTAAATTTAGGCCCGTAGGTACAGTTTGAGCCTTCACAAACTGAAAGAGGCTGTCAAAATATGCTTTGTTTCTTTGTGTATTCACACTTTCTTTGCAAAGAAGGACTTTCTCTGCCCCACCATGCATTTATTATCCATCTTGATAGCATTCTATTACTGTAGAATAGAACCAAATGGAACCCCCAAAGCTTAGAGCCCTACTATGTCTACATTCAATTGTTGAGGTAGTCTGGGGGTGTGGGTGTTCTGGAAATTAATTCTTCAAATGACTAATCATGTTCCAGACAAAACAAGAGTATTCTGTAGTTATAGCTGTAGTGATGGGATCCAGCCAGTTTGCAGAACTGGTACGTAGGTTTTTGTTGCCCAGGCCCAAAATGGACTTCAGGAAGCAGCATCCACACAGAGAACTGTTGTTCACATATTTGAATCCTACCACTGTGTAGCTGGCAACACTATGAACTATTTTTTTGTAGAAAAGAATTCACTTTCAGAAAATCTTTGGACACAGGTGTTCAAATCCAAGAAAGGAACACAATTACAGTATTTCTATTTCATAGACATTATGTTATATCATGATATTTACAAGTTTTAAAAATCTCCATAATGTATGTTTGATTAGGTGGTAGCCTTCAATGGCCTGTGATTTCCAAGAAAAACTAGTGTGGCATATACAAGTGGTATTTGCACATGGAGAAATATCTTAAATCTGTCTTCCCCAAACAGTATCTTCCAAATGTGTTGGATTTTAATTCCCAGAATCTCCGCCCAGTAAACCATTAGTTGATATTAGTTGAAATCAGGCTAATGCATGGGAAGTTGGGGGGAAAAACCAGCACGTTTATAAATAATGATCCTTGCTTGTGAATGTTCTTTTTCAAGAGCAGGGCTCTTGAAAAATATAGTGCTTGAAAATATAGTGTTTCCAAACACAATGCATGATAGGAATCGTCCTCTTACAGAAATCCATGATTGCATACCTTTGTGTTTGCACAATAATAGAAAAAGGAGCTCATTAAACTTACAGGTTTATGTTGCACTTAATTCCCTCTGAAATCAATTAGGAATTAAGACATGCCACATTTGCTTTATTATCTCAAAGCAACCTAAGCCTTACTAACATAACCTACACTTTGCCTGAAATAAGATTTTTCCACTCTTGAATTAACTGAAGTAAAACTTAGGGAGGTTGGCTCTATTTTAAGAGGGAGTGAGACATTTTAAAATATATTTCAAAATGTCTCCATTTTTGTTTCCCTTTTATCTTTTTTTATCTGTTATGATAGGTATTGTATAACATGGGTTCTTATATTCTGTTTAGGAAAGCCTTATCCCAGAAGCATACCCATAGATTTCCAAATAAAGTACGTCTTACATCAGACTGTTACCAAATGGCTGTGCTAACAAATCGGCACATTGATGGTGATAGTTACAATGCATGCTGTTTCATTTGATCCTTAAATTCAACTGCCAGTGATGAAGCTAAGCAATAAGTTTCCAGGTATATGAAATACAAAGACTGTAGACTAGACTGGGAATTTGAAAAGGCATTCTGGGAAAAGTGACAAACTTATGTCAACGGTGTAGTCAAAATAACCACATGGATATGTGCACAGTCATTAGGAATCAAGCTTAATTTAAAGGTGATTTCACTTTTAAGCAATGGATATCTAATGCAAGGTTTACAGTGAATTTTTATTTCAGTATAGATTTCTTATGGTGAGCCTGAGATTAGAGACAAATAAGTCCAATTACTTGTCAAATATATATTTCTTAACATTTACAGTTGTTCTGCAAGCCATGGCTTTGCAATTGTGGATACCAACTCAAAATATATGGTCAATGGCAAAGGATGATAGGAACTGTCTAATAACATACAGAGATCCATTGGTTTCCTGACCTGAATTTAAAGTTTCACATTTGTATGCATGGAAAATTTGAATGCTTGATTAGTGCACTTCTATAACTATTTTTTAAAACATCAAAGTGATAATATAATTGTCATTTATAATACTAAGAGTCAAGTGTTTTAAAGGTTCTTATTGTTTTGACATAGTTTTGACATGCCCCTTCAATGTTCATAGACTAGTCAATGATATATAGTGATTTAGTGCATGGATAGTTCTGAAATATAATGTGTTTAGAATACAAGATGGGAAGGGGGAGACAGATATACTAAAAACATTTTTTTAGAAAATCAGCACTTTCTTCAATATGGGCAATTTGCTGCTGCAAATTTGGAAATCAATAGTATTATAGAACTTTATATTTAATGTTTTGAACTGCTTGTTAAAAATAACTGGTAACTAAAGTAAACTTAATTTTCAACAGACCGACTAGACTAATGAACCAAGGGTTGTTTTTTTTTACTAGAAAGTTCCAGGGAGAAGTGTTTATCAAATTTCACCAATCCATAGTACAATTTGGTTTTTCTTCAGACTAAATCTATGCCTCTAGGAGAAATAACAAGTCACCTATACAGAACTTGGTACTTTTGTAATTAATTTCAAAGCATTTGAAAACCTACCCAGGTTATATTTGTTCATTAATAAATATGACCGACAGAGGGAATGGAGAGAGAAAGGGAGTCAAGCAAATAGCAAATCTAGCTTCTAGGAGAAGGAAATGTTCATTAATCATTATGATTGGGATAAATCTTTTATCAAAAATAAAAGAGGAGTTTTTAAAGAGGAGGACATTGTTTTGCATTTGGGAAAGATCTGTAGTATTTTCAGTATTCAACAAACAATAAAAAGATAAACAATATTTTCAAACTCCCACATCTGTAAAGATTGCCCATATATAAAACACTTCAAACAAATGTGCATATTTATTGGCACTGTCTCACATTTGGAAGAAGGCAAACTCTAAGCAGCAGACATCTTAACAAATATCCAGTTCTGACCAAAAGGTAACATTAAAACAGTCCAAAATATTCCTTATTTCTCAACTGAAATTGAAAGCCACAAAAAGTCCACAATATCTGAAAATGCCAACCCATGCTGATCATTATATAAATAAAATGACAGATCTATACATAATGGTATACAATTAAAGGTTTTAAAAAAATTCTAAAAGATGGATGAGACCATAGAAAATTTAAATGTAGTAGAATGGAATGCAATATACCAAAATGCGCATATTAGAAATATGAACACGAAGTCCCGTAACATTTTGGTTACAACATAGATTTCTAGAAATATTAAAATGAAGCCTAGGATAAAAGCCAGCATAATCAATGAATAGGATGATCACATACTATACCTCGGCAGCCTCTGAGCAAACTGGCCCAAACAAGGCAGAAACATTTTCTTTTTGAACTTGATTGATGAAAGTTTGGAGGGACTTCTTAGCATCACAACTGCAGTCACCATATACATACTCCAGTTTGTAGTAGTATAGATAAGATGGATCTGTATTGACTTTATTGATAGCAATCTCAAAAGCTGAGATTAACCTTTGAGCACTCAAAGGATGGGAGATATTGCATGGAGCCTGAAAAGCTACTATGAGTTTGGACCTTTCGGTAGCAAGGATTCTATTACAGGTACTCAAATATATAGTTAAAGGAACAAAAATGATTGAACTATAGTAAAGGGAAATTGAATACCATGAATATTTGCTAAAGTACTGCAGCATCATGGCAAGAAATATTAAGATACCCTTGCAGACCTTTCATTGTTCTTTCTTATATGTTGTTTATATTTGTGCTTTAAATTATGATATCAACACCTGTGTCATGCATCAAATGGTGCTAATTAACTGAATCCTTGATCACCATGGTAGCTAGTTTCCTTGCAATAGCACCCTTGTGTTTGGAGGAATAATTTACTGCAAAGCCCTGAATTTGTTTAATTCTGACTTAGTATGATGCAAGAAACAAATCATTTTAAGTGATTGATGTACAAAATCATTTAACTTTTGTGTATGGTTGTTATTTCATAAATATGAGAAAAACATGTTTTTGAAATCTTGGATGTAACATGAACAAAAGATTTTCACATACATGAATGATCCTCATACTGTCCCTAATCAATTCTGATAGTAATACTCCAATCAGCTATCTGCCTTGAAAACAAATTTAAATCAAATTTGGTTTTTGTGTGTGTGTGTGTGTGTGTGTGTGTGTGTGTGTGTGTGTGTGTGTGAGAGAGAGAGAGAGAGAGAGAGAGAGAGAGAGAGAGAGAGAGAGAGAGAGAGAGAGAGAGAGAGAGAGAGAGAGAATGAAGTCTTAGAAAAGGTTTGTCTTTTTTCTAAACGAATTCTAACTACAAATTTAATTTATGATCAATGTTACTGCTTACAATATCTTGTCTTTTGATCTTTGACCTTTCCTGGGTATTTTTCATTTTAAACTAACTGAAAGAATTGGAAGTATAATATGACTATAGTTAGTTAGCAAATAAAAATTGTTTGCTTCCCTTGATCATGTACAATTCCTTAGATGTGACAGTTTATTTACAGCAGGAATAGGCAAACATTTTAGACTGATCTGAAAATTTGAAATTTTAGATAGCATGTTATGTATATTCGAAGAAAATGGTTCCCACAGGATAGAATTTCTTATTAAAATATTAAAATAACACCACCTGATGGAAAGACACAACTAAATTTAACAAAAGATAAACTGGTAAGGTGGCTAGATGCAAATTCTCTCTACCCTGCCCAGGTTTCTCTACCCCAGGCATATTCCCAAACAAAATACTGGGTTGAAGCCCTGAAATGTTTTTATTTTCTAAGAAGGGTCCAATGACATTTTTGGAAATAAAGATGATCCTTGACTTTGACAAATTGCTTTCTTCAAGATCCCAGCTTTCTATTTGTTATTAAATTCAAGAACCTTTCAAAACAAATGAAGCGGGGAAGAAGACTGGTAACCATCAAGGAATATTGATTCCTACTGGCACCATACTGTATCTCAGGATAAGAGGAGTCCCATATGAATAGAATCGGGACTGAGGATGAAGATTACAAGTCCTTGCTTAATGATCAGTCACTTAGTGGCCATTCAAAGTTATGAAGGACCTACCCAGAGCTACTTACGACCCAGTTCCAGAGCTTTGACAACCACACACATCCTGCAGTCATATCCTGTTTGGAGCCTTTGGCAATCAGTTCACATTTACAGCTGTTTGTAGCTTCCCACAGTCAACAGGCTGTGATTTTGATAGTTTTTACTGGTTTCCAGCATTTACTTCTGGTTTCTGGCAAAAAAATGCCCTTTGGGAAAACAGATTCTGTTAATGACTGTGGCATTCATAAAATTGAGCATGGTCACATGGTGACCTATTTAATGACTGCCACAACTTACAACCATAATTCTAGACTCCATTATGGTCAAACGTTGAGGACTACCTGTATATGCTATCAAGTTGTTGTTGACACTTATCGACCAAATAGATAGACTTTTTCATGATGCTCAGTCCCTACCCTGGTTGTTCGGCTCTTCCAATGGTGCATTCATCAGTGCTGTAACTGAGCATCCTGGTCATTCTCTTCTTCTTTCTTTCTCCTTTCCCAGCATTACAGACTTTTCCAGGGAACTAGGTCTTCACATAATGCATCCAAAGCCTGGTTCTTTGTGCTTTTAGTGAGAACTTTGGGTTGTTATGTTTGATGATCCATTTGTTTGTTTACCTGGCTGTCTGTGGTATTCCCAGGAGTTTTTTCCAACACCAAAATTCAAAAGCAACAATACTCCTTCTATTTTGCTTCTCCAAAGTCCAACTTTCACTTCCAATCAGACGGAATACCACCTGGTATAGTAGGCAAATCTGAATATATGTGGTGGAATGTAGTTTTGGATTGCAGGAGGGAGAGGCCCTTTCCCAGACACCAAAGAGACAGTGAACCTTGGAATCTTGGGTGTACAGGAACAGGGGGAAGGTAGACTCTCCCTAGCAAATCATAGAATATATCTTATGGTTATGCAGATTGTTCTATTATTCTGGCAAGATTTCTGTCAAAAGGTGAATGTATTAACAAAAACTACTCAGAAGTAGCTCCATTGTTCTTGGTTCCTTGAGTCTAACAATATATCTAAGATTGAATTTAAGAACCGAGTCAGGTTTATAAACAACAAAGAAGAAGAAAAAAGCTAAATGGCCAGGTGCTAAAAGCTAGGAAGACCTCACTTCGAAGAGATTTTACATTTATATTATTTGTTTGTTTGCTTGCTTATTTATTTATTTAATTTGTATAGCCATCCATCTCACAGAAAGAAATATACAGGATAAATATTCTAAAAACCAAATATACAAACCTAGACAAAGAGAGAAAATCCAACCTCAGCAACGTTTCCGATACCCTGGGAACCGCAGGCCTGCCAATATAACAAGATATTGAGAGTCTTCCAGAATGTCAACAGGAGTGGAACTAATTTAATTTGGGGGGAAGAATGTTCTAAAAGGTAGGTGCTCTGGCAGAGAAAACCTGTAGCCTGAGACCCACTAAACATATGTCCTTGGCTGAAGTGCCTATTCTCCTTTGCCAGATCTAATGGGGCAGGCTGATGTAACTGGGGAGAGGTAATCCTCAGTTAACCTGATCTCATGCTTTGAAGGGCTTTAGAGATTAAAATCAGCACTTGATTTCAATATGATAATGCAGATCATGAATCACACATAATTGCCCAGTGCTTATGGATATTCCTCAAGGGCAGTCCCATATAAAGCATATCACAGTAGTCCAATTCTGGAGGTAACTAAGGCATGAGTGACTGTGAGCAAAGCCTGCTAATGCAGCAACAGATACAACTGAAGACAAAGCTGTGCAAAAGCTTCATGGCCACAACTGCTATCTGTTCATCTCCTCAGACTGCAGATTGCAATGCAACTCCATCCAGCACTAAGGTTGGCATAGTGCTAGAATCTGCCCCCCCCCAAACCCAGAGCCAGGCACTCTTGCCAGGGTTCAACTGAAGCATTGTTCACCGTCAAGACCTTCACAGCTTCCAGGCACAGGTATAAGATAGACAGTTAATTTGATGATGATGATGATGATGATGATGATGATGATGATGATGATAATAATAATAATAATAATAATAATAATAATAATAATAATAATAATAATAATAATAATAATAATAATAATAATAATAAAGTTGGAAGGGACCTTGGAGGTCATCTAGTCCAATCCCCTGCTCAGGCAGGAAACCTTATACCATTTCAGGCAAATGGCTGTCCAGTCTCTTCTTAAAAACCTCCAGTGTTGGAGCATTCACCACCTCTGGAGGCAGGTTGTTCCACTGGTTAATTGTTCTAACTGTCAGGAAGTTTCTCCTTAGTTCTAGGTTGCTTCTCTCCTTGACTACTTTCCATTCATTGCTTCTTGTCCTGCCTTCAGGTGCTTTGGAGAATAGCTTGACTCCCTCTTCTTTGTGGCAGCCCCTGAGATATTGGAACACTGCTATCATGTCACCCCTTGCCCTTCTCTTCATTAAACTACACATACCCAATTCCAGCAACCGTTCCTTATATGTTTTAGCCTCCAGTCCCATCCTTTTTTACATCGTGGTGACCAAAACTGGATGCAGTATTCCAAGTGTGGCCTTACCAAGGCATTGTAAAGTGGTATTAATACTTCATGTGATCTTGATTCTATCCCTCTGTTAATGCACCCTAGCACTGTGATGGCTTTTTTTGGCAACTGCAGCACACTGCTGGCTCATATTTAAGTGATTGTCCACTAGGACTCCAAGATCCCTCTCACAGTCACTACTATTGAGCAAGGTACCACCTATACTATACCTGTGCATTTGGTTTTTCTTGCCTAAATGTAGAACCTTACTTTTTCACCATTGAATTTCATTTTATTAGATAGTGCCCAGTGTTCAAGTCTGTCCAGATCTTCCTGTATCTTAAGCCTGTCTTCTGGAGTGTTGGCTATTCCTGCCAGCTTGGTGTCGTCTGCAAATTTGACGAGTTCCCCATCTATCCCCTCGTCCAAATCATTGATGAAGATGTTGAAGAGCACTAGGCCCAGAACAGACCCCTGGGACACCCCACTACACACTTCCTTCCATGTAGATGCAGTTCCATTGAGGACCACACACTGAATACGGCATATACCATTATATTTCCCTGAAATTTTTAGATTTTGTACATATCACAGGAAGAGATACTAAGTTGCTCTATGTCTTGCAGCTACCCTCCTTGCATCTCTGACCCCAATTTCTAATGAAAAATATACAAAATTTGCCCAGAAAAATGTGTATAATTTCTGTTATTTTGTGGGTGAATTGCTGAATAAAAGGGAAAAAACCTTTCAAGTCAAATAAAAAAGTGAATTAGAATACCACCTGTGCTGTATTTTCAAAGCCTTTATTGGTTTCGCAACTATGCATTTTAAGGATTTAGCAAGTGTTCGCATAAACTTTATTTGCCAACTGACACTTCATAGCAACTCATATTTCTCTCACTGTGTAATAGGCTATGTCCTACCTTTGAACTTAACATGCTGCTTCAAAACAGCTATCATTTGCATTAAAGCAGATGGAACAATGATAACTAAGAGAGATCAGATTTAAGAATCATTTATGAAATTAGTAGACTTTAAACTTTGGTGCTGTGCTAGATAGCACAAACTCTTATTTCCTCTTCAGTTTTTGCAACTGCAAAAGAGGTAAGTCAAGCAATTAAGTTTCTTCTGTTTATTAAAAGTATTAAATTATTGAAATAGTTATTTTTATTTATATATCATACTGTATATATGTGTGTATACTATACTATACTATACTATACTATACTATACTATACTATACTATACTGTACTGTACTGTACTGTACTGTACTGTACTGTACTGTACTGTACTGTACCGTACCGTACCGCACCGCACCGCACCACAACACAACACAACACACCACACCATCATAGTACATTATAGTATATTATCATATTGTATTGTATATTTTTTTTAAAAAAGTATAAGATATAGTTTTTGTTTTGTTTTGTTTTGTGCCTTTGAGTGACTACCTGGAATAATCTCTGCAGTTTTCTTTGCAAGTTTTTTTCAGAATAGTTTCCCTTGTGCATAGTTTATTACTAGTCTCAATTTAAATTTATTTTTGTTTATAAGTTTAAAAATAATTCAAGGGAGTCTTTGATGAACAAATTTGTTTATACATACCACAGTTGTAAATAGCTGTAGATAACACTGAAAGAAACAATGTATTCAAACGATTTGCATATATACAAGTCCAAGATGAATCTTAAAATATCCTAATTCTACAGAGGATTTTAACATGAGCACTACAGCCACAGCTCTGCAAACTTATTGCTCATCAGATGTGTAAATAAGTATGTATGTATCTATGTATGATCCCATGTAGTAGGTATATAAAGCTTGTGGTATTCTGGCTGTAGGCAAAATAGATCTCTTAGCATCTCTTGCCATTGGTCTCACCATTGACAGGGCTGCTAGAATAGCAATAGCACTTAGAATTATATAGTGCTTTACATCCCTCTCTAAGCAGTTTATGGAGTCAGCATATTGCCCCCAACATTCTGGGTCTTCATTTTACTGATCTCAGAAGGATGGAAAGCTGAATTAATCTTGAGCTGGTGAGAATCAAACTGCTGGCAGTTGGTAGAATTAGCCTACAATCCTGAATTCTAACCACTGTGGCACCACCAGTCTAGAAAACGTAGTTTAGCAGTTACAATTTGAAAGATCAAGCCTTATGAATGTTAAGACTAATTTATCAGAGTCGCATAGGTCCATATGATTAATAGATGACAACAAATAGAGTTTTCTGTAGCATGATACCACACAGCAGTCATCTGGATTTTATTACCCAGCTATGGTAATTCTGATCCTAACCATGATAAATGCTGATTCATTTACATGGGTGCATGAGTGGGCAAAAAATAGCTAGAGATGAGAATAGTCAGAAAAGAGTAATTCCCTAGCAATTGACATAGTTTTTTGTTTGATCAATCCTAATAGAAGATAGACAAGAAAGCCATATAAGAACAGACTTTAAGCAAATGGCAATGCAAATAATTAATCTTATAGCTGAAGGTAATTATTATCATCATTTCCTTTTTCCCCTTTTCAGGTTACTGTTAAGTAAATGATCGTGCACCTTTGCAGAATCTATTTTAGGCCTTATATCTACAGTGGTCAAAGCTAATTCAATTTTATAGTACAGTTTAAATGGCATAAATTAGATCACTGCTTTCAGCAACTGAGATCTTGACAGAAGGGGGAAAAAGGTAACTTCTTAATAGAAAAATAACCCTCGTAGGCTCCAAAGTAGTTTTTCTGGGTTGTGAATTGTTGTTTTATTCCATTGTTGGTATTAGTGTGCTCCTGTCAAAAGTACAGTAATGCATTATGACCATAATTAGGATTCCCAATCCTTGTAGAAAAAAAGATTTTTTGCTTCCAACCAAAGTGTAAAAAATCTGAACATGCATATATTCTTCTAAACTCATTTCCATGATGCCATAATTTGCCCTTTTAAAATATAACTAGGCATCTAATTAAGCAACTATCAATTTCTACTTTTTGATTTTGCACATCAAGTTTTGTGTATTTTGGATTTGCCAGCACTGATTATCCTTTTTCCTAATAGCTTGGTAGGGAAATGTTGACTGGATTTGTACTTCACTCTGTGCTAAAATGTAATTTAATTTTGATTTTCCATAATGTATGAATGTATTGTTGTGATTTATAACACTAATGCATGATTTAGTTAGATGTGCTGATCATATTGGTTAAGCCAAAAGGCCATGGTGAACAAATAATAGCTTAGCTTGAAGCCAGGTTTTAGGAGATAATGACAGGATAAATTTTATTTTCAATATGTTCATATGTTCCTATCTCAAATACAAGAGCAGAGTCATTGGAACATGAGATCAGGTGAAGATCTTATGTTCACCTTAATTCAACATAGCTTTAATTAAATACTTATTAAACATAAACTGATATAAATTATGTTATGTAAAAATAAAACTATGACAACTCACTGTTAAACACAACATGATTAACCTCTGAGTAAATACTAATAAAGTAGGGTGTTCCACAGCTAAAATAAAATTTTAGGATTTTAAGTACCCAATTCAGAACAGTTCACATTCAGCATTGTTTTCCTTATGAAGACTGAATTTTTTAATGAAAAAAGTGGGGATAAAAGTTTAAATTTATAGAGCAACTGATTTCATTTTCTGACACTTTTTACCTAAATATGGGTATTAGAATTCTTCACTTTCTAGTACATTACAGAGAACAGAAGACAGTTTAATATTACATATTTGCAGAAATCAGCCCTACAAAAGTATTGCTCATCAGATGTGTAAATACTGTAACCTTAAGAACTGCTGGTCACTTCCTCATCCAGAGGTCTGCCTTTTATTGCAGCTGTTTTCAGCACCTCCTTAATGTAACTATTATTTAAGGATACGAGATCCAGTCTGCAGTCAGCTTATAGAGAATAGTGTCAGTTTGGTAAGTGAAGTTTAATTTGATATTTGTGAATGTTTTTATAGGCAGACTATTTTTTTCTCAAACATGTACACATGAAGTGACATTTCTGGAAGATTATGTAGTGTCAGAAGTAGCTAGTTTCTAATTGTATATATCTAGTAACTTTGGTGAGAATGTAATTTAAAACTCTTGCTTTTATTTTTATCACAGCTTTCTTTAATTTGGGCTATATGTAAATATTAAGCAAGGTTTGTTTTAACCTTAAGCGATTATTATTTGGTTTATATACAAAGCTAAATCATACAATACAGTTAATTGGACTGGATGATTAACTCATCATACTAACTCCACCCCAAACTTTGTGAAAACTTAACATGATTTGTTAACTCAATATAGTGTCTGGTTGGATTAGTTGCCAAATTCTCACTTCATGCTAAGCAATAATTTTGTTTGGTTTTGACTTTAATTTAGTTCTTCAAGGTGTAACTATATGAGGTCTTGACTGGGAAGAAACATCCTACAAACTACAAAAGAAGTGGGGGTTCATTTATATGAAATCTACACTTTTCCACCTTTTCCCTGTTGGGTGTTTGTCTAGTCTCCGAGAGAGAACAACAGATTAAAGTTTTTGTTGCTTTTAATGACTATTGCTCAATGGCATAGTGAAGCTTTAATGCTTCTTTAGTTCCAGCTGGGAAGGAAGGTAATATAAACAAAATAGAGAGTAGCACAAGTTCATGTAAGTACTATATCTGGTTTAGTATGAATGATCTTTCATTTTGGAGGCTATCTGGGATTCATTGCTTTTAGTAAATTAAGTTTCCTATCCTTTGTTTGCATATTGTGCTGAAGCCATTGTTGTGTAGTGAGTTCTTTGCTGGCAATAAGCGAGACAAGAGGTTGCAAAAGGAACATTGCTTTATTGAGGCAAACATCAACATTGCTTTATTGAGGCAAACAGAAACAGAACTGAAACAGAGGCTTCTGTGCAGCTACTTATACAGTTGGCCACTAGGTGGTGGCCAATAGGTTTAAAGGAATTCATTCCCACCCCAAATCATCCAATGATCTTCTTGGAGACAGCCAGTCTGGCTATTCAGTGACCGTTACACAGACACACCAATTGAGCAACCTTAAGCAGCATTCAAACAGACACGTGAAACAGTTCAAATAAAATCCCAATACATTACAGCCATGATGAAATTGACTTAGTTTGGGCTTAAAACATATTTGAATCCAATAACTCTGCCTTCAATAACCCATCATTAAAACAAATCATGATTTAGCACTCTGTAATTCAAAGTGATGATGGATGATTCTCAGGATTGAGAAGTGCTTGCCTTTGTAGTTCCTAATGAAATAGCATTCCACCTAAAATATCATATGTGTAGTTACAGGTACTTTAAAATTCATTCTTCTCAAAAGTGGCTTGTTTGGCTTTAGTAACATGATAGTTTTCCTATTAAGAAACCCTTTTGTACAAATCAATTTGTACTAATCTATGCCCTAATGTTAATTAGAAACTCCTAATTTTTCCACAGGACTCTTTTGTAAGTAAAATCTGCTAAATTACTTTGAGCAGCAATAGTTAGCTTCCTATCATTTTATTGCTTCCAGACAGGTCTTAAGACACTCTTAAAATATTGGTAGACATTGTTCCCATATTTCATCTTCCCATCATTGAGATTATTTTCAAATCCAATAGAACTATTAGTTCATTTGCCAACAAATTGTTTTAATAATTGTTTTTCTTAAAAGAAGAAAAATTCTTTGAATGAGTCTTAGTTAATAATAAATAATCTGTGCTTTAAGACCTAAATGATAAGAGTAGTTGTAATTCACAACACCATGAACTTTGGAATTCCTCTTGCAATAATCGCCTTTCTGTTTACTGATAAATGGATCAGAAGGGCTTGTGTACTAATGAGGTGTGAGCACTTTTCAAAATGTTAATAAATTAGTAATGTATACACTAAAGGGCAAAAGTCACAGTTTACAGAATCTTATGCAATCCTTATCACTTGAAACTGTTTAAACGTAGGACATTCCTTGGCTTGAAAGTAGTCCCCAGATGCAGAACTTTAGTTTTCTTTCACTTAATTCTATCTTATTAATTTTAGCTATTAATTTTGGCTAATTTTAGCTACAGACTATTCAAGCCTGTCTGGATCTTTTCAATCTAAATTATCAACCCCATCCTTACTTTTCTGTCATTTGCAAACTTTAACCTCTATTTCTTCATACAAGTCACTGATAAAAATAGTGAATAGGTTCAGACTCACTCAAGTGTTTTCTTCCACATGGATGTGGAAACCTTAATCAATTTTCTTTGGATGTAGTAATTTTGTTCAAACTATTAGTAATCTCCTATAGCCTGTAACTTTTTATTTCATAAATGAGAATATTATGAGCACTCTTTTAGAGATTCTGCTGAGGCCTATCACCCTATGATAGTTTCAAGATCATCCATCACTTGTATGGCAAGGAATGTCCCAAGTTTAAACAGTTTCAAGTGATAAAGAAGAAGTTTAGTCATTACAAAAGATTCTGTAAACTGGATAATGAAACGTCTGTAAGAAAACAACCAAGCGCAGAGAGTACCAAAGACCCTTTATTTCAACCCTGAGCTACAAATATTCTCCTTTATTGGATTTTTTCCCCTATTTTATTTTTAAATTGAAGGTGGTGGGGTTTGAATTAGGCATACTAAACATTCCATTGAAGAACATGTGAACTTTTATAGTTCTTTGATGAATAGCTACTAAATATTTCTCACATATATCTTACATCTTATACATGAAGAATGGACTGTATTCCACAATATTAATTGTAATCCTGAAGGTTATTTGTGTGTATGCCCATGATAGGGATGTAATTACTGGGATCAAAGGAAACTGGAGTGCAAAAATTATCTTTGGTGATAACTTATTGATATGCTTTATCAAATTAGTCAGGTTAGAAATTGTTAGGGTTTTTTTCTGAATGTGACTGGGATTTATTTTATTTTTTTGAATGGGGGAAAGAGATCAAAACCCTTTTTGTATTGCTTCCACCATTAGGGTTTTTTGTCATTTAGATTTCCACTATTATTATTGCGAGTTGTGTCATACTATTAAATTGAAAGCTAGTTTGTCTAGACCACGGTTGTCAAACTCGCCACGTCACATGACATGTCGTGACGTATTGCAACTCTTTTTGCATTGCTAGCAATGGGATGCGCGCTGCAGGCCGGCAGTTTGACACCCCTGGTCTAGACCAGTAGAGGAAGCTAATTATCATTCCATCTACCTCAAGAGGGAAATCTTCTTGTATAATTAATTTTAACAAGCTTTACTGCTAGGATGTGATCTAACACTTGTTGTTCTCCTGGAAAATATTTGATTCTTTTTTTTTCTTTCATTCAATCTGATTGTTGACACTGCATGGAAAAAAAATCCCTGCAGTTTTCTTGGCAAGGTTTTTCAAGACACGGTTTGCCATTGCCTCCTTCTAATGACAGAGCGAAAGTGACTGGTCCAAAATCACCCAATTGGCTTTGTGCCTAAAGTGGCACTAGATCTCCCAGTTTCTAGCTCGATGCCTTGAAAAGAACCAGTTATTTCTATTTTCATTGAGTTTTCAGTTTTGGTAATGCCAGTTCCGTACATTTATTGCCAGTTATTTCCAAGGATTGAGCTATGTTGATATGCTAGTTATTTGGCTGTCAAGTTCATTGTTCATATTTATTCATAATAAAATTGTTTCACTTTAGAAATTGGAAGGGGGATTTTATCCATGAAAAACTTTTATCCCCAATTTTGCATTGTGAATTACCCACTTTTACTAATAAAGCAAAATTGTTCTGAATCAGAATTCTAAAAACTTAAGGGCATTGCAATTCTGAGCATAGGTCTGTATTTGCATACAGTCATCTACTTAAGGATAAAGCAGAATGTAGGTCAGGGGAAAATGAAACACAGAAATGACACATTTGAGTATGAAATAGCTGAGTTACAATCCATCAAGCAATTTGGCACCATTTCCTGTGTCATGAACTACTAGAACAAAGGACTTTTTTATTGCTAAATGTCATAATCAGGATGTAAGGATGTTTGGGTAATCCCAAACTAATTTTTGAACAACCATTGTTAAAGCCGATTTTCACTATAATATCTATATTTATTTCTTTTGACTTCTTTGACTTCACTATTCATGATTTCACACACACACATGTACAGTAGGTACTGCAGGTTCTAAGCCTGCAAACAAATGAATCTGAAAAAAATCCTGACTGAACTTTGGCCAATACAGTTGAGGTAGTAACAAGACTACTAAAATTTAATTTCTGTAAGTCTTAATAAAAGTACCTGTACCATCTCTCTACACTTTCGGAATTAAAACACATGAAGTACTGTAAAACCCAGCCAATGAAAATTCCTCAGTTAAATGGATAAGTGGACTTAGTCCTAAAATTCTTAGTGGAATGTTAGCTTAAAATGAGCTAGTTTGAAAAAATGCCTGAAATATGTTTACTCCACATGTAAACAGGCCTCCAAATCGGTACTAAGTATATTCTGAGGCATAACTAAAAACAGCTGCCTGCAAGAAACGGAAAATCGGCTGCCTGCAAGAATGAAAGCCAGTTTCTAGCTTACAACATGTATTTTAGTTGTTTTAAAGTAAGCAATGATGAAGTATGAACACCTTTATTTTTAACATCTCACACTTGTTCTAGAATACATGTCATAAGTCAATACATAAGTCAGGCACATATTATCACGTTTGGTGGACATTTGATAAAGTAAAGAATTATTGGAAAAAGATACATACTTGGCTAGAAAAGATGTTGGGAGAATATGTAGATTTTAGAATATGTAGATTTTAAACCTGAACTTTTTCTACTAGGTATAATGCCAGAAGAGACTAACAAAGTCTATCTGGATCCATACCAATCGGGTTTCAGGCCCGAGTACAGCACGGAGATGGCATTGGTCACGCTGGTGGATGATCTCTGGCGGGCTCAGGATAGGGGTTATTCCTCTGTCCTGGTCCTATTGGACCTCTCAGCGGCTTTTGATACCATCGACCATGGTATCTTGCTGCGACGTCTTCGGGGGTTGGGAGTGGGAGGCACTGTTTTACAGTCGTTCTCCTTCTACCTCTCGGGCCGTTCGGTGTTGACAGGAGGACAGAGGTCAACCCCAAAGCCCCTTGATTGTGGGGTGCCTCAGGGGTCGGTCCTCTCTCCCCTCCTGTTCAACATCTATATGAAGCCACTGGGTGAGATCATACGCGGTTTTGGAGTGAGGTATCAAATATGCTTTTCATCTCCACTCCAAACCAACCCAGTGATGCCCTCGACGTGATGTCCCATTGCCTGGAAGCAGTACAAATCTGGATGGGGATGAACAGGCTCCAGCTCAACCCAGCCAAGACCGAGTGGCTCTACGTGTTGGCATCTCGTGTTGTCCAAGATTTACCATCTTTGGTTATGGGGGGAGAGGTGTTGCCTCCCGTTGATAGGGCACGCAACTTAGGCGTCCTCCTGGATGCACGACTCGACTTAGATCATCATTTAGGAGCCGTGGCCAGGGGGGCATTTGCCCAGGTTTGCCTGGTGCACCAGTTGCGCCCCTATCTGGACCGAGATGCCTTACGCACAGTCACTCATGCACTCGTTACCTCCTGTATAGATTACTGTAATGCTCTCTACATGGGGCTGCCCTTGAAGACCACCAGGAGGCTTCAGCTGGTGCAGAATGCGGCCGCGTGGGTTGTGATGGGAGCATCCTGATACTTCCATATTACACCACTCCTGCGTGAGCTGCATTGGTTGCCGGTTGTCCTCTGGGTGAGGTTCAAGGTGCTGGTTCTTACCTAGAAAGCCCTACATGGCTTAGGTCTGGGATACTTACAGGACCGTCTGCTGCCAGGAACGACTTCCCTCCGCCCTGTGTGCTCACACAGAGAGGGTCTCTTCAGGCTAGACAGTGTCTGCTGGCGACCCCCAGGGGGAGGGCCTTCTCTGTTGGGGCACCTGCCCTTTGGAATCAGCTCCGCCAAGAACTTCAGGTGGCCCCAGATCTCTGGTCCTTTTGTCGTGACCTAAAGACGTATCTTTTCCAACTGGCTGACCTGGACTGAGGATGGGTTTTTTTAATATTGTTTTAATTTTATTGGTTTTAGTAATTAATTATGGGGCTTTGTAATTTAATTCTTTTTTAATATTTGCATTACTGTTTTTTATAGCTGTTTTCTTGTTGTGAGCCGCCCTGAGTCCTTCGGGAGATAGGGCGGCATATAAGTCCCATAAATCAGACATGTCAAACACAAGGCCCGGGGGCCGGATCCGGCCCATGAAGTGGTTTCATGTGGCCCGCGAAGCCATCCTAGAAACAGTGAGGGAACGGCCCCCACTGCCTTGGCCCTGCCCCAGAGACCCTCCTTCTGCCAGAGACCCTCAGATCTGTCCCACTCCTGCCCACCCAGTAGGCCATATGCACTTTAGCCACGCCCACCCAGTAGGCCACGCCCACCCAGGCCACACCCACCCGGCCCCCTGAGGGCAACTGCAAAGCTGAGGCGGCCCTCAATGAAATTGAGTTTGACACCCCTGCCATAAATAAATAAATAAATAAATAAATAAATAAATAAATTTGATTTTGCATGTCACAACAGCGGCAAGTATTTTATTTGCGCAATATTGGAAAAATGAAGGAATATCATCAGATGAAGAAATAATCAAAAAAATACTAGAATGTGCAGAGATGGACAGATTGACTATGAGACTGAAAAAAAAAGAAGAAACAGAATATTACCAAACTTGGGACTTACTTTATCAATGGCTAGAGGAAAGAATAAAGGATTAGGAATTAAATATGTATTAGTGAATGTAAACTCAGGCAGCACGTTGGTTGAAAAACTATTATTGTATGTATGGAAAAAAAATTAGTAAAAACTTTTTTTAAAAAAAATACATTTTTCATGTAGAAGTTAAAAGGCAAGTATTTGCAATGTATTTATTTCTGAAATGTCTTTTGCATCCCTGTAATTTTTTTTTTGCAAATTACGGTATTTTGTGTTTGAGCAGTAAAAATGGAAGATTTGGAATCACAAATATAAATGCTATTCATTTCTTTTGAGACATTAATTTTTGAAATTCTCCCTGAAAAGCTTTTGTGGACTTTAAAAATGAATCTTTTGAAATCCATAACATACAAATTTACTTTGCTTGGCATGACTGAAAATGTGAGAATGGAAACTGGATAACTTTTTGAAGGGATGTCTTGCAGAAGAAACTATATGGAAAGTTTTAAGCACTAGCTCAATTTATTATCTTTCATATTGGGTATGTCTAGTTGAATTGGGTATGTCTAGATTAATGAAGAGAAGGACTAGGGGTGACATGATAGCAGTGCTAAAATATCTCAGGTTGCCACAAAGAAGTCAAGCTATTCTCAAAAACACAGGCAGGACAAGAAGCAATGGATGGAAACTAATCAAGGATAGAAGCAGCCTAGAACTAAGGAGAAATTTCCTGAAGTTAGAACAATTAATGAGTGGAACAACCTGCCTCCACAAGTTGTGAAAGCTCCAACACTGGAAGTTTTTAAGAAGAGACTGGATAACCATTTGTTTGAAATGGTATAAGGGAGACATGTCAAACTCGTGACATCACGTGATGTGCAACGTATCAGGACAGTTTTGCCATTGTTGGCAATGGGGTGGGTGCGGCTTCCAGATGACACATCCGGCCCACGGGCCAGCAGTTTGACACCCCTGGTATAGGGTTTCCTGCCTGACCAGGAGGTTGGACCTCCAGAAGACCTCCAAGGTCATTCCAACTATCGCACAGTCACCCAGATGTTCAGACTGGATTTGGCATTTTTGTCTATCGAGTCTTTATGAAGGACCTGGGATAGGCAGATGTGGATTAATCATATTACAGATATTGTCGCAAGATTGAAACTGTTCCTAGTAAGGCTGCCTTTTGCAATTGACTGATGGTGAATTGGTCAATGCCAATGGTGTCCAAGTGGTGCTCCAGTTGTTTTGGAATTGCACCCAAGACACCTATTACTATTAGTACTACCCTTGTTTGCCTTTGCCACAGTTGTTCTATTTCAATTTGTAGTTCTTTATATTTTGTTTTCTTCTCCAGTTCTTTCTCTTCTATTCTGCTGTCTCCAGGCACTGCCACATCCACTATCCAGACTTTTTCTTTCTTTCTTTCTTCTCCTCTTCCTCCTCTTCCTCCTCCTCCTCCTCATTATTATTATTATTATTATTATTATTGTTGTTGTTGTTGTTGTTGTTGTTGTTGTTGTTGTAAATAGCTATATTTTCTTATTCACTTTAATTTAGCTTAGCAAATAGTTATATGTGTATTTGTGAAATAGAATCAAGAGCTTACAGTAAGTATCAGGTCCTGAAGAACCATAGTTTCATGTTTGACCTGCCTTAACAGTACAGTCTGATTCTTAATTATTCTCTTAAATGTTTATTTTATTTTAATGGGATATAGGTAGGCAAAAGTAGGTAAAAATAACATCTACCAATCAGCTACATAATAGCTTTAGGCATGTTAACAAATAGTTAATTGAAAATGCACAGGGATCAATTTAAATGATTATCTATTACCTCCATTTTGGT
Organism: Vipera berus; assembly: GCF_964194415.1. NCBI lineage: Eukaryota > Metazoa > Chordata > Lepidosauria > Squamata > Viperidae > Vipera > Vipera berus. Next base: position 53,933,870 of record NC_138207.1, read on the forward strand.
CTCAGTAGCATGATGCATATTGAATATTTTCTGTGATCCTGATATGTTGATGTTGATGATGTACTAGTTATTTTTGTTTAGGTTCAAACTCAGAAATAAGGCATATATTTTCTGATGTTGTAGGATTCAGCAGTCTGGCAGAAATAATTCATCAGAATGATTTGGCTACTTCAGCTGTTGTTTTCGCCGCTCCCAACTCCTGCTTTGATTGGTCTTATTACTTTTGGAACAACAATTTTTCTATGGTTGATAACAAAGCCCAAACCAATTTCAATACCTGTTGACCTCAGCAAACAATCTATCGGCACTGAGGTAAAAGAAATGCTGACTCTTTTTATAAGTGATTTTTTTTTCTTCCTCCCCAGCCCAAATATGGTCTTTCCATTAAAACCCTTAGGCTTTTTCCAAGGAGGTAATCACAGCAGGGATTTAGTCTGGCACTGGCTATATTTTTACAAATTGGAATAGCTTATATTATCATAACATTTGGTAAGAGAAAATTGTCAACTAAGTCAGAAAAACATGGACTCAGATTGGTTATGGGGTTGTGAAATGCATTCTCTATGGAGCTACACATTAACAGTAATGATTCCTTGATGTAGGGAGGAGGTAGAAGAAGTGCACTTGTTCCTGAAGGACAGCTTGTGTCTTATTACTTTGAGGATGCAAAGACCTTATATGAAGGATTCAGAAGAGGACGCGCTGCATCAGGTGAGTGGGGAATTAGTCCAGAGAACATTAGTACATTCAAATCAAGTGATCATTGTTGTTTAGATGCTTTCTATCCTGATATTACAGGGATGCGGTGGCTCAGTGGGTTAGGACACTGAGGTTGTCGATCAGAAGGTCGGCAGTTTGGCGGGTCGAATCCCAAGTACCGCGTAACAGAGTGAGCGCCTGTTACTCGTCCCAGCTTCTGCCTACCTAGCAGTTTGAAAGCACGTAAAAATGCAAGTAGAAAAATAGGGACCACTATGATGGGAAGGTAACAGCGTTCCGTGCGCCTTTGGCATCTAGTCATGCCGGCCACATGACCACAGAGACATCCTCGGACAAGCGCTGGCTCTTTGGCTTTGAAACGGAGATGAGCACCGGCCCCTAGAGTTGGAAATGACTAGCACGCATGTGCGGGGGAACCTTTACCTTTTTCTTTATCCTGATATTAATTTGAATGGTTGGCCTTGCATCCTACCACAGTTGAAATAAGTGCTATAGCACTTCTTCATTTTGTGGCATTTAGCCCTAAATAGTAAAATGAAATGCTTCCTTACTATTTCATTACTTAGACAAATCAAATTATATAGCAAGTCCATGATTAATCCTGCTAAAAGACATTATGAATCCCATTGTAGGAGAAATACCCCAACTAGGATTGTGAAATACTTTGAATTCAGAGGCAAAAAAGGAGAGAGAATGGCTTTCAAGTGTGTGGACTGATATATAATATAATGCCCCATTTGCAACTTCCTAGATCAAATGCATATTATCCCAGAGAAAGATGCAACACATCTAAGAAGTTGCAGATGAGTACTATATGAGTATAGTATGCTCTCCATACTCCAAAGCATCTTTTTTTTGCCTTTGAATCTGAAACACAACACAGATCTGAAGGAGGATTAATTAATTAAATATTTCCCTGATTTTAACTGTCCATGCACATAGCTCAAGATGCTTTTTTGACTTATGGTAGGTAATGAGCAGAACAAACATATGTAGCATCTTTCCTGTTCCATGTCTCCTTTATTTATTCCACTTTTATTATTTTTACAAATAATTCAAGGTAACAAACATCCAGCACATCTTACTCATCAAGTTTTCCCCACAACAACCCTGTGAGGTGAGATGGGCTGAGAATCAGTGATTGGCCCAAAGTCACCCAAATGGCTTAAGCCATGAAAGTCTAATGAGAATAGCTCATCACAGTTAATTTATTTCCTTGGCATCATTTCACTGGCCAATGAATACTCAGTGTTGCACTTCTGTACTTAAATAAATCAAAATACAAAGCTTCAGTTACTTCCATACTGTTTATTCTCTCTCAATTAACTGTGACACTGAACAATACTACAGAAAAGCTATTGAAATATTTCTATAAGTAATGGTTCTTGAAATGTCTTTATATTTTTTTAAAAAGTGTCTAATCAACATTCAAACAGGGTAAAATAGAATTCCTTGAATGGAAATACATTCCTGTACATTTAAAACTTGCACTTTAAAACCATTGTTTAGCAGCTACTATGTATGAAATTTTATTGAAAATTCCATTAAATTAAGCACACTGACATTCAATAATTTTCAGAATTCCCCTAAGCACACATTTTTCTTTTTGCAGAAAATGGTCCTTGTTTAGGATATCGAAAACCAAAGCAACCGTACCAGTGGATTTCTTATCAACAGGTTGGTTCTAGGGAAATGTGCATGAAGAATCCAAACATTTTGCAAATATGAAGAACAATAAATTTTCACTTCTGTCTATAGGTCCTGGATAGAGCTGAATATTTGGGATCAGGCCTTTTGTACAAAGGATGCAAACCTTCATCGAATCAATTCATTGGCATCTTTGCTCAGAATAGGCCAGAGGTACCTTATTGAACTATAATAAACAGTTATCTAAACTGATTAATTTAATTACAGGTAGTCCTCAATTTAATAGCTACAATTGGGACTGAAATTTCAGTTGGTAAGTGATGTGGTCATTTAGCAGAAAAAAGCGCTACAAAATTATTTAACAGCATGACTGGGTCCAATTTTACGACCATTTTACCATGGTCATTAAGTGGATCATGCAGTCAGTAAGTGAATGTGGCTTCCTTAATTTACTTTGCTTATTGGAAGACATCTAGGAAGGTCACAAATTACAATCATATGACTGCACAATACTGTAACCATCATAAATGTTAGCCAATTGCCAAGCACTCACAATGGGTAGCACAATAGTTGTAATATTGAGGATAGGTGATAAATTACTTTTTCTCAGGTTGTCATAACTTTGAACTGTTGCTAAACAAATGTTTGTAAGTTGAGGACTACCTGTACAATATACAGAGGGGGGGGGCTAAGTAAACTGGATAGAAAACACAACTAGATGTACTAATTCTACTATATTGTAAGGCTACATTAAGAGAATATTGGCAAGACAAAAAGTACAGTCTTCCTGCTATCAATTTTAACTGCTTGATCCATTATTGCAGGTCCTTCTTAAGTTTCTTTCTCTAATCATTAAGCCACTGGTGACTCCTGCCACTGTTATTTTCTAGGCAGCAGCATGTCTTTCCCTCACTCCCCTGGGTCAACCACACATTAAATGATAACTAATATATAGGATTTTCTTTCCCTACTATGTTTGAATTGCTATTTTTTAGTGTTGGATAAAATAAGCCAAGTGGCATTGGAATTCTGGGCTACTTAATTTAATAGAATTAATATGTGTTGTACACAAGATATATTATGTTCTGATTACAGTGCTGAAGCTATTGGATACTTTAATGATTAGCAGTTAGTTCAAGTATAAAAACCATAATGAAAACGTTACTTAGTACTCTGACAGGAGAATGATCAGCCTGCATGTAGAATGATATGGGTTTTTTCTGTATTCCTACATAGTGGATCATCTCAGAGCTTGCCTGCTACACTTACTCAATGATAGTAGTTCCCCTTTATGATACTTTGGGTTCAGAAGCAATTGCGTACATTGTCAATAAAGGTAAGACTTTTCCTCTTTGAATGGGGATTCATTCATTCATGGAGAAAATGGAGAAATGGAAACATTTGATTGCTGATCTTACAATTCATCGAGTTTCTCCAAGTGTTTTTAATTCCAACTATCTATATATTCATTTATTAAATTTATACCAGGCCCCTCTACAAGAGTTTAAAGTTGTGTCTATGTGCTGCCATCTTCCTTTCTTCCCACAACAATACTGTAAGGTATGTAGAGCTGGGAGACACTGATTGGTTTAGAGTCACCTAATGAACTTCCATAGCTGACAATGGATGGCAATCTTGGTTTCCAGGATTCTATGCCTTAACCTAGGGCTTTTCAACCAGTGGTACGGGTACCACCTGTGGTACATTGGCACCTGGCAGGTGGTACGCGACCATCCTAGAAAAGTGGTAGCAGGGGAGGGGAATGAGCTGAACCGGTGGCAGCACCGCACAAGCCTGAGCGAGAGATGGCTGGAGCTGCAGGGTTGTCAGGGCTCAGCGGAAGCGCCAGGATTGGCACTTCTTTGGGGCTGTCAGGCTCAGTGGAAGCACCAGGATCAGCACCAGGCTCCAGCTGGAGCTCAGCACTGATCCTGGCCCTTCTGAACCCAGAAGAAGCGCCGATCAGCTGGAATGTTGCAGCATCTCCAGGGTCTTGTGATTTACATTCAGATGCTTGGCAACTGATTCATATTTATGATGGTAACAGTGTTCCAGGGTCATGTGAAGTGACCAAAACCTGCTGCAACCACCCAGCACAGGGGGTGGAATAAAAACCAAACACCCACCCCACCCCATCCCCGCTGCCAATCCTCAACAGAAATGCTCACAACAATGAAAACCTCGGACAGGAGGAAGAGCGCTGCTGGGCAGGCAGGCAGGTGTCTTGCTCGGCTGTGGCTTGGGGGGCACTTTTTTCAGTGCCATTGTAACTTCGAACAGTCATTAAGTGAACTGTTGTAAGTCGAGGACTACTTGTACTTCATCACCTTTTTCCTTTTTTTTTTTTTGGTCATCAAGTTGACATCTTACTAGGTGACTGGTGGTACTCAGATGTTGCCATATCCTAAAAGTGGTACAATGGGTGAAAAGGTTGAAAAGCCCTGCCTTAACCAGTACTCCCCACAATTTAACTTTTTTGCATAAGTAAATCATGCTCTGGAAAACTACTCCAGATTCATTGGTTTATTTATTACTTGGGCAATGATATCTTTTAATATCAGTCCTGCTCAGCATGTTAGAAATAAGGCTTTTAGTAACCAAATCTGTGGAATAACAGCAAAAATATTAGATTATAGAACTTCATTGAGCTTAGTAAATTCAGCATCACAATAGCAGAAAGTAAAGTAAAACTAATTGGCTCTTTAATTTCAGTAATTAGATGGCCAACAATGCTTGTGAAAAAAGTGGTTGAATCACAACTTAGCAATAAAGCTTGTTATGGTTAATTATAGAGAAAAGGTTCTCTTGGGATAAATATATTGATAATGGGCTTCCTTTGCTAGTCTTGACAAGTGGCCTCTACCTAATTACTTGGTACAAGCTTCAGAACATCACACAATGGTAGCCTGATGGTCCTTTCATAAAGCTATATAGCAGGAATAGTTAATATTTGGAGATAATACTGGATGATCTTTCTCTGTTTCTCTCTCTCCCTCGCTATTTTCCTATATTAGACCAATCTAGGAGGGAATCTTGATAATGGTTTTTTTGAGAAAGATTTGTCACTGCTACTAGCACAGTGCTCTTAAAACAATATTTTGGGGCACTTGAGCGCATGTTTTGTTCTCTATATTTGGGAGGAATGATGGAATGAATATAGATTAGGACTAGTCAAATCCAAAGTTAAGAACTAGGCAAATCAAGTCATGTAGCCTTGAGTGTCCTTTTTGATGTCCCTTTATACTATCCAAAATGGGCTGCCAAATCCTGAGAGCAGAAGCTACAAAACAAAGTCTATCCAAATGAGTTATTGAAACTGTAACAGAGAAAATAGTTATATTACCTAATAAGATACTGTTGACAAAAACATCAAGGGGAAGCATTCTAGTAAGCAAAATCTCTCCTTGTGTAATGTATTTCTTCATCTCCCACCTTCAAATTAAATGTAACATTCTAACTGTATTCTTTCAGCTGACATCTCAACGGTGATTTGTGATAAACCTGAGAAAGCAGAGACAATACTGGAGAATTGCAAGCAAGGAAAAATGCCAGTACTAAAGACAGTTATTCTGATGGATCCTTTTGATGACAGACTAAAAGAAAAAGGAGCTGCATTGGGAATTGAAATACTTTCTTTTCAGGCAGTTGAGGTATTGGAGGACTTTTCTAAGAAACTGTTGCTGAGAATTAACCTTAAGTCTAGAAGAATAAATATGTTCACAGTCCCCCCTTTGTAATTTCACTTTGAGTCTTAGAACAAGTAATACTAAATGTGTTGTATTCAAAAACTACTAATAGATTCTAATGAAGTTGAACTATTTGTGCAAGAGGATATAAAAACATATTACATATATTTTTTCTAGTTTTCTAAAAATCAAAAACATGCTGCATGAATTCTTTTTAGGTTTTTTTAACCAAATAGTGTAGTATTTGGCCCATACAGTTCTGACTTCATTGGACATAATGCTGGACCCTTACCCTAGTCTTATATTCATTTTATAAATATTAATTATCAGGCAGATTGGGGTGATTTTACAATCTTGTCTTTTAATCTAATCATTAATATCATGCAGTCATTCCTCTCTTTTTTGTCTTGCAATATCAAATAAAACAGTACCTTATTTTGTATTGATTCTTAATAGCTATGATTCATTTTTTCACATTTTTTGTCATTATTAAGAAAATCATTGCAGTTGTTAAATGCAGTCATTAAGCGAATCTGGCTTCCCCCATTGACTTTGCTTGTCAAAAGCTTCCTAGGAAGATTGCAAATGATAACCCCAGGAATAATACATTGCCAAGCAGCAAAGTTTGATCGTGTGATTGCAGGGATACCGCAACAGTCACAAGTATGAAAATTGGTCATAAGTTACTTTTTCAGTGCTGTTGTAGCTTTGAACAGTTACTAAATGAATGGTTGTTAAGGCCTATACTTTTATTGGTCCTGAATCTCCCTACGTTTAGATTTAACAAGCTATCCCAAGTTTGGACTTTTATTTACTTAGGAATATATCATTAAAAATATCTTTCTGAAGTTGCTTCAGGTACAATTTTTCCTCCTTCCCCATTCAGGCACTAGGAAGAGGCAATTTTAGCAAACCAGTTGTAAGTACTAGTTTTTCACTTTGCTTATCAAATTTTGCCTATTTATGACCAGGTGTAATATTAAATGCCCCTTTGGATTAAAATATTATCTCATTTCAGCCTCCCAAACCAGATGATATTTGTGTTGTTTGTTTCACAAGTGGCACAACAGGTGGGTAATTTGAGAGAATGTTAGGCCATGTGTCTTATTTATTTAAAGAATGTTTGACCTATACATAATAGCTACTGATTGAACAAAAATGTTTCCAATATAACCTTTATGGCTGTGCTGAGATCAAGATTCAAAGAGCAAAAATGAATTCTGTCTCTGCACATAGCACCAGTCAGATGTCTTAAACCAAGTCTTTCACTATAATTGTATGTTAATTACTGGAATTCAGAAAAGATGCAGCTCTTTTAAAGGTTTCTTAACAGGACTAATGTGTATACCCTTAATCTGTTGTTTTGTCATTTCAGCTTAGATCAACTTAATATCTGATTTATTTAAATAGCTATTTGTCTAGACGTTTTTGTGAAAGGCTATCACATTATATACCTTTGAAAGGTATTATATACTTGCTTGATGGTTTGATTGTTCTTCAGATTTTGATCTTTTGAAGAGCAATTTGTCATAGTCTAAGCTAAAAATTAATCCTTTCAAAAGTATGAAAAAAGAAATTAGAAATCTGAGTAAGATGAATTATCACCTAATAAAGAAGAGCTACTGAATCTTGTGAAAGTTATTGATCAGGAATTTGCTTTAAAATATTGTCATAAATGACTTAAAGGGTACAGTGCTTGTGACAAGAATGAGAGTGAAGTGAATGCATATTTCAGTAAAGAGGAACTTGAAGCTGTTTAGAAGGTGCCAAAATTGAGTTCTGAGTCTCCTATATTATTGTTACTAATAGCAGGAGCTGCTAATAATTTTATTTTTCTAACTATATTTCTATTTTTTACAAAAGGTATTAAATATAGCTTAATGAAAACATGAGAGCTAGCACATTTTGCATTTTTAAAAAGTCATTTTACTGTGACTTTACTATTACAATCATGCAATATATTATATAATTAAAAAGGCCTGATTAATTTAGCTGCAGTCACAATTTTTAAAACTATGTTAAACCTGTTGGACAAAAGACAATATGATCTTGATCCCAAATGTGCTCTAATGCAGATTACAGATATTTAACCTATTTCTCATCAATCTACCCTAGGCAGCTGCTATTCTTTTGTAATACTTTAAAATTTCAAGAAATAGTGGGATAAGGATGATGGGCACCCCACTTATTAATATAATTAATGCTAATAGTAGTTAATCATGGAGAGAAGTATTTCGGCTTAATAGTGGATGCTTCAGAATAAAATTTGGCACTATTTCAGAAAGCACAACTGATATGGTTTTAGTCTAAATTAAATCTGGATTAATCTAGTTTCTGCGAGCCAAGAATATATTTGTCCCAAATATCTTTTTAGGTAACCCTAAAGGAGCTGTGCTAACACATGGAAATATTGTTGCAAATGCTGCTGCCTTTCTGAAGACCCTAGAAGTAAGTTGTAACATGTTTTTAACTGCTGTTAGTTTGCGAATTTCAGGACAATTTTTGTTGTCATTTTAGAACAACTGAAATTGCCAGCATTGTGATCCCAACTATATTGATGCTTCTTTTTCCCCTCCAGAAAACTATTGATTTTGAGACATCAAATATATGCATATCATACCTTCCTCTAGCTCATATGTTTGAGAGAGTAGTGCAGGTAAATGCCTTTCTAAATTACATTTTCTACATTGTGTTTTTTCATGCATCAAATATGTATAAAAGAGGGTGGATGTAACACTGATCAAAGCTGTGCATTTTTTCCCTTCAGTATGTGCATTCTATATCTAGCACACATAAATTACAGAATTTCAATGGCATTGTTATGGCTGTCATATTTACTCCATTGAATTTTTGGACCGTTCCTTGCAGAACCACTGTATATCATGCCTTTTCTTGATTTTCAAAAACTCTTATGAGGGTTAATTTAGGCAATATGTGTCATTTCAATGTATGATTTGCCCTTAATAGCAAACACATGAAGGTCTTAGGTAGATTAGGCCCCTTGGTTACAAGAAGGGCAAAGTTAGTTCTTCCCAAATGTATAGGAATGATTGAATTGTTAGAGTCACAGCTTTAATCTGTGTGATCCGAAAGAGGTTTCCTACTACTACTCTTCATTGTTATTATAATCAGTAGTCTCCTTTTCTCTCTAATCATGATTTCTGGATATCAGCTAACTCTTGCCAAATGGGAATGCACAGATTTGCAGAAGGCTGAACTCAATTATCTCATTGCCTTCTAGACTATAGCATACAGCACTGGAGGAAGAGTGGGATTCTTCCAAGGTGATATTAAACTTCTTGTAGACGACATGAAAGCATTAAAGCCAACAATATTTCCAGTAGTGCCCCGGGTGCTCAATAGGATGTATGACAAGGTAAAACAATGTTCTGTCTTTCCTTAACAAAAATGGTTAGATTTATATGACATGACATTCATGTAGTGACAGAAAATCAGTCACTAGCAAAATGTTTTTTTCTGTTCTTACTTCTATAAATCTGCTCCAGAGAATTAAGGAGTTATAAGAGAATATATGTAGCTCAGGAATGAGCTGTGGAGTCCTTGATACTCTCTAATCTGGGTTGTTTGCTTACAGACAGTTTATTACTGGACTAGATAACATCATCAGTGGTAGTGAGTGTGAGGTTTACATACTTACATACAGGAGCTTGTCCTGCCGATATTGGAGGGGCTGATTTTCTCCTTGCTGGTTCTTTGGTCAGGATATTGCTTTTTGATTGATTGATTGCCTGATGTTAATCCCTGCTTATCTGGGGCTTGGTTGCTGGAAATAATGTGTTCATCAACCTCTGCCTTTGTACCTACAGTACTTTCAGTTTGATGGACAAATACACTAACAAATCAGAGGAATATCCATGGGATCACCAATCTCTGTAATATAGCATCTAGAAACTATAATACTCTTATGCATACATTCAAAAATATTACTCTGATATATAAAAACCATATTCATCATAATAAAAAAACCAATTAGAGAATATCCATGAAACATCAACTAGCAGTCAGAAGACACAATGAAAACTCCTTCATCTCATAATCTATGGACAGACTCAGCCTTAATTTCAATTGGGAATCTGTGAGCATCCTAGACTAAGCTAGACCAGGTATGTCAAACTTATGATGTCATGTGACATCATGTGAACGTATTGTGACTTTTTCCCCATTGACAGCAATGGGGTGGGTGCGGTTTCAGCATGACGCATCTGGCCTGTGGGCCAGCAGTTTGACATGCCTGAGCTAGACTAACTAAATTCAAAAATATTAGGGAATGCATGGAAGTTTGCATTCAGACAAATCATTCAATAGACACATAGTGATAAATCAAACACAGCATTGAAAAGATACAATAAAAAAGCTAAGAAGGAAGCAAAAAAGACAGAACACATCCTCTTCAGCAATCAATACTCAGATAAACAGGGATAAACACCAGACAAACAAACAAGCAGAAAACAATGCCCTAAGCAAGGAACTGTCAATGAGAAAATCACACTTCCACCAACACTGGTTTGCAAGTGACTTTATACAGGGGTAGGCAACCTAAAACACTCAAAAAGCCACTTGGACCCATTTCCCATTGAAAAGAAAACACTGGGAGCTGCAAAACCCTTTTGACATCTAAAATGAAGATAACACTGCATATATTGTTTTTTTTACCTTTATGCTATATATAAAAAAAACTATAGTGTGCTGCATTTATAAAATCAATGAACCGCTAAAAAGAAAACAAATTTTTATTTCTGCATGCAACAAAAGCATTTTGAACTAAAAAAAAAAGATGCTGGGTCGAAGATTACTTCCAAATAAAATCCTCAAATGTCTATTTGAGTCCTCCTTGTATTTATGAAATAAAAAGCTGGTGCAAACTTCCCAAATAAACAGAAAAATAGAAAAGAAAAAAAATGCGGAGGGGAGTGGAGGAAGAAAAGGACAGGAGAAAGAGGGGGGGGGGAAACCTTTCTCCTTTATCCCAACAGGTAAAAACAATTTTAGTAGCTTATCTACCATCTTTAAATACAGAATAATTATCCCCATACCTCACCTCTTAATTAAAAAAAAATCAAAATATTTCATTAAACGTTCTTTACTAAAAGTCCAGTAAGGACAACCACATATATTCATATATATTTTTTCTCTCCCTCCCTCCCTCTCTCTCCCTTTCTCTTTCCCTCCCTCTCCCTCTCTCTCCCTCCCTCCCTTTCTCCCTCCCTCTCTCCCTCCCTCCCTCTCTCTTTCTGCCCTTGGTCTGCCAGTCCTCTTCCCCCACTCAGCGCGTTTGTGTGCTGTGTGAGAGTGAGAGTGAGAGAGTGACAGAAAGAGAGAGAGAGAGAGAGAGAGAGAGGCACTTGCGCTTCCCTTCTCTCTCTCCCTCCCTCTCTTTCTCTTCCTCCCCCTCTCCCCTCCCCCTCTCCCTCTCTCTGATCTTCTGCTCACCTGGCAAGCTGGCTTCACTGTTCTCGGACAAGCTGATAGACATTCTTATTGGGCTGGCTCTCCAGCTGCTTCCTGCTTCCTGCAGAGACACAACAAAGGCAGGAGATCCATCCAATAAGCCTGTCAGCTTCTCAGAGGACAGCATGAGTTACACACACATGCAAACACACATGCAAACACACACACAAACACACACACACACACACAGAAAGAGAGAGAGAGAGAGAGAGAGAGAGAGAGAGAGAGAGAGAGAGAGAGAGAGAGAGAGAGAGAGAGAGAGAGAGAGAGAGAGAGAGAGAGAAGGGAAGCGCAAGTGCCCCTCTCTCTCACTCTCACTCTCTCTCTGCAAACTGGGAGCCGCAGGAGAAGGCTGAAAGAGCCACATGCAGCTCCAGAGCCATAGGTTCCCAACCCGTGCTTTATACAAACAAGGAGCAAAGTCCACACTAGCATTGATGATGTTGCTTAGGAAATGAAACTCCTGCAAGCAAACAACCAAACTCAGACAGCACCAATTAAGGGGTTCTTGGAGAAATGGTGCGGGAAAGGGAGAATGAGAAGATTCTTTGCTTAATTGTGGCTGAGTTCATACTACAAATTAAGCTATATTTTATTTATGATTTGTTAAATAAATCACAACTAGTTTGCCTTAAATAATATATAATATTTATTTGCAAACTATAGTGGTTGGATTTGTAAATACAGTAAACCAAACAAAGCACATTATTCAAATAATACTGGATGTATTATAGTCAGATTCATGTTTTCTCTAACTACTTGATACAGCAAGAAAGTTTTAAATGAATGACAAATTCACATTAAAAATGGCTGAAATCCAATTCTCTGGATTGTGTCAGTCAGATATATCAACATTCCATTCAGATTAGAAAAATAATTGGTTGTTGGGAAGCACTTGTATCAATGCATACCATAAACTAAGAACAAGATTTATTTTTGTGAAAATCAAGTAGGCTTTCTCATTATGTGAACTAATCTTTTACAGATTCAAGCTGGTACTCAAACAAGATTTAAGCGACTATTGCTAAACCTTGCTGTAAACAGAAAACTTGCTGAATTGAAGCAGGGCATTGTTCGAAACAATAGCATATGGGACAAACTAGCATTCGGTAAAGTTCAGGTATATGTTCCTCTTTACCTTTTATTTAATTATTTTTTATTATATGAAGTCCATCTCGGCAGTGACAACTCTAGGCAACTTACAATCATTCAACTAAAATGCAATATAAAACATTAAAGCAATAAATAGGGATATTAAATTTAAAATTTACATTTAAAATTCAGCTAAAATAAAACTGACCAGGATGGAGAAGAAAGAAGCAAAGTGTGCACTGGGAACAGGTGGGGCATTATCTAATCTACTTTTGTCAAGGTTAATAAATACAAGTCAGGCTATATAGAACCTATGCTGTTATTTCTTTTGAAGATGATTAACATCCTTGTTCGTTTTTATTGCTTGACAGCAATTCACAGGTGGAAAGCTGAAACTAATAGTAACTGGTGCTGCTCCTATATCTCCATCTGTTCTAATGTTCTTGAGGGGAGTCTTTGGATGTCATGTAAGTGAAGAATTCTGAAGGGATGTGTTGGCTTTCCAGTTCTCTTAATGCTGATCTCTGGCTACTAGGTGCACAGGGCAGTAAGGCAATGGCTGACCCCAGATGGTGGTGGTGATCAGGACTATTCAAGCTTATATGCTTCTGTTTTAATGGATCTGTCTCAGAACTGACACCATAAAAAATATGTGAATTTGTAACATTGTTGATTGACTTTGAGTTTGGATGAGCAACTGCATCATTAAGTTATCATTTTTTAAACAGGCTTAGCAACCAAATCTCTGGCAACAATGGGATTGTGAATATTGTTTAAAAGCTAATATTGGGGGCAATGAAAGGCTACGGATTCCTTGGCTTTTCTCTTTAAAAATAAGTGGGCAGTAGGCGCAAGCTGATTGGTTCTCCCCTTTCCCATATCCCCAAAATGATATGATATAAGGATTGCAGTTTGTACCTGGTGATGAAAGGTTGTAGTTTGATGAAGATTTACAATTTTTTTTAACACAAAAATTGCTGCTTTTACTGCCATGGAGGTACTGTTATATTTATTTCATTGATTCAATTTGTATGGCCAGCCATCTCAGCAAATGACTCTAGGTAGTGAACAGTCTTAAAATAAATTGAAAGCAAACTCTCATCAGAGACAGAAAAAATAAAATACACAGCAACAGACAAAGATAACACTGGTTAACACAACCAGAAGATGGGGGCCTTTATTTTGACAGTATATGGCTAGATTGTAAATTGATTTCTGCCAGAGATTTAATATTAAAACTATCTTGTCATGACCTATGTTAAAAACACAAAATCAAGCTTTTTTTCCCCCTAATCAGATTGCAGAGGCATATGGTCAAACAGAATGCTCAGCTGGCTGCACAGTCACAATGCCTGGAGATTGGAAAACAGGTAGATTTCTTAAATTTTCATGTGAGGACCGTTTAGAATTGAGGAAATTATTTTGGAAATATATGAGTTATGGTGGTTTTCCAATGGGAGTCAGAAGATAATATTAAAGTATGCTTCTAGTTTAAGTGTGTGTAGGATTTCCCAGCATTTAATTCCTTTAATCCTATTCAAAAAGTTTTATAAATAACAAAACAGTTACATAGATTGTCACACTCTGTGTATTGGGTTGTGTTCTTTAGGTCATGTTGGACCTCCTCTACCCTGCAACATCATAAAACTTGAAGATGTCCCAGAAATGAACTATTTTGCATCAGATAATGAAGGGGAAGTAAGTATATACTTTTCTAATATAACATTATCTGATTTTTTTTAACCGAAAACAAATGAACAGTAACTCTGTATACATTTCATAGGTGTGTATTAAAGGGCCAAATGTATTCAAAGGTTATCTGAAAGACCCTGAGAAAACAGCAGAAGCAATTGATAGTAATGGATGGCTTCATACTGGAGATATTGGAAAATGGATGCCGGTAAGCTGTTAATAATGGCATTTTTTTGGTTTCTACATTGTACCGTTAATAATTGTAGCAAGTATGTTATAAAATATATTTAAAACTCTTTTCAGGTGCTTAAAAGTATTCCTTTGCAAAGAGAATTACTATTATACTTAGAATATTTAAGATAAATGAGATAATACCAAAGGTAGGCTTAGCCTTCATATTTCCTGTGTATACCATAATATGGATGACCTTAAGTAGGAGCAACATTTAATGTAATGAAATATGAAATCTGACTTTTACATTTTGCTATTGATAATGATAGTTCTCTGAAATGCTTCATAAATTCTTCTACTTATAATCTCTGTTTTCCATCTCTTCCATCTTTTCTCCACACCAGTACATACATACATATATATCCCCAACCAGCTAACCAACCAAAGAAAAACTTAGAAAGACATAATATCTGCATAATGCCTCTTGATTAAAAAAAATCCCTAAATATTGTTATTTTTTGTTAAGACTTGAAGTGGTATAAAGGCAGAATATATTTCAAGAATATCTACCCTATTTAGTGCCCAAAGTTCATTAGATTTTTGGTCGGTGTACTTTTTTCTTCGTTTTCTGTCAGTTGAGACAAGGACCTAGTAATCAGTATATCAGTAGGGTTAAAACAAACTCCTTAACACAACCTTATTTATAATGGTTAATTTATTGACTTGCATGGCAACTAAAGATTGATATTTATTTATTTATTTATTTATTTATTTATTTATTTATTTATTTATTTATTTATTTATTTATTTATTTATTTATTTATTTATTTATTTATTTTATATACCGCCCTTCTCCCGGAGGACTCAGGGCGGTGTACAGAGCAATAAAGTAAGAATACAATAAAGCAATAAAGTGAGAAAATTTTAAAACCCAAATCCATCAGGCCAGGCCGGCTTGTTGGAATAGATAAGTTTTTAGATCACACCGGAAGGAGCGAAGGTCGGGGGCCATCCGGATTTCAGCTGGTAAGCGGTTCCAGAGGATTGGCGCACCCACCGAGAATGCTCTCCCCCTGGGGGTCACCAGCTGACATTCTCTGACCAGTGGCACCCTGAGGAGGCCCTCTCTGTGGGAGCGCACAGGACGGAGGGATGTTGACGCTGGCAGTAGGTGCTCCCGTAGGTAGTCCGGACCCATGCCATGTAGGGCTTTGTATGTCATCACTAGCACCTTGAATTTCACCCGGAAGGCAACTGGAAGCCAGTGCAGCTCACGGAGCAGAGGTGTAATATGGGAGTATTGGGAGACCCCCAAAAGCACTCGTGCAGCTGCACTCTGCACCAGCTGAAGCTTCCGAGTGGTTCTCAAGGGCAGCCCCATGTAAAGAGCGTTGCAGTAGTCAAGGCGAGAGGTCACAAGTGCATGGGTGCAAGGCATCCAGGTCCAGATAGGGTCGCAGCTGGCGCACCAGACGAACCTGGGCGAAGGCCCCTCTAGTCACAGCTCCTATATGATCTTCTAAGGAGAGCTGTGAATCTTTTTTTTTTATTGAAAAGTTTTAAAATACAGTTTCCCTTTAAGAATCCCCCCTTCCCCCTCCCTCCTCCCCCCTCCCTACCTCCCCCCCTCCCCCCCTCCCCCCCCCCGACTTCCCAGAGCTAAATACAAGGTATATGTATAAAAAGCAATCATAAACAATCATATACTAACAATTATAAACTCTAAAATCCATCACTCTCTAGCTTATATAGGATAAAACAAATAATAATAATATTAAATATGTATAAAAAGAAACTAAGATAAGAAAAGAAAAAAAAACGAAAGAAGACTTATTCAAATGCTACATAAAACTTCTTAACCCTATACTTGTTCTGGATAAAATCAATCCATTTTCTCCATTCCATAATATAGCGTACTTGCGAATGATCTTTCAAATAGGCCGAAATCTTCGCCATCTCTGCCAGGTCGGAAACCTTTAAAGTCCACTCCTCTATGGTCGGCAATTCCTCTTTCTTCCAATATTGGCCTATCAAAAGTCTTGCCGCCGTAATTAAATTCAACATCAACTTGGTGTCCACAACTGTAGCATCTGTAATTATTCCCAACAAAAAAAATTGCGGACAAAACTTTAACCTCTGTTTAAAAATCTTCTACATGTTCCACCAGACTTTTATCCAAAAAGCCTTAACCTTTTTACAAGTCCACCATATGTGAAAATATGTTGCGTCTTCATCACCGCACCTCCAACATTTAGGCTGATAATTCGGATACATACTTGCAAGCTTTTTAGGATCTAAATGCCATCTATAAAACATTTTGTAAAAATTCTCTCTTAAATTTTGAGCTTGTGTAAATTTTACGTTCCTCACCCAAATCTTTTCCCACGTGTCCATTGTGATGACTTCCTGGATATTTTGGGCCCATTTTATCATACAATCCTTAACAAGCTCTGTTTCTGAGTCAATCTCTATCAATGCAAGATATATCCGTTTGATATGTGCTGGTCCCTGATTCCTAATTTGCTTTATCAAATTTTCATCAGTCATTGTAAATCCATTTTTCTGGTCTTCTTTCCACCTGGCCCGTAACTGAGTATATTGAAACCAATTTTGAACAACCTTCTCTTCTCGCAAGAGGCTATATGATTTCAAACACCAAACGTTTCTTTCCAAACTGAGAATCTCGTTATACGTAGTCAGATCATGTTTGAAGCCAGCATGTATATTTTCTATTGCGTGTTTTGGAATTGCCCACAATGGTATCTTGCAACTTAACTTATGTCTGTACTTCTTCCAAACTCTCAGCAATGCCTGTCTTAAAATATGCACCCTAAACACGTTGTCTACCTTCTTATCATACAACAAATATGCATGCCAGCCAAACAACAAATCGTGGCCCTCTAGATTTAATAACCTCCCTTGCGTCAAATTAATCCAGTCACTTATTCCTACTAATGCAGCAGCTTCATAATATAATTTAAAATTAGGCAATTTAAGGCCACCTCTCTCACGAGTATCCTGCATAATCTTAAGTTTAACTCGTGGTTTTTTCCCTGCCCACACAAATTTATTGATACCTCGCTGCCATTCCTCCAGATTAGAATCTTTCTTAAGAATCGGTATCATTTGAAATAAAAATAAAAATTTAGGCAGGACATTCATTTTTACTGCTGCAATCCGTCCCAACAAAGACAATTGCAATTTTTTCCAACTCTCCAATTCTCTTTGAATTTTCCCCCATAATTTTTCATAATTATTTTTATATAGCTTTGTATTAGAGGGCGACAAAATCACCCCCAAATATTTAACCCTTTTAACAATCTCGAATCCAGTTAATCCTTCTAAAAGGGCCTTTTGCGGTGTTGTCATGTTTTTGGCCAAAATTTTTGTTTTTTGTACATTAACCTTAAATCCAGAAACCTTCCCATATTGTGTTATTATCTCCATCAGGTCCACAACAGAGTTCTCTGGCTGGGTCACTGTAACAACCAGATCGTCTGCGAATGCTCTCAATCTGTAGTCCTGATCTCCAATTTGAATCCCCTTAATTTTTTCCGAATTCCGAATTTTAACCAATAATATCTCTAATGTTAACACAAATAACAAGGGCGATAACAGACACCCTTGCCTTGTGCCCTTCTCAATATTACATACTTCTGTCAAGCTATTATTAACTATAATTCGGGCAGTTTGTTTTTGATATAATGCCCTAATCGGTTGTAAAAAAATTTCCCCAAAATCCATTTTATCTAAAACTTTCAACAAAAATTTCCAATTCAATTGATCAAAAGCTTTTTCAGCATCTAAAAAAATTAGCACCGCAGCAATCTGGTTGTTCCTTTCCAAAAACTCTAACACATCAACTATATGCCTCACATTATTTTTCATTTGCCTACCACTAATAAACCCTGTTTGATCCCCATGAATCACCTGTTGCAGAACCCTCATCAGTCTATTAGCCAAAACCTTAGCAAATATCTTGTAATCTGTGTTTAAAAGCGATATCGGTCTATAATTTTTAACTTGAGTAGCATCTTGGTCTTCCTTCGGAATCAAAGAGATAAAAGCTGTTCTCCAAGACGGTGGCACCTTTCCCCCCCTCTGGATTGTCTGGAACAGTTCCTTTAACGGTTTTATCATTTCTAATTGTAAATTTTTATAATAGGCCGCAGTCAAGCCATCCGTACCTGGTGCTTTATCCACCTTCAATTCCTTAATTGCTGTAAAAATTTCTTCTTCTGTGATCAATTGATTAATCCCTTCTTTTTGTACTTGCGTAAGAACCGGGATGCTAGCATTTTCCAAATATATATCAATGTCTTTTTCATTAATTTTCTCCTTAGCATATAATTTAGAATAAAAATCCACAAAAGCGTCCTTGATAAGGTCCTGTTGAAACACAACCCTTCCTTTATGCTCAATCTTGTCTATATTAGAAGCCCTTTGTTTTTTCCTCAATCTATAAGCTAACCATCTACCTGGTTTGTTAGCGTTACAAAAAGTGTTATGCCTGGCAAACCGCAGATTGGTTGCCACTTGGTCAGCCATTAATTTATCAAATTGTCCTCTTAACAATTTAATAGCCTCCTTAGTCTTCCCATCCTCTGAGTTCAAAATCAAAGCCTTTTCTTTTTCCTTTATTTCATTCTCCAGTTCTTTCCTCCTAGCTTCCACAGCACGTCTATGTTTGTTGTTCATATATATCAACACCCCTCCATCTCTTAATATCAGGGGCGAGTTATTACCCCCCGTAGATAAGGCTCGCAATCTGGGTGTCCTCTTAGAGAGCTGTGAATCTAAGAGGACACCCAGATTGCGAGCCTTATCTACGGGGGGTAATAACTCGCCCCTGATATTAAGAGATGGAATAATCTGAATATCCTGACATGCCGGTATGTACAGCCATTCAGTCTTGTCCGGGTTGAGTTGAAGCCTGTTCCTCCCCATCCATTCCCGGACCGCTTCCAGGCAATGGGACATCACGTCAAGGGCATCACTGATGTGGTTTGGGGTCGAGATGAAAAGCTGGGTGTCATCAGCATACTGATGATAACCCACTCCAAAACCACGGATGATCTCACCTAGCGGCTTCATATAGATGTTAAACAGGAGAGGTGAGAGGACCGACCCCTGAGGAACTCCATAAATGAGAGGCCTCGGGGTCAATCTCTGGTCACCCGCCAACACCCACTGTGAACGTTCCAGAAGGTAGAAGGAGAACCACTGAAGAACAGTGCCTCCCACTCCCAATCTCCTGAGACGCCGCAGTAAGATACCATGGTCGATGGTATCAAAAGCCGCAGAGAGGTCTAATAGGACCAGGACAGAGGAATGACCCCTGTCCCGAGCCCACCAGAGATCATTCATCAGAGCGACCAATACCGTCTCCGTGCTGTGTCCGGGCCTGAAACCCGATTGGTACGGGTCTAGATAATCAGTATCTTCTAGGAACAGAGGAAGCTGATGCGCAACTACGCTCTCAACAACCTTCGCAAGAAAGCGAAGGTTGGAGACCGGGCGAAAGTTGTTTAAAACAGCTGGGTCCAGGGAAGGCTTTTTGAAAAGGGGTCTCACCACCGCTTCTTTCAAGGCTGCGGGGAAACTGCCCTCTTTCAATGAAGCAGTTACCACTGCATGGATCCAGCCTCGTGTCCCATCCCGAGCCGCATAAACCAGCCAGGAGGGGCACGGGTCCAATAAGGATGTAGTGGAGCTTAGCTTCCTCATGATCCTTTCTACCTCGTCCAGAGTCACAGGATCGAACTCTTCCCAGATAACATCAACAAGACTGTCCATGTTCTCATCGTCTGACTCTGCCCAGTTGGAATCCAGACTGGTCCGGATCCGAGCGATTTTGTCCAGCAGATGTTGGCTAAATTCCTCAGCACGACCCTGCAAGGGATCCTCCTTCACCTCTAGATTAAGGAGGGAGCGGGTCACCCTAAACAGGGCGGTCAGGCGATTATCTGCGGACGCGATAAGGGCAGCAAAGTAATTAGACCTTGCCCTCCTTAGCGCCGCGAGATAAGACCTTGTAAAGGACCTTAGTCGTGATCGGTCGGATTCGGATCGGCTGGATCTCCAACAGCTCTCTAGGCCCCGTCTCTGCCGTTTCATCTCCTGGAGCTCCGTAGAAAACCATGGAGCCCACTGGGATCTGCAACGGGTCAGGGGCCGCATGGGTACAACTCAGTCGAGTGCTTCTGTGGCTGCCTTTTCCCAGGCTTCCACCATGGCACTGGCCGAGCTATGAGCAAAGGAGGCAGGTGGGGGGCCAAGCGCTGTTTGGAACCGCCCAGGGTCCATAAGCTGCCTGGGGCGGTACCATTTCGTTGGTTCAGTAACCCCACGACGGGGAGTGGCAAAGCGGAAGGTCAGCCGCAGGAGATGATGATCTGTCCATGACAGGGGCGTAACAATTGGAGAGCCCCCACCCAGATCATCTAACCACTGTCCAGATAGGAAAATCAAATCGAGCATGTGTCCTCCTACATGAGTTGGGCCCTGGATTATCTGTGTCAGGTCCATGGCCGTCATGGAAGCCATGAACTCCCGAGCCAACTCAGATGATCTCCCCAGGGATGGTAAGTTGAAGTCACCCAAGATCATAATTTTGGGGAACTCAACCACCAGTCCCAAGAGGATGACAAGAAGCTCGGGCAGGGCTGCTGCTACGCGACTAGGTGAAAGGTACACTAGCAGCAAGCCCAACTGAGCCTTAGGGCCACATCTAAGGAGGAGAGACTCACACCCGGCTATTTGGACAACAGTGGCCTCTCGCGGATACAGGTTCTCCCTCACCGCTACCGCCACTCCCCCGCCTCTTCCCTGAGCCCGAGGCCTGTGTAGCACCCGGAAACCTGGTGGGCAAAGATCTACCAAAGGGACACCACCCTCAGGTCCTAACCAGGTTTCCGTAATGCAGGCCAGATCCGCATGTTCACTCTCAACCAAATCTCGGATGAGAGGAGCTTTATTGACTATGGATCTGGCATTAAGATATACAAGCCTGAGCTCAGGTGGTTGATTATCTTCGCTCCTGGTACCACGGGCCGAAACCAGAGGGTCGGAGTGCATCACCGCTTGAAGATAGCGGGGACGCACTCCCGGATGTTGATGCGGTCCTCTGTTCGGACACCTACTGCCATTCCCTACCGTCGTTGGAATAGGTAATCCCAAACTCCGCTTCGGGGCCCCGAGGGTAGCTAGTCTAAGCTCCCTCTCAGCGTGATCAATCTCAGGCCTGGCCTGAGTAGCGGTTGGTGGACACCTCCCGGTATCTGACCGAAATTCTAAACCCTCCCCTCTCCCTAACCCCATAAAAAATTTAGCTAGAAAATTAACCAGGGGCCTCTTATTAGGTTCGTAACCGAGGCTCCTATCCCTGCCCAGCCATCTCTCTGGGTCCCAACAATTGGGCCCTTCATCAAGAGGTAGATTGGTAAGTGAGGCGGGTTGCATCCAGGAGGAGGGGGAACCCCTAAGGGCGAATAAGGCAGTGATGGAGTAGTTGAGACGAGTCATTGATTAAAGAGTGACTTCGTAGCTAATAAACATGTCCGTGTAAGCCATTATTTACAAATGGGGAAGATGTTAGTAAGATGTTAAAGTAATAAGGGACTCAATATTAATTAAAATTAGGTATTGATTAGGTAATAGGTATTAGACCCGGTCAATTGCTGCCATTGTTGCCGTTGCTGCCGAGCTCCGGAGGGGGGAGGCAAGGCTACACACCGAAAAACATTGCCAGTCAGTTGTTTTGCCAGTCAGTTGTTTTTGCTCTCCCCCTCTGAGTATGTACGTCGGGTGAAGTTGTTCTAGTCCACATGTAAGGCAGCGGGGATCGATTGAGGCTTGAACGGCGTTTGTTACTTGATTCTGGAGCCAGCTGATCAGCGGTAGACCCGGTCATTCCTGCCGTTGCCGCCGCCGCTCCTCTGCTCCGGAGGGGGGAGGCAAGGCTTCACACCGCAAAACGGTGCTAGCCTGCTGTTTTTGCTCCCCCCCCTCCGAGTATGCACCTCGACTGAAGTTGATCTGGCCCCATGTATAAGGCAGCAGGAGTCGATTGAGGCTGGTAAAGGCGTTTCGTAGTTGGGTCTGCTGATATGAAGAATTCAAATATTAAATCATGACTCAACATAATTGTGCCCACCCTAATATAATGGTAGGTCATCAGGGCCCAATGTTATTACTGACTCTTACAAAAATAAAGGGCATCTTAACTTGGATTTTGGAAGTCTGGCTCAGAAGACTGTATGTGGCAAAGCAGTAACTGCAAGTTGAAATGAAGTTCTCTGTAACTATATATGTTATAAGCACAGATTGATCTTCAACATTACTGCTTCCTTTGCATGTTAAGTGATGCCTTGTATAATCAGGGCTTTTTTTGTCATAGAATGCACAGAACGGCGTTCAGGCACCTTTTTTCAACGGAATTTGTGGAACTAAAAAATGTTCAGTCAGACCTTCCAACTTCTTGTGGGGAAAAAAAAGATATCACAAGGAGTTGGAAGGTCTGATTGAACTTTTTTTAGTCTCACAAACTCCGTGTCCCTGCAGCAGAAGAGAAACATGCCAGAGCTGGAAAGCAGGTTAGCAAAGAAATGCTTTCAGGAAGAGGGAGGAGCTGCACTGGGAGAAGAAGCAGCAGGAAACGGGCCTGCCATTTCCAGAAGGAAGAAGGGAGATGTGGGGCAATGCAGGGCAGCAAGCAAGTGCTGTTCTCTGCTCTGCATCCCTGCGCACAGCCGCTGTGTTCTCCGTTGTCTGTGACTGGCGGAGGGAAACAGCGGGGAAGGCTTGTGCTGCCTGGTCATGGCGCAAGCCTCAGGAGAGTTGGCGGAGGACAAGGAGGCAGGGGCTACGCCCAAGCAGGTGATCTGCAGGGTGAAGTTTAAAGAAAGCCCCTCCATGGTGCACAGCGGCAGTGGAGCCGTTCACCGTCACTCCCCCCTGGCTTCAAAACGGTGGAGGGGGACCGGGCCTACCCCCCTATCCCATCCACCTTAGCATGGCAGTCTGCCTCGAGAGGGGAGTGAAAGGTTTCCGATCAAAGAATGGCCTGGTGGGGGGCGGGGTCTGAGTTCCAGCATCTTTTTTCTTACAAAAATAGCACTGTGCATAACTATTAAGTAGTAACTATTTAGAGGCCAAATTATGCAAAAAAATAGTGCCCAAAACATCAATTTCTGGGGTCCCTTTAGCAAAAGAAACAGCTTAGATCTGACATCAGCTTCCAATATTGTATGGGAATACTTTTGGGAAGCCTTAAAAGCTAGGTAATGAGTGGATAGATATTGTGATTAACTTCTAAATCTTGCATCTTACAAAACCTGAATTTCAGGTGTTAAGCAATCATGCATCATTATTAAAATAAGCTCCTCAAAACTATTAAATGGTACAGTAAGAACATCTGTAACTGATTTCTTTTTTCTGTTGCATGAATTATCAAACTTCCCATTTTATTACATTCTTTTGTAGGATAATGTATTGAAGATAATTGACAGGAAAAAGAATATCTTCAAATTATCCCAAGGAGAATATATTGCACCTGAAAAGATTGAAAACATCTATATCAGAAGTCCTTCTGTAGCACAAGTCTTTGTGCATGGAGATAGCCTTCAGGTAACAACATGTTCCTTTGGGAGTTCTACCTTGCAATGTTTTCTCCATTACAAGATTACTTTTCAGTTTTTAATTATGTACATCAAATAAATGACATGCTCAAACAAATTTTTGCAAAACATGAAATCTCTTCCCAAAAAAGGGAGGGATTTTGTATGTTTCAGAGAATATTTTGGGGAGAAATACTTTGTTTTCTAAGGTGACTAAAATTTGAATATGTTCTTTGTTTCCTAAACAGTCTTACTTGGTGGGTATAGTAGTTCCTGATGAAGAAACACTTCCAGCATTTGCAGAAAACCTGGGAGTGAAAGGTTCATTTGAAGAACTCTGCAAAAATTCAGTAAGTGGACATACATTTTACTTTATAAAGAATTTAAAATTCCTTAATTTGTAAGATAAAAATGTTGGAGCCAAATTTTGTAATTAAATATATATATTTAAGTCAGTCAGTGTTAGTTATTCAGCTTTACATGTCACACTGAGCTAAAATATGGTTTATTTGATTTTTGGATGACCATATTATAAAGACATTCACTGTAGTTTAGAAAATATAGTTCAGTGGTTTCAATAGGAGATTTGTCAAAACCGTCCCCTTGATGAAGCAATCACTCGAAGAAGCGTGGTATGGTCGACAACCAGGATTTCTTTATTCATAAAGTTCCAAGTTCTTACAAAGTCAGCGTTGGGAGCTAACTGCCCCAACGCGCCTTTTATACATACTGTGTTTTCAGCCCCACCCCTTCCCATGCAAACCAGCATCCGGCTGGGTCTGGATAAAGCCCACCCTTTTTCCGTCTCCCTGCGCGGCCCAGCACCTGAGCTCCCATACTGTCTCCTTGCCGAGCATCAGGTAGGTGTGTGCCCCCACCCCTTCTGCCGTGCCCCCCAACCCTCCTGTCGTATTCCCCTCCACCACCCAGTGCATCACTGCCACAGCCCCTCCGGCCCCACCCAGCTCGGTAACTCCCTCCCACAAGCCCCATCGTAGTCCATTGCCCGGTTTCAACCACAGCCCATCTGGCGTGATGCTAATAGTCTGGTGGCTGCCCTTCGGAATGCCTGCGGGGCCTTTCACTGGTCCCATTGGCGCAGGTGCGCCTGAAGGCCCTGGAGCAGCTGCTCATCAGGAGGATGGCTGCAGGCCCTGCGGAGCTGCACGTGGCATCTGGTGCCTGACCGGCTGCTGGGCGTGCCGCTCCCAGGTAAGTCCAGCAACAGGGCTGTGCGGCCGGGCGGGTTGTATGCCCTTCCCTGGACACCCTTCGTGATGTCGGGCCCACGGGGCTTGACAAAACTATCATTGAACTATTCATGGTTTAACATAATCTAATAAATGTGTCAGTATACACAGTGGGACAAAATGCATGTCCTGACATATCATTACTTATCAAATCATCACAGCAAGAACCACTTATGACTTTTGCATTTATTTATGCCATAAAAATTGTCTAGTTGCCAGATTGAATTTAAACAAGGTAACTAGATATGGAAGGAAAATGATTGTCCAATAGAACAGGGATCCTAAACCAAGATTTAGCATTCCAAGCTGGCATTATAGAATGAACTGAGAGTTTATGCACAGTTGATATCACCTTGCATTTTTTAAATATTAACATTTGCACTTTGAGAAGCATTATAATTTTCCATGGTGTTGTTCAGCGCAAAACTGATAGTTTGTTGGGTATTAATCTGAAACTAGGAAAGACCTTGCATTGTATGTAGCTCATAATAGGCCAGATGTAGCTTGTGGAAATTGTAGTTTAGGACTATAATAACCAGTAACCTGAACTAATTATTTAAGTACAGGTAGTCCTTGATTTAAGATTACAATTAGGATTAACATTTCTGTTACTAAACAAGGCACTTGTTAAGCGAATCGTGGTTGATTTTATGACCTTTTTTGCCACAGTTAAGTGAATCATTGCAATTGTTAAGAGAATCATCTGGTTGTTAAGTGAATCTGGCTTCCCTCATTGACTTTGCTTGTTAGAAGCCAGCTGTGAAGGTGGCAATCACGTGGCCCTGAGATGTTGCAACTGTCATAATTACATGCTGATTGCCAAGTGCCCAAAGTATGATCACGATTGTAGGGATACAGCAATGCTTGTAAATGTAATAACTTTTTCAATGCTATTGTCATCTGAATAGTCCTAAACAAATGATTGTTAAATTGAGGATTATCTGTATGTTTTGCATTTTACAAGTTGATAGTTCTTGATAGCTCCGATATGAAGAAATAAAATGATGTCTCTTGAGAAAAGCACATTTCTTTGGTGTAAACTAAATTCATCTTAATGGATTAAGATTTGAAAGAAAAAATTTCCATGAACATGTTGACTAGGAAGAATTAATTTATAGAAGTAATTTTAATGACATTTCTTGGCAATTATCCTACAAACACTTCAAATGGAAAGTTTGAATTGAAAGTTTAAATTCCTTAAACAGAAGATTGATTGATAAAAAAAGATATACCAATATTTATTAGAACAGGATTTATTAGAAGAACAGGTAAAAGAAACAATGTTAACCTGGAGTAAAAATTTTGGTTATATTGACTTAGATAATTGGCAACTACTATGGGATAGAAATAGGAGGTTAACGCTAGCCACATCCTATAAAGAGAATTTGTACAAGATGTTTTATAGATGGCATCTTCCCCCTACAAGGTTAGCAAAAATAGATAAAATATGCATATTTCCAATATGCTGGAAATGCAGAAGGCTTCCAGGGACTTATTATCATATGTGGTGGGAATGTTCAGAAGCGAAAATTTTTTGGCAGTGGATTAAAAATTGGTTGGAAGAAATATTACTACAAAAAATTGATTTAAAACCAGAAATCTTTTTATTAGGATTAACGATAATCTCAGTAAAGCATCTCTCTACTTATTAGTATATATCTTAACCACAGCAAGACTGGCATATGCCCAAAAATGGAAAAGAAAACACCCACTGAAGAAGAAATAATAGATAAAATTTTATCCTGCGCTGAAATGGACAGGTTAACCCTAGAGATCAAAAATAAGAACAAAACGAAGTATTATGAAATTTGGCAAAATTTGGCAACATAAGATAATATTAATAGTAGTGTTATAGCTAGGGAAGTTGAATCATGTCCACTCTTGTTTTTAAATGTATATTTAATGAAATTTTCAATAAAAAAAGAAAGTTTAAATTCCGTAATTGTTACACCATGAAGTAGTAGTAATCAGGTTTACTACTTGGTTTTTTTTTGTTTCAAATGTCATTATTTTCAGTC
Source organism: Vipera berus (assembly GCF_964194415.1). Classification (NCBI taxonomy): domain Eukaryota; kingdom Metazoa; phylum Chordata; class Lepidosauria; order Squamata; family Viperidae; genus Vipera; species Vipera berus. The sequence goes on from NC_138207.1 coordinate 53,961,232, forward strand.
TACATTTGACTTACACTTCAAAAAGCATTGTTATCTACATTTAGGTTAATATTTTTTATTTTTTTTAAATGACAAACTGTTAACAGTTAAACTCCATTTTTGTTTCAAGGTAGTGAAAAATGCTATATTGATGGACATGAACAAATTGGGGAAAGAAGCTGGGCTTAAGACCTTTGAACAAGTAAGTAATTATCTAGGAAATTGCTGAAGGTAATGGTTTTGTGAGGAATTCAAAGAAGAAAATACTGCTTTCTCTATATTAAATTTCAATCCCCATTATGATGAACACCCAAAAGTTGTGCTCTCCCTAAATGCCTGTTCTACTTTGCCGTCCTGAGATTTGATATGAAAGATGAAGATTTGTATATTCATTTTATCCATGTTGAAAATATGCTTGATTTCATAAACAGAAAAGTGCTATACCTAATTTGGAACAGACTTTAATAATACCAGGGTATGTTTGCTGATCATAACCCTTCACACACATTATGATTCCTAGAATTCTAATGAGCTCCAATTGATCTTATCTTTTACAATGGGTTTCCAAAAGACCTTAGAATTAACAATGGCATATTTCTGACATTCTGAAACACATGGATGGCACACAGTTACCGTATTTTCCGGTGTATAAGACGAGTTTTTAACCCATGAAAATCTTCTCAAAAGTTGGGGGGTCGTCTTATACGCCGGGTCATCTTATACGCCGGAAAAAAACAAATCAGTCAAGCGTCCCCGTTCTTGCAAAGCCGGGCCGCCCCGCGCAACCGAGCTATCTCCGGCGCGGCTCCGGGACACGGCTGGGCAGGAGCGTCAGGCGGCTCTCCCCACGCGAAGGCGGCGCTGCCCGTCGGCTCTTGGCCCGAGGGGAGGGCCTCGCGCCCACCGGACTCACCTGTCACCAGCACCGCTCTCCCCCCCGCGGGGATGTGCTTCCGCTGGGCGGTGCTGGCCGAGATGAGCCAGCAGGCAGCCGCTGTGAGCGCGGCGCTGAGGGGCAGCGGCAGGACAGCCTGGCCCAGCGCCTGCAGGACGGCCAGCAGCCCCACGCGCAGCAGCAGCCGCCGGCTCAGCAACAGGTCCGAGCGCAGGAGCCGCACCGCCAGGCTGCCCAGGAAAAGCAGCCACACCAAGAGGCTGCATGCCCAGTCCAGCTCCATGAGGGGCAGGGCGGGAAGCCGGCCGGGAAGAGGGACCGGGAGCCCGGGCCGAGCACGCCTCGGCCGACAGTGAGAGGGAAGCGGCACATGAGTTCTAAAAAAGAGGCTGCGGGCGGAGCTGCCCCGCCCTGCGCCCAATGGGAGAAGTTCAAGGCCTGGGGGGGAAGCAGGAGGGGCACCGGCCGTGGCGGGGTGGCGGCTGCCCTCCGGCGCTGCCTGCCACCCAGGAAACGCTGCACCTCGGGGCCCGGCAGAAGCACGGGAGCAGCGGGAGGGCCGGCGGGGCCAGTCGGGCCTTCGCCTCCCCTGCGATGGCCAGGGAGGGCAGGGCATGCAAGTATTTTCCGACGTATAAGACGAAAAACCTTGAAAATCTTCTTAAAAGTCGGGGGTCGTCTTATACGCCGGAAAATACGGTAATACAATAACTGTTTTAGAGGATTTAATTACCTATATTATTCCATTTATTATTATTCCTACCATCCGGTAGGAGATATAGGAATATAGCCAGCCGTACCAACAAGCTGAAAAATAGCTTTTATCCGTGGGCTGTTAGGCTTTTAAATGGGACATAATCTTATGCAGAATTGACTTGGGAGGCCGGTGTGTGGTGTAGTTGGTTCACATAGTGTGGTGGGATGGAAGGTTTGTTGTCACTGTGTGTTGGGGGGAGAGAGCACAGGGGGAGGCTCAGCTAATCTCAATGTACACATGTTGTACTTTGACAATAAAGGTTTATTTATTTATTTATTTTTATTTAGAGATAGGCCTTTAACCCCAATTATAAGTATAAATTCAGTGGAAATTAACTATTCCATAAATATGAAAATGAAATAATGATGCTGTGGACTGTCTCTTTATGCTATTCTTTAACATTTGTCAGTAAAATGGTAACCGCCTTCATGGTACCATAGTTATGTGTCAAACATTTTTCATTATGACAAAATATTTTCTCCACCAGGTGAAATACATCTACCTTCATCCAGAACTATTTACAATTGAAAACGGACTCTTAACCCCTACACTGAAGACAAAAAGAGCAGATCTTGTTAAACACTTCAAGAGTCAAATTGATGCTCTTTATGCTTCTGGCATGTAAAGGAATGAAGGCCACCTTGATTGAACATATTGACAGTGGATTATGAAAGTGCCTAACTGGCAAAGGAAACTGCTAAAAGAAACCAATAAACAGGATATATGTGTACGTGGTTAGAGAATCCCATTTAGAGTTACATGCCCAGGAAGAAAAAGCAGACTGCACTGGCTTCAGTTATTTAAAACCACTGGGGAAAGTACATTTTCCTTTATTGTATAACCCTAACTGAAACTGAAAAGTGTTAAATTGTTTAAAAACATATTAAAAAACAGCTTATGGGAAAACATTGCACTCTATCAGACTATTAAGAGAACATAATGACACTGTACTCGTTTGATTGAGTTGTTATGGCAATACACTAGCTATTAACTACATAAGGATAATGTAATATATCATGTTTGGGGGACTCTGTCGTATCTTAAAAACTGTAAAAAATACTTCATGGTATGTATAGGATGTATCACTCATAGATCAGCACTTAAATATATTAGCATCAATTGTATATATATTTTAAATTGGTATATCTAATTCCACTAAAGCACAAAATGACCGCATCTGTTAACTGAAACTTGAATATGAAAAATAAAAACCTAGTAAAAGAACATATCCTAAAAATATTTGTCAATTTATCTATATACAAAGGTATTTGGAATATCCAAAAATGTTGAACTCGTGGTTAATTTTACAGTGGGTTGGCTCTGTAGCCAAACAAACCACATGATATAATGACCTAAAATAGAAATAAAATAATAAGATAACCCCTAAAATAATAACATTTTTTTCTCTGAACACAACTAATAGATTTCATTGGAGCCTAGATAGAATAAGTAACTATATAAGTAACTATAACTAAATAAAGAAACATTTCTTTATTTAAGCTTATTTTAATTTTGACAGGTTCAGAATTAGTTTCAATTTCTGGAATGTCACAATTCTAATTTATAATATAATTAAAAATTAATAACCTTTTGCTTAAATAGAGAATATATTGTACTTCCCACTTGGGATATTACCAAGCATTGCAAAAACAGTCACAACTGGATGATTTGAAATATTTTCTATACTACTACACACCTGAGATTTAATGCATCAGGAATCTTTGCCAATCACAGATGCTAAAATAAGGTTCAGTACAATTTCAGGGACAGTAGTAATGGAAAATATAGGTACTTTTGACTTGTTGTGGCAAAGGGAATTACATTTAACAAGATAACACTCCAATTTTTAGTAGTAAAAAAATTAAACAATCAACAATATGAACAGAATAAAAAGGCCGTTTGATTGTGTCATTATATATCCTGTTGACTTGAAATAGGCCTATAGGGTGGCTTCTTCATACTGATCATCTGCATTCAGGCTAAAACAATATTGTGATCACCTTGAAGCCATAATTTTCTGTACCCTGAAGATCTTATGTTCTGAAATCACAAAAGACAGCAATAGCTTCTACTATTTAGCCATTGGAACTTACATACATATATCTTTTTTTGAACTTTTTAAATTTTTTTCTATACATTTTCCACATAATCTAGTTCTGAAGCAATTCATAAAGTTGTTCCTATATTCTTTCACATTGTTAATTTGATACAGTTCTGTTTAATGTCACTGTTGAAAAGTATTTATTCTTTTCTATTTATCAACTATTACAGCACTTTCTCCCATCTGGTCTTCTCTGAAAGACTAGTACTGAACTTTCATACTTGCATGAAGTTATAATATAGGCTAATAGCTCTTTATAAGTGTAAATTAGATGCAGCTATAGCAGTTTGTGCCACCAAAAGTAAGATCTTGGAAATGTGAGTCAGACAAGTGAAATGCACTAATGTCAAAATCCTTACTGCATTGGAATTTACTTCTCTATGAATTGTCTTCTGCAATATGAATTATGCTTCAACAGTAGCCGGCCAGGCATTTCTGCATATTTTGCTGTATTTTCCCAACTAGGTAACTTTAAGAAGTGTGGACTGTCATGGCTTAACATGTTGTGTGAATTGTTATCTGGTTTTGTTATTTCACTGCAAAAAATCAGCATGTTCATCACTAAAGATGCACTAATGAGTAAATATAAACTTTTCCATTTTTTTATTTTAATAAAAATCACATATTAAAATAAGAAAAAATCCAAAGCATCAGCTAAGTCAACTCAGCTGCATTCATTCATATGGTTCTTTCAACTTTCATGATGGCAATAGAAAAGTAATTTGAGGAATGTACATACCAAGAGAAGATATTTTTAAATGAGCAGTACTTAAATTCTGCTTAAATATCTGAAAAAATGTAGCTCTTACATTTCTTAAGACTATATAATAAAATTAAACAAAAAAGCAAGACAAATGTGCTCTATATTGTGAAAGCTGTAATATGAAAAGGTGTCCATGGAATGGATCCTTCCCTTTTGAAAATGACAAACGATGATTAGATTTATGGCACTGAAGCCCCCATTCTTGCAAACACACAAAATACGATGCTTGTTCCATACATAAGAATATATATATATATATAGAATATTCAAGTAGAAGGACAGTGGTCCAAAGCAAACTTTTCCAGTTATCACAGGGTTATCTTGCTTTCTTTTCTCCATCCAACGGCTGATCTGTTTCAGAATCATACAGGCATTTCTCCACACATTTTCTTGGGAACCAACCTCTGATTCTCTCCCCATCTAACAGTGAGAAAGAACAGCAGAAATCAAAGATCATACCACTTGCATATTTTTCATTCCCGTTCCATAACTATGCATGCTGAGCCCTGTCAAAAACTGTGTAAAATCTGCAAAACTAAATTCTTTTTTTCAGTTTTCACAATTTTTCTTCAAGATGGAGGACATGACTTAGATGTTGCTTACATTAACTACATTGCTGTAGGAGTTTATTTAGGAGCATTACAAACCTGAAAACAAATGAAGTTCCTAATAGCACAAACCTACAGATGTCAACTTGAAGTATATCTCACTGATATAAATTGGGGCTTATCTCCAAGGACATATGTTTAAAACTGCACTCTTAATTATTTAATCTAGCTATTTAAATCAACTCCATATACACTTTTGAAATACTCTAAATTCTAAAATGCTGGAAGATGGTCATATTATATAATTGATATAATGGCATAGTACCTTTCTATCTTTAAGTAGGCAGTTGTACCACAGATTTTCCTAATTACAATTCCTTAATCTCCTGTCCTCTAAACCTGCTGAATTTGTATTACAACTATTTCAGATTGGCTTTTCAATTTTTTCTAACAGTTTTAATGGTTTGGCATTTGGAACCCTCTGATAACGTACTTAAAACATAAAGCGCATATAAACTACATTATGAAATTGAAATAAGATATTCTAACTTTAAAACAAAGTAATTACCATTTGTTGCCAGGTCAGTAATTTTGTCGCCATACATCCAATGCCAAAAAATAAAATAAAAAAGAATAAAGAATTAAACTGACAGCACTTGTTTACCTTTGAAACATTTTTAAAAGTTTGAAGTAATCATATATAGAGATACTAACTTCAGTCCTCGGGTGGCTAAAATATGATCTCTCTTGCGAAGGACAATTCTAGGCTCCTCAGTACATGGAGTTGTGCAGAAAGTCCTTATGCCTTTTGTAACAGGGCAAAAGGCACCATTATAGTCTTCTATTGCTTGGTATCGTACCTAGAAAATTTGAATTAAAAAAAGTTACTTAAGATAATTTTCTGGTTATAAACCATTGATTATAAAATAGTAAGAAGGCTAAGAAATTTTAAAATCAGATATTTTTGTTGGTTTATAAAATTTTGAGAATAGATGTACTATTGAAATCTGAAGCTTTTCTTTTAGGAATGGCAGATATCAGGTGGATAAATAACAGGAGACTTTATTTTTATATATTGAAACATTTTATTTTAAATTATGTATACTGATTCAACGTTTCAAAAATAAAAGATTTGTGCAGCATTATAATCTTATCTATCTGTCCACAACTATTTCCTTAAAGATAAAATATGAATTTCTAGAGAGCCAGTTTGATGTAGCGGTTAGGCTAGAAACTGAGGCCATGTCTTCTGGTCCCACTTTAGTCACAAAACCAGTTGGTCAATCACTCTCAGCCTTTGGAAGAAGGCAATGGCAAACCACTTCTGAATTCTTGCCCGCAATGAGACAATACTGACCCAAAGGCACCCTCCCCACCAAAAAGAATTATTGGGTATATATAGTGGGACAAAAAATATTTAGTCAGCCACCAATTGTGCAAGTTCTCCCACTTAAAAAGATGACAGAGGCCTGTAATTTTCGTCATAGGTATACCTCAACTATGAGAGACAAAATGGGGGGAAAGAATCCAGGAAATCACATTGTAGGATTTCTAACGAATTTATTTGCAAATTATGGTGGAAAATAAATATTTGGTCAATAACAAAAATTCAGCTCAATACTTTGTTATATACCCTTTGTTGGCAATGACAGAGGTCAAACGTTTTCTGTAAGTCTTCACAAGATTTGCACACACTGTTGCTGGTATTTTGGCCTATTCCTCCATACAGATCTCCTCTAGAGCAGTGATGTTTTGGGGCTGTCGCTGGGCAACACGGACTTTCAACTCCCTCCAAAGGTTTTCTATGGGGTTGAGATCTGGAGACTGGCTAGGCCACTCCAGGACCTTGAAATGCTTCTTACGAAGCCACTCCTTCGTTGCCCGGGCGGTGTGTTTGGGATCATTGTCATGCTGAAAGACCCAGCCACGTTTCATCTTCAATGCCCTTGCTGATGGAAGGAGGTTTTCACTCAAAATCTCACAATACACGGCCCCATTCATTCTTTCCTTTACACGGATCAGTCGTCCTGGTCCCTTTGCAGAAAAACAGCCCCAAAACATGATGTTTCCACCCCCATGCTTCACAGTAGGTATGGTATTCTTTGGATGCAACTCAGCATTCTTTCTCCTCCAAACATGAGGAGTTGAGTTTTTACCAAAATGTTCTACTTTGGTTTCATCTGACCATATGACATTCTCCCAATCCTGTTCTGGATCATCCAAATGCTCTCTAGCAAACTTCAGACAGGCCCGAACATGTACTGGCTTAAGCAGGGGGACACGTCTGGCACTGCAGGATTTGAGTCCCTGGCGGCGTAGTGTATTACTGATGGTAGCCTTTGTTACTTTGGTCCCAGCTCTCTGCAGGTTATTCACTAGATCCCCCCATGTGGTTCTGGGATTTTTGCTCACCATTCTTGTGATCATTTTGACCCCACAGGGTGAGATCTTGCGTGGAGCCCCAGAACGAGGGAGATTATCAGTGGTCTTGTATGTCTTCCATTTTCTAATAATTGCTCCCACAGTTGATTTCTTCACACCAAGCTGCTTGCCTATTGCAAATTCAGTCTTCCCAGCATGGCGCAGGTCTACAATTTTGTTTCTGGTGTCCTTCGACAGCTCTTTGGTCTTGGCCATAGTGGAGTTTGGAGTGTGACTGTTTGAGGTTGTGGACTGGTGTCTTTTATACTGATAACAAGTTCAACCAGGTGCCATTCATACAGGTACCGAGTGGAGGACAGAGGAGCCTCTTAAAGAAGTAGTTACAGGTCTGTGAGAGCCAGAAATCTTGCTTGTTTGTAGGTGACCAAATACTTAATTTTACCGAGGAATGTACGAATTAATTCATTAGAAATCCTACAATGTGATTTCCTGGATTCTTTCCCCCCATTTTGTCTTTCATAGTTGAGGTATACCTATGACGAAAATTACAGGCCTCTCTCATCTTTTTAAGTGGGAGAACTTGCACAACTGGTGGCTGACTAAGTACTTTTTTGTCCCACTGTAATAAGGGTGGAAAACTACAAGTATCCAGAATTTATAGAGACATAAAACAACTTCTCCCATCTGCTTGACAGCTCTGACTAACTGGAAAGTCAGGGTTTGTAGTGTAAAAAATAAACTATTGACTCTAATTGTTTGATATAAGTTTAATATAAAAGGTAAAGTTTCCCCCGCATATGTGTGCTAGTCATTTCCAACTCTAGGGGCCGGTGCTCATCTCCGTTTCAAAGCCAAAGAGCCAGCGCTTGTCCGAGGAAGTCTCCATGGTCATGTGGCCGGCATGACTAGATGCCAAAGGCACACGGAACGCTGTTACCTTTCCACCGTAGTGGTCCCTATTTTTCTACTTGCATTTTTACGTGCTTTCGAACTGCTAGGTTGGCAGAAGCTGGGACGAGTAACAGGTGCTCACTCTGTTACGCGGCACTCGGGATTTGACCTACCAAACTGCCGACCATCTGATCGACAAGCTCAGAATCCTAACCCACTGAGCCACCGCGTCCCTTAAGTTTAATATATTAGGTTCAATTCTACAAGAAGCTAGTTTAGTCAAAGGACTAGTATTATCTTTTATATAGAAAAATTATACTTTTTGCCAGGAAATATTACTGGGATTTTAAGACTTCAAGAGACTTGTCTAAGCGAAGTATTTGTTCAGCATTTTCAATGCATTCCATAACTGGTAAGCTAATGACTAAATACAACAGAATCAATTAAAAATGTTTAACATAGAGCAATAGCTCATAAGCTATTTATTTAGAATTTTCTTGATTCCTCTTTCTTGATTTGATTTCTTCCCACTGAGCTAAAGACATTCATAATATAACACACATCTTACAATAAATTACAATGCTTATATAGAAATAACAATACTTTATGCTATAATGACATTATTACAGTATTCTATTTTACCCAACATATTTTAGAGTTCTAAAATATAACATGAAACCATGCAGTTCTTAACTTTCAAAATGATATTACACTAAGATCAGGTAATATAGACGGCAACTGATGATGACTTACACTTCTCACTCTCTTGTCAGCTTTCTGTTTTAACTGCTCAATCTGAAAGATATGAAACAGCATTTCAGTACAGCCAATTTCTCCATGCATTTACTTCACATTTAATTGTAGGCACGTAAAGGAAAAGCAAAGGAAAGTAGCATACTGTTAAACTGTATTGATGGCAGCCTTCTCTTAGAGGCCATTCCAAGCCATCTCCCTCTGGATTTCCAGACCATGTAAAGACTTGCTTGAAGTTATCCCATTTGCTTCCCAGGTCATAAGGAAATATAAAGACTTCATTTGTTTGATAATACTGAATGCGGTCTTTGGCCTGCAAGGAATGTATACAAATACAGTTGACAAGAAGAAAACTGTCAATCGAAATCTATTAGATTTCTAACATGGAGGAATTTTTCTTACCCAACATTCAAACTTGTGATATTTGTAGTGAAAAATTAGAAAGGTTCAACTAGCACAGGTCTGCAACCCGCGGCTCCGGAGCCGCATGCGGCTCTTTCAGCCGTCTCCTGCGGCTCCCAGTCCTCTGCCATGTGCAGTCCAAAAAAAAAAGTGGGACTAAAAAAGTTCAACCAATCAATTCAAATATGCAGGGTAGGTGCATATCTCGCCTTGGCTCCACTCTTCAGTCAAACCCTGTTCTGCGCATGCGCGCATGTATGCGCATGTGCACACATTTTTTGCGGCTCCCAGTTTTTCCTTTTGTGAGGAAACCGGTTCCGAGTGGCTCTTTCACTGTTTCAGGTTGCTGACCCCTGAACTAGGGTAAAAGAAATCTCAGGACCCACAGCCACGTACAAAACAAAGGAAATGGAGAAAAAGGTTTTTTTATCCCCTTACTGCAGATCGCTGCAGTGAGGAAACAACTCCCCTTTTCATCCATTCCCTTTGTATAGATTGCTATACTATATATTGTATAGACTGCTATACTGTTTGATATTTATTTTCTACTGGTAGAGCAGTAGTTGTAAATAGAGACACAGAGAGCAAAACACCTCAGAACCATGATGTTTTGATAAGTGTGATGTGAGATGGCATATTTTTAACTTGTTATTTAAATACAGTGGAAAACTTTTAAAATCATACATTCTTCAGCACTCATTTAGGCCAGAATATTGTTGGTTCAATTTATATTGAGTAATAAAAAGAGACAGTTCTATTTCAGAGGTACTAAATAAAAATAATTGCATTTAAATAGGAAAATACCTTCCTTTACAATAAGTCAAACTATTTTTTGATTTCATAACCTTTCACTCTGTTTCTTAAAAGCACTGTGCTGGTTTGCCTAATTCCTTAAAGTTCTTTACTGTATGCTGACCTCTACTGATGCAATAACATCATATATTAAAAGTGTATTTCTGGAATTATTTCTCACATTATTGTCAGAATGGATGTGCAAGGTGTTCACTCAAGTCAGTGATTGCCATAGTTCTTCCCTAAGGGTACAGGGAGGCAATTCTGTCTCTGACTTTCTATATGTACAATAGAATGGAGAAACCTTACAAGTAAAAGTAACCAGAAACTACTTTTATACAAAACCATAGTTTGTTTAACCATGGCTTACTGAATAAACTAAAATTGGCTACATTTGTAAAATATGCAGAATTATAAATGATGATTATCATATAATAGCTAGGTTACTTCAACACTAAATCAGAATGAAGGAAATTATATAGTGGTTGTTTTAATTATGACCTAGAGGATATGTTCAATGTAGAAAGATATAAATAGAGAAAAACGGACACTCCTATTTTTTTTTCAAACCCCTCTCCCCCCCCTTTTGTGATTTTCACATCTAAATATCAGAAGGGCTGCTCAGTTGGCAAGATTTTCTTCCATCAAGCTTTTCTCTCTTTAGTGAGTAGCTTCTTAAGATATAGAAGCTTAAATGAAGCTGAGCTGCTGCAATTGCCCAACATATAAATATGAATTTAAGAATGACAAAAGGACAGATTTATTATGAACCAAGGGAAGTGAATAATTTAAAGAACTGTTCAAGATGGTTTACAAGTAAACCCAACATTTAAACGGCAATATTGACCACAGATTCTTCTGGTGATGGAAGATCTTAGAAAATGTGTGAAAAGGCCATAGAATATCCTGGCTTAATTAAGTCATACAAACAGGAAAGGGTACAAATACTGTTTATCAACATCTACTGCAGACTTCTACCTCTGTGGCATAATATATATTTAAATGAGTATGAGAATAATTACTTTTACCTTTTCTTCAATCCATGATTCTATTGAAGTTTTATTCCTTAAGATGATTTTCATCTAAAAAAAATCACAAAGATTAGCTCATGACTACAATGTATCATTCCACAGAAATTGTATTAGATCAAAAAATGGAGAACAGGAAACCTTAACAGTACGGTTTATAATCTGAATGAATGAACCAATATACAGGTGAAACTCGAAAAATTAGAATATCGTGCAAAAGTTCATTTATTTCAGTAATGCAACTTAAAAGGGAAAACTAATATGAGATAGACTCATTACATGCAAAGCAAGATAGTTCAAGCCGTGATTTGTCATAATTGTGACGATTATGGCGTACAGCTCATGAAAACCCCAAATCCACAATCTCAGAAAATTAGAATATTGTGAAAAGGTGCAATATTCTAGGCTCAAAGTGTCCCACTCTAATCAGCTAATTAAGCCATAACACCTGCAAAGGGTTCCTGAGCCTTTAAATGGTCTCTCAGTCTGGTTCAGTAGGAATCACAATCATGGGGAAGACTGCTGACCTGACAGTTGTGCAGAAAACCATCATTGACACCCTTCATAAAGAGGGAAAGCCTCAAAAGGTAATTGCAAAAGAAGTTGGATGTTCCCCAAGTGCTGTATCAAAGCACATTAATAGAAAGTTATGTGGAAGGGAAAAGTGTGGAATAAAAAGGTGCACAAGCAGCAGGGATGACCGCAGCCTGGAGAGGATTGTCAGGAAAAGGCCATTCAAAAGTGTTGGGGACTTTAACAAGGAGTGGACTGAGGCTGGAGTCAGTGCATCAAGAGCCACCACACACATACGGATCCTGGACATGGGCTTCAAATGTCGTATTCCTCTTGTCAAGCCGCTCCTGAACAACAAACAACGTCAGAAGCGTCTTACCTGGGCTAAAGAAAAACAGACCTGGTCTGTTGCTCAGTGGCCCAAAGTCTTCTTTTCTGATGAGAGCAACTTTTGCATCTCATTTGGAAACCAAGGACCCAGAGTCTGGAGGAAGAATGGAGAGGCACACACTGCAAGATGCTTGAAGTCCAGTGTGAAGTTTCCACAGTCTGTGTTGATTTGGGGAGCCATGTCATCTGCTGGTGTTGGTCCACTGTGCTTCATTAAGTCCAGGGTCAACGCAGCCGTCTACCAGGAGATTTTGGAGCACTTCATGCTTCCTTCCGCAGACGAGCTTTATGGGGATGCTGACTTCATTTTCCAGCAGGACTTGGCACCTGCCCACACTGCCAAAAGCACCAAAACCTGGTTCAATGACCGTGGGATTACTGTGCTTGATTGGCCAGCAAACTCGCCTGACCTGAACCCCATAGAGAATCTATGGGGCATTGTCAAGAGAAAGATGAGAGACATGAGACCGAACAATGCAGAAGAGCTGAAGGCCGCTATTGAAGCATCCTGGTCTTCCGTAACACCTCAGCAGTGCCACAGGCTGATAGCTTCCATGCCACGCCGCATTGAGGCAGTAATTGCTGCAAAAGGGGCCCAAACCAAGTACTGAGTACATATGCATGTTTATACTTTTCAGAGGTCCGATATTGTTCTATGTACACTCCTTGTTTTATTGATTGCATGTAATATTCTAATTTTCTGAGATTGTGGATTTGGGGTTTTCATGAGCTGTGCGCCATAATCATCACAATTATGACAAATCACGGCTTGAACTATCTTGCTTTGCATGTAATGAGTCTATCTCATATATTAGTTTCCCCTTTTAAGTTGCATTACTGAAATAAATGAACTTTTGCACGATATTCTAATTTTTCAAGTTTCACCTGTAAATAAAAGCCCTTGTAGATAAACAAGTAAACATTATTTCTGGATTCAGTACACTCAAGGGTACTTCTCATATCCACTCCGTCCATCCATTGTCCCATTTATTTTTTATTCCTAAACTAGTTGAACCCACCAATTACCAAAGTCTTGATATCATAAATAGAATGGTGGAAGAATGGCAAATAAGCATAAATGAAAGAAGCTTACATTTCCATACATGCACTAGCACCTAGTTTTTCTTTTAAGTTGTGAGAGTGAAAATCTTAGGAAGTGATCTGGAAAGTTTTGAATTTGTAACAAACACACATCTTCTTCTTATTCTATCATTCCATGCCTTTGGTTAAATAACAAGCCATTTTAGGACTTCCTGCTATTCATTATTGTGCATCTGAACTCTTTTGTAACATCTGAACCTAAAGTAAACCATCATTTCCTTCCTTTTGTTTGTTACACCAGGAAAATCCCCTTCCCTCCCATACTATTTCTTTCAGACATAAATCACCCATAAACTGCCTTTCTTCTGTCATGGTGCACAACAAGCAGTTACTAGTAGTGTTCGTTTTGGTTTTTCTAGAAGAGCAGATTCAGAATTTCCGTATATAATTCTCAAAATTTGCTTTAACTTAAGGAAATGATGAGAATCATTTTAAATGAAACTACAACTATTATTAGGCTTCGTCTCAATCCCGCCAAGACTGAGTGGCTGTGCATATCGGCATCTCGGGTTAACCAAGTTATTCCATCCTTAATGATGGGGGGTGAGGTGTTACCCCCCGTTGATAGGGCTCGCAACCTGGGCGTCCTCCTGGACTCACGGCTCAATTTTGAAGACCATATAGGAGCCGTGACCAGGGGGGCTTTTGCACAGGTTCGCCTGGTGCGCCAGTTGCGTCCCTATCTGGACCGAGACGCCCTACGCACAGTTACTCATGCGCTTGTGACCTCCCGTTTGGACTACTGTAACGCTCTCTACATGGGGCTGCCCTTGAAGACCACGCGGAGGCTTCAACTGGTGCAGAATGCGGCCGCGCGAGTTGTAATGGGGGTTTCCCGATACTCCCATGTAACACCTCTACTCCGCGAGCTGCATTGGCTTCCGGTTGCCCTCCGGGTGAAATTCAAGGTGCTGGTTATTACCTATAAAGCCCTACATGGCCTGGGTCCGGGTTATTTGAGGGAACACCTGCTGCCGGCATCAAACGCCCTTCGCCCAGTGCGCTCCCACAGGGAGGGTCTGCTCAGGGTTCCGCCGGTGAGAGATTGCCGGCGGGTGACACCCAGGGATAGGGCCTTCTCAGTGGGAGCGTCTGCCCTCTGGAACCAGCTGCTGGTGGAGCTGAGAACTGCCCCCGACCTCCGATCATTCCGCCGGGGCCTGAAGACCTGGCTCTTTGAGCTCTCGGGCCCAGGCTGAGGAGATATTTTTAATTGGGGTTTTTAAGAGTACAGGGTCAATTTAATATTTTTTAATTTGGTTTTTAATTTTTGTATGTTGGATTTTTTAATTCCCTGTAAACCGCCCTGAGTCCTCAGGGAAAGGGCGGTATATAAATGTAACTAAATAAAATAAATAAATAAATAAATATTACTAGATATAACCTCAGGAAAAAATAAATGAAAATAATTTAATGAGTTATATGCACACAGCAGCGAAAATAAATTTTGTTCAACACTGAAAGAAAGATAATAATTCCAAAAATATCTGATTGGAAATCTCAACTTGGAGAATATGTAGCAATGGCAAAACTAGCACTATATATATGCAAAATAAAAGTTTAATCGAATTTAAGTAAGAACTGTTCTCACACAAAATAATTACAACGACATGCCAAACATAATCATTTACAGTCTGGTTTCTAAGGAGACCTAAAAATCTACAAATATTGTAAATTAGCAGATGTATAAAAAGAGAGAAGTTAGAAACTCAATACTTTTTTTCTTTCTTGGCATTTTAATTCTTCTTAAATTTGCTTTGCCCATCTATCAATATAGGAACACGATGTATAGACAGACACATACAAAGCGCGCGCGCGAGAGAGTATATATTAAGTAATGATACAGCAAAATACTAAGTAATCAGTACATTTCTGAAACTGAATTCAACAAATACTCTGATGCAATCTGCAGAGGATTTTTTTTAATATTAAGTCTGGATGAAAAATCAAATAATCATGCTTGTAATATTGTTAACCTACATTGTAATTAATACTGATAGAATACTTCTCTTTCCTCTATTTGCAACCTAAGTCATCTAAATAACACTGTCAATAATCTTCAATCACTACTGTATAAATAACATTGTATCAAAACAATACAACTGTTGATTTACCAAAGCACAAAGAGACAAAAGGAATCTTCTGTCATTACCTTACTGAATGTCTCCTTTTCCTTACCACTGTTCTTTTCCTTCTACTGGGATTTTCACTTGAAAAATTAGGGATAAATGTATAAAAAAAAAGACAAGGGAAATCCAATTCTACTACAGGTAATCCCCGAGTTATGAGCGTTCACTTAATGCTCGTTCAGTTACGTGATGAGTTGCCTCCTAGTGTTTACAAGCAAGTCCCGAAATTACGAATGTTGCCACACCACGGCGATCGTTCACCCTTACAAGCGACCACAGTAGTACTGCAACGTTCACCCTGGTTATTCCCTCCCTTCCCACTCCCTGCCCTGGGTCTCCCTAGGCACCAGGCCTTCAATATTCACCCTGCGAAGATCGAGACATCCTTCACTTTCTTGGCTGCTCCAGGCCTTCGTTACATTCACAGAGAATGGAGGCTTAAAGTAATGCAAGAGCACGCAAGATCAGTGGGGCGAGACATCACACTACTGATTTCATGTGATCTCATTGTACTTTACGCTTCTGTTCTCTGTTGCTTCTATGTGCCTCCAGAGGCTTGATCCGGCTGCCGGAGGCCTTTTCTAGGCTGCTCCCTCCCAGATTTGAGCCTGGGGAATGCTTCTGTGGCCCTCCGAAAGGTGGATCCAGGCGTCGGAGGCCTTTTCCAGGCCGCTGCTGCCCAGCTCAGAGGCCGGGGGACGCTTCTGCGGCCCTCCGGATGGTGCATTCAGGTGTCAGATTGGGCATCCGGAGTGCCACGGAAGCGTCCCCCGGCCTCAGATCTGGGTGGCAGTGGCCTGGAAAAGGCCTTTGGCAACCAGATCCACCTTCCGGAGGGCCGCAGAAGCGTCCACTGGCCTCAGTTGCGGGTGGCAGCAGGAACCGCGGCAGAGAGGAGATGGATCTTTTCAAGGTGAGTCCAGCACGGCAGGAAGGGAGGGGGAAGCATGAGGTATCTTAGTGGGGCAGGGAGGCCTTAGGGGCCTGGTCCATCACTAGGTCCTCCATGGCATTCCCCACCCTGAGGTACCTCATGTGCACTTAATGAGCTGCATGCATCTTAATGAGCAAGGGAGTGATCTCGTTCGAGGTACGAGATTCACTCCGAATTTTTGAGTTACAAGTGGAATGGGCAGGCTCCGTTACATTCGTAACTCGAAGACTACCTGTATAAATACATGGCATCCAATCTACATAGCTTCCACTCTGCTTTATCTACAATGGAGCAAAAACCATAGCTGCCAATCATGCATAGCCCACACGTGTCCATGAGAGCAGGGGTTTTTTTATAGCAGAAGTGGGAGACCCCTTTGTGTGTACAGTCGTACTGAAAACTTACATAGCATGCCAAAACTTTAAAAAATGAGTTGGTCGAGCCAAAGGGAAATGGATGAGGATAAATATAAAAAGAAAGAATATAAGTATGAATATATTAAAGAAACAGTGGGCAGTTACACATTGCAAGACATACAGAATGGTGGGAAAGCCTTAGCTGATAGGACAACATACTCATACATTAACACATCTACATTAGGGCCATATGAAAGAGTTTGATTAAATTATCCCTTCAAATTAAAACTGAAATCACTGAATTGACTCATAGCATAGATCAAATAAGGAACATTTGTAATGTTTTGTACACACAAAACTTCTAGTAACTCAAAACAAAAACAAAAAAATGAATCGTGGTACAAATCTGTTTTTACTTCTTTGAACTGAATCACAAATTCCAACAGGATCCTAGCTGATTTCTACATCTTAACCTTTCTTTCTTTCTCTCTCTCACACCTACAAATACATATATGCGTGAAGACTTTGTTACAAAATACACTGTAGATAGACTGGAAATTCAAATTGCTGACTGGATATTTCTTTTTAAAAAAAGAATCCAACATTAAGAAAATATAACATGCCGTGAGCTGTTGAGAACTATCCCCACCCTTTGAGCACAAGAACATCTCACCAGAACATCTCATCTCTGTTTCTGACTCACCTGGATAACAAACAACATGCCAACAGCTAGCGTAGTACCTAAGGCCAGTCCCAGGGCAAATAAAGAGGCAGCAAATGCAGGCAACCCAAAAGGGATTATTGGGCGGGGATCCCTCCTGGCTGCACTCATATCAATTTTCACAGAACTCCAGCCAAAGGAGACCTATTAAAAAGAAAAGCAGACAGCTGAACAACATTCAGTTCCTCAGCGAGAACTCTTTAGTTTTAACTGTTGATCGGAAGAAGTTCAATCTTCAGTCTGAGTTCTTTCCAAAGGTTATGCCTAAGCCAAAAGTCATATCTTACCTGAAGGTCATACAGTATCTGAGTTATTGGAAAGATGACTTGTTAAGACACGAATAGATGACAGACATCCTGGATGTACCAGACTTATAAGTAACTTTGAATTTAAAGCTAAGCATTCTGAAAGGATACAGAGAATTCAACTCAAATTCTTTTTTAAATTTGCTTTATTTTTCCAACGCTTCCTAATTTTATATGATGCTTTAAAATAGAATAACCAGCTTACTGAATGACACAATCTATTATCAGTTGACCGAGAGGCAGATACAAAATTTGGCACAGAGTGCAATTTCTGAAGAAACATACTTTCCTACCTTTAAGGCATACTCTCCTTTCTGATTAATTATTTAATTAAATTTTAATGCCACCCATCTCCTCTATAAGGTGACTCTGGACTTTAAATTAGCCTCGTGAAATTCATTATATAGAAGGAGCAATAACTAATCTTGGGTCAAATGAAGAAAGAATAAAAGATATATATTGTGATTTCTCGCCAGCCAGTGGATCCGGCAGCTGAGTCTGAGGAATCAGATGAGGAGGAGGCGCCTGGAGTGACATTAGAGTCAGAGGAAGGCTCTGAGGAGCAACAAGACTTACAGTCGGACGAGGAGCCTGGCCCTTCTACTCGTGCTCAGGCTGAGACACAGCTGTGCTGGGAGCCTGAGTTGGACAGTGATGAAGAACAGTTGGGACCTTGCGTTCCAGGTTGTAGGGAAACAACCCTGATTTTTAAAATCCGAATTTCCCCTTAAAAATACACCTCCAAACATAAGGCATTGTGCTAGCAAATTTTACTGGAAATTAAAGCTGTCTCAATTCCCAGCTTTGGGGCACCAATAATTCCTCCCTAAAAATAAAAAAAAATGTTTGAAATCTCAAAAAAAAAAAAAAGAACAGTTGGGACAAATCCAGGATGCATAAAAGCACAGGCAAGAGAAGCGAGTAGGACAGAGGAATGCAATGAGGCATCTCCAAAGGCAAAGGAGAAGGCATTAGGAAGCCACGCCTTGGCTGAATTATAATTGTAAGCCGCCCTGAGTCTTCGGAGAAGGGCGGGATATAAATGGAATAAAAAAAAATAAAAAAGGGAAGGCGTTGAAGGTGCTGGTTGCCAAAGGCAACCGTTCATGTTGAGGATCGACTTTGTTTGCCTGTGTTTGTCTGTGTTTGTTTGCCTTGGACATTGACTCAGGTCTGTGAGAATAAAAGGGGTTGTTTTTTTTCTTGCGGTTCCTTCCTGTTTCTTGGAAGAGGGGTTTCTCCTTGTGAGCATAACAAGGACTCACGTAGGCTGGGACAGAACAATATAAAGCAAAAGCTACAAACTTCAAGCATTCCAGATCATCAGTATGAAGACACTTAGCAGACAAAAAAGAAATATAATTTTAACTACAGCAAGTATAGCTGTTCTTCCAAAAGCGAATTCATACAATTCTGCATACGTTTTAAAGAAGCAAAACAGTGGTTTCTTACCCTGTTATAAAGCTGAGTATACACAGTCATGACAAAAATAAAAGCAGCGTGGATACAGCCCAGAGGGGCTAGCAGAAGAAAGAGCGTAAATGATGCATGATTCTGAAATCCACAGCAGTTATTAATCCATGGACAGTGGTGGTCCATCTTCATCACACACCTAAGATGCAAATCCAAGTTTAATACAAGCACAGTGACCAGCAGCCATACCTATTCTCATTCATCAAATATTTCTTGACATTTAAAAGAACCCTTAATTTCAGAAAATATCAATACAGCAAAAAAGCTGTAAGTGTAACACAAGGAATGTGACATAGTGTTTATTTTCACGTTCTATAAAATATATGAAATGATTAAAGAGGGGGGTATTGTTACATGAGTAAATAGGTATTAACTTTACCCAATAAACAGTTTGTATCAGCAATAATACCTGTTACATTTTCGGCAGTGATGTGAACGCGGTGCTTTGTAAGATTGGCATATTTTACAGTATTGAAGATACATGTACGCCTGAGAATTTTCCTAAAAACAAAACAGTATATATATAAGTATACATACATATATGTATGTGTGTGTGTGTGTATACACACAAACACACATACTAACAATTATTTACAAATAATACATTATAAAGTTCACCTATGCATTAAAGCAGAATTTCGGGAAGTAAAACATCTATAACAATGTTCCTGCTGCAGGAACAAGCCTAATGCACAAGAAAAAAAATGCAACTGTGTAAGAGTGGTGGGCATTGATCAACAATAATCTCAGGTATATGTACCACCTTGATCAATGGGTCTTACCTGCAAGCTGCCTTACTTACTAGAACTTTTTTTTCCAGAAAGAAACCATGGGTTTTTTAAAAAAGAAAATCTCCTGAGGATATAAAATTCTTTTAGTTATCTGTTGCTTAGATAGAAGGCAGACTATAGTTTTAGATGTGTAATGGCAATTATATATTCAGCAAGTATCCACAAAAGTGCATATATTAATTTCCCATTGGCTCCCATTTTGCTTTCATTCTGCAGATCCAAGAATTAGGTTTCCTAAGACATTGTCTAACATAAAATCAGGAAGGTATGGAGTGAAATATCATTTTAATGGGAGGGGATATACCATATTGTTATTTGCTTACTGGTTTCCATCCAATAGGAACATAACCAGGGCCAACAAACATGGCATTGAAGTAGTTATAAAGGATCATAATAGTCCAATTGATGAGCATGATGAAATTAATACTTCCTCCTGTTGTATCCAAAGGCCAGTACCACAGGACTGCATCGATGATAGCCATGGCAGAACATATTGCTATTACACTAAGGGCTATGATTGGCCCCCAGTGGCATAATCTTTTCAGTTCATAGAGATTTTCAAATCTAATGATTGAACAAAACATTCCCATTCTGCATTCAAGTTGATTCTTATTTCATAAAATTTCTTTCAGGAACAATTTCCACTTGTCATAAGTTTTCATCTCTACTTGAATGGTAAGATGTCCAAACACTAATTTCGAAGTAGCTGGAGTTCCTCAAATTTGAAAGAATCATCAACTACAGGAGTGCTTCATGAGTTTTCTTTTAAAACCTGAGCAAAAAAAGAAAAAAGAAAAAAAGGAAGACAATTTCCAACCACAGCAACTACAAAATAAACATTTTTATTAAAAACAAATTGATTTGGAGCAACAGACTATGGTTCACTGACACAAAAATGGGCTATTAAGCAGCCCACTCCCTGTTTTCTCTCTGTCATATGTTTGGCTCTGATCCTCATATTGTGTGTGTATGTGTGCATTTAAAAAAAAAAAAAAAACACCAGTTGATATCTGATTTGGAAAATTGATTCCAAGTTTGTTGAAAACCAGATTAACTAATACATATCAACAAGAGTATATTTTTTTCTGTCCAATGTGGACCATATAGTTAATTATTTTGTTTAGTGCAAGCAAATGATGCAAACCTGAAGAAATAATTTTAAATGTCAAGTTTCAAACACTTTTCAGTGAAGCATCAGTTCCTCATTCTAGGCAACAACCCAAGAATTAATTTCAAATGCAAGTAAGAATTTAGATATGTTTTTTCTTAATGTATATGTCACAAAGTAGGAGAAAAGTTCACAAACTGTTTGTGATACTGCAGTGAAGTTATCTCTTCAAGTGGGAAATTACCCGGGCTAGCAGAAGTCACTGTTTTTGTCTATTCAGGCATTTCCCCCCCCTCTAATGCAATAAAGTAATTATGTGTCTATTAAGCATCTGAAAATGCTTTCCACTACAAAAATGTTTTGATTTTTCGCAAAGGAAAGAACAACCTGGTAGTCTACCATTAACTAATAATGGAAAAAATCTAAACCATTTATTTTAGCCTCTTTACAGATTGATTAATTCAATAACATTCCAAGTAAGTTCAAGGACAATAGGATAACGTATGGACTCTGTGACACAAGTACTGCTAGGGGAAATAACTATTTGCTATATCTTCCTGGGAGTCCAAGTAGTCTTCAACTTACAATAGTTCATTTAGTGACAATTTGAAGTTACAATGATGCTGAAAAAAGTGATTATTTTACACACTTAACCACTGCAGCCACCCCCATGATCCCATGATCAAAATTCAGATGCGTGGCAATTGATTCATATTTATGATGGTTGCAGCATCCTGGGATTATGTGATACCCTTTTGCAACTTTTTGACAAGCAAAATCCATGGGGAAGCCAGATTCACTTAACAACTGTACTACTAACTTAACTACTGCAGTTATTCACTTAACAACTGTGTGCAGGAACAGTCATAAAATGGGGCAAAACTCACTTAACAAATGTCTCACTTAGCAACAGAAATTTTAGGCTCAATTGGGGTCGTAGGTTGAGGACCTACCTGTATTTAAACAACTCTGGTGTAGTCAATTATACCTCATCACTGCTCTATGGCCACAAAAAAGATCTGATTTGCAATAAACCCGTGCCTACTTTTCCACATTACCGCTGAAGTTAATTTATGCAAAAAGCAGTCTCTGTGCTTTGAGCATCGCAATACAAACGATAGCACCGTTCCCTCATATATATATATATATATATATATATATATATATATATATATATATATATATATATATATATATATAACACCAAAGTACAAGGAGGCTGCAACAAGCAATAGTTCAACAGGTGAAGCGGGGCTACGTCCGCTGCCCTATAGAGAAAAGGCGGCAGCTACCGGACATCTGCCTATTTCTCGCAATTTCAAGGACAGGGAAACCAGAAACGAAAGCCGCCCTCCTTCTCCTCTTCTTCCTTTCAATGGGAAAAATAAGTGACTGGCGAAGACTCAGCAGGCAAAGTAAAAGCAAAGGCTGATCACGACACCGCCTCTCTGCCATCCTTTCTACGCTTAGAGGAAGGCAGAGAAGGGTCTGCAATTCCTTTACTTCGAACGGAAAGGTCCGGTGTCTCTGCGACCGCAGTCCAGGCAGGACATCGCGGCTTACCAGCGACGAACCCCCGCCTGCTTTGTCCCAGGTTTCCCCCGCTGCCTTTTCTTCAGACAGAGCCAGCAAGGGAGCTCCCGCCGTCCGCCTTATTTGCCGCTCTTCCAGCGGCTCCGTGCTCTACTTCCCCGGGACACCTTCACACAACCCGGACGTGCAATCCTTCCGTTCCGCCCTGACTTGGGAAATGCCCTCAATCGTCTGGCAAGTGCCCTGGGAAACACTTCCCCCACGGACAGGAACACATTGCGATTGGAAAAATAAAAATAAAATAAAATCTTTCAATCCAAATGTTTCTACGGGGCCCAGAATTCTTATTTGCTTAGCAGCGAAGCTCCGACAGACGGTCGTCCTGCCTCTTCTGTCCTTTGCCTTGCTCGAAAGATATCATGGTGTGAATGCCGTCGACTACCCAGCATCAGGGAAAGGCGCGGGAGGGTCCGTGGGGCGGGGCAAATAGGATAGCGGAACTTCGGCTCGCGTCAGAAGCACCCGGGAAGAAATGGTCCATGGGACTCAATCCGGAAGTCTGGCTGTGACAGCAGGAACGTTTAGCGGCTGAGTTGAGAGCTTGGTGTTTCGGCGGCTGGCGAAAGGCGAGGATTTCTTCCTTTGCTTCCGCTTACGGCGGACAGTTTGGCTGTTTGGACCTTTGGATCTTGTCTTGTCTTCTGGGTTGCTGCCGCCATCATGTCCTCTGATTTCGAGGGCTACGAGCAAGACTTTTCGGTTCTTACCGCTGAGATCACGAACCGCATCGGAAAAGTCCCCAAGTTGGTAGGAGGTGAGTGATGGCGGTGATGTTGGCTGGTGCAGCCCTCTGCATCTCCCCAGCCCAGGTCACTACCTGCTGCCTACCTGTCACGATTGTGGTCCTTTCGTGCCTTGATGAGGTAGTTAGGCTGATATTCTAGGAAGAACCCTGCTGGTCAGGAATAATGACTTTTTTTTACCCCAGGATTCTGTTTGTCACAGTCGAGATGTATAGGATGCTCACAAGAAGGACGGCTCCTCCTCGGATGATAAGTGGGATGGCTTCCTGGGATAGCCTTTTCTTTAATTCCCTGTTGTTTGTTTTGCTCCGGCTTAAGCTAAGGTTGCCGATCCTATGACTCAGCCTGAGTTTAGATATTACAGTAGCTGAACTGGATAGGATGGTTTCTTGTGGAAAAGTTTTAGGCAATGTATTTTTTACAGAGTATTTGTACAGCGTTTGAGACCAAACACATTGGTTGAAACAGGGTGTAGCATAGGAGGAAAATGGGATTTAGTACATGTTGGAAAGCATTCTATGTTATATCATTTTTGGTATCATTTTGAAGTTTAGATCGCTTTGTTATTTTTTGTCCCAATTTCCCTTCATGATTAGAGTCTTACTTTGCTTTGTTATGAATAGAAAACTATAAGAGTATAAGCTAAAGATTCAAAGTGAGCAATGATTCCCTCGCAGACTGTCCTGGCAAATGCACACTTAGCAGTTACCTAGTGCCAAACACAAAATACTTACACAAAGGAAAGATGCCCTTATTATGTCCTTAAACTTGCAATTTTCTGATACCTACATAGATACGTCCAGGCAATTTTCTGAAATAGTGCGGCCATGCAATTTTCTTATCAACAGTATGATTTGCCATGGGTTGCTTTTGAAATGTCTTTCAACTTCCCAGTTCCAGCCTAAAAGTGTGTAATTTTTTGTAGGTCTTCCGCAAAATAGTAGCTTAGCTCAATCCATTGCTTCTAAGCTCTGGCAAAATTGCCAGATTTCAGTGCTGCCAAGTCATTAACTTAATATGGCTCTCAGAATAGAAATATTGTTCAACTAAGCATCTATTATTTTGTTTTAGATGAGAAGAGACAGTTGGTTTCAAATGTGGAAAAGCAGCTGGAAGAAGCAAGGGAGTTGGTAAGTTGTGTAAATAGTGTATTGTGGATACAAAAGGACTGAAACTGGAAAGAGTTTTTCTTGCATGTGTTGATAACCTTGGTAGTCTAAATTAGTAGGAGTTTGATAGCATCTTTCAGACTAACACATTTTTTTTAAAAAAAATGTTTTCTTGGACTGGGGCCGTGATGGCTTAGCAGTTAAAGATGCTGAGCTTGTCAGCTGGAAAGCTGAACACCTGAGTTCGAGAGTTGAGTACCATGCAACAGGGTGAGCTTTGCTTACTTACCCCAGTTCCTGCCCACCTAGCACTTTGGAAGCATGTGAATGCAAGTAGATAAATAGATACCACTTTGGTGGGAAGATAATAGCGTTCCATGCACCTTGGCATACAGTCATGATGGCCACATGACCACAGAAATGTCTTCAGTCAACGCTGGCCCCTTCAGTTAAGAATGAAGATGAGCACCACTCCCTTGAGTTGGACATGACTGGACATGGGAAAATTTTACCTTTACTTTTACAATAATACTTTATTGTAACTTTTTAAAAGACTTTATGCTTAAGCTATTTCTGAAATAGCTGAGATCTTGAGTTTCAGGCCTTCGGAGAGTTTCAAGCTATTTCAGGGCTTTAAAAGCACATTTTAAACACATTACAATTATTAATTAAGAAGGTACTGGTAATTATCTTATGTGTAACCTGCGCCTGCATAAATACCCTGTCTTCCTTTCGCTTCCCCCTGTATCATCCCAATTGGAATCCTGCACTCTTTGAATCTGATGAAGTGAGCTATGACTCATAAAAACTTAAAAATAAAGTAAAATTTGTTAATCTGAAAAGATATTACCAAACTCCTCCAGATTATTGTATTTCCTGGAAGCTGATAGTCAGAATTGGCAAACAAGAGATCAAACAGAAATAGGGGAGATTTGTGAAGAAATTGGTAAATTTGGGGAGCTTATTTAAGGAAAGTTATTTCTATAATTGGATAATATTATGAGGTCTTTTTCCTGACTCAGTGGGATGGTCTGCTTGTTTTCTGAGAACACAGTTTGAACTGAAGATCTTACAGAGGCAGATGGATCATTTATCAGATGTTGAACTAGTTAGTGGATGGAAAAGCATGCTTCAGCTAGCTTAGTCTCAGCTAGCACTTTTTAGAAGAGAGCTTGTGACCTACAGGGCAAACAGATTGTTTGTTGTTTACAATTTTTACAGATTGTTTATTCTTTTACATTTGTTACAAATTGTGGCATTTCAGAGTTAGTGAGCTAGATGGCAGATACAGGAAGAATCTTGTGAGAGTGATACACAGTGACTGAGCTCTGTTTTCTACAGATTAGGCATATTGCATGGGGAATTCATGGCTCACTTTTTGTAAAAAATATAAAATAAGGGCTATCATGTAAGTGGAAGAATTTATAAAGAAAGAGACCAAATTACTAATAACTAAACTGAAATCAAGGAAGATTTCAATTTGTGTATTGAAATATTATATAATGTGTATGTTGTCTGTTGACCATGGATTGTGGGTTTATGTTCAGTGCAATGAACTCCTGACTCAGAGATCAAGTCAGTTTCTTGAAATCTAAGATTGCTGTATTGGAGATGCTTAGATAGTTAAAGAGATATAAAGTCTTGTAGGCAGGAGTAGTACTTAGTGCTTCTCCCAGGATAATAGCTCCTTTGCCTTCAAAAAGAACAAGGGTTTTGACAAGGAGACTATTGCTTGCAGGATGAGGGAGATGTTCCTGTAGAAGTGACAAATTCCTTGGTGATGAACATCAACTTACAATCAATATACCTTTGTCTCTTCTCATCTTGATTACGGTACTACAATGCAATCCACATGCGGGCTGCCCTTGAAAAACTTTTGGAAACTTCAATTGTGCAGAATGCAGTGAAAGCTGTGCTGGTTTCCAGAAGGCTTCTAGGTGTACTTCAAGATGCTGATTATCATCTTTTAAACCATACGTGGTACACGATGGTTATGTTCTGACTGCCCACAGTGCATTGTCTTTCCTGGAAATCCAAAAATGCAGACAGCTCCAACCTTCTTATGTTTCTGAAATGCTGTAAAATCTTGGCTTATCCTTGTAGTTAGCAGAGTCCAATAAAAATGAGTCTTTAGATAATGTTCAAGATACTATAGAAATATAACATAAGGGATATCATTTAAGTGGAGGAATTTATAAAGAAGAAGGAAACCAGGTTACTAATAATAATTAATATAAAAGCAAGGAAAATATGCTTTCCAGTATACTATATAAAGGCTTTGTATAGTATACCAGAAAGCACACTTTCCTTGCTATTAATTGTATTTATTGTTTGAGCTATTAGCTGTCTAGAATTACCGTATATACTTGAGTATAAGCCGAATTTTTCAGCCCACTTTTTGGGCTGAAAAATTCCACTTCGGCTTATACTCCAGTCAACAAAAAAGCTTACCGAGGACTTGTGCGCGGCCGAGGCTTTGGTGCTTCCGGGATCGCGCGCACCTCTCCCAAGCCACCGCCGTCCGAGACCTGCAGGTCTCCGTTCCTCCGCGCCCTGCCTGCCTGCTTCTTTCAGCTGTCTGCCCATCAGCTGTCCATAGGGATGCTGCAAAGCTCTCCTTCTCTAGGCCTTGGACTCCCTCCTGGCTGAAGAGTAGATGAACCAAGCCAGCAAGGAGACAAAATGTTTCTGCAGCTGTTTTTCCTCTGAAGGTTTTTTTTGTTTTTTTTTTTTAAAGTAATCTCCGAAGGTTATGCCAGAAAATGGAGGACGCTGGGTCTTTGCAAGCTTTAGCTGTCCGCCTGGCTGCCTGAAGGCCGCCCTTTTCAGGCAGTCTGACAGACAGCTAAAACTTGCAAAGACCCAGCGTCCTCCATTTTCTGGCACAACTTTTAGGGATTTATTATTATTATTCCTACTACTACTATTACTACTACTACTACTTCAGGAGTAAAAAGTTGCAGAAAAAAATTCTCTCCTTACTAGCTTAGTTCCTCTACTCTTCCATCTGGAGCCAAGGTAAGATTTTAAAAAGGGATATTGGTTGGAAGGCAGAGGGAGAGTTTAGTTTTAGCATCTAAAAAAAGGGGGGGGGAAATCAGCGAGTACATCCCAACCAGCTTTTTATGTTTTTGTTATTGAAGAAATATGGGGGAGGGGGAGGGGTTCTGGGGTGGGTTGGGGAGGGGATAATATTGTAACTTCAATAAAAATTTTCAATAAAAAAAAAAGAAATATGGCTTTCTGGGGGAAGGTGGGGAGGGCGTTAAGGAAGGAAAGGGTTTTTGGAA
This sequence comes from Vipera berus, assembly GCF_964194415.1. Lineage (NCBI taxonomy): Eukaryota > Metazoa > Chordata > Lepidosauria > Squamata > Viperidae > Vipera > Vipera berus. Next base: position 53,989,079 of record NC_138207.1, read on the forward strand.
GCTCGTCCTGAAGCTGCCTTTTGTGCAAGGGGCCTTTTCTCAAAGCCTAGAGAGGCAGCTTTGTTGCCTCCCCGTAGACAGCTGATGGGCGAACACCAAAAGCTCCAAAAGGCTAGGGAACTAGTCCCAGAACACCTTGGTAGGAGGAAGGGGAGAGGCAGAATTGGGAAAGAGGTAAGACAGGGTTTTCCTTCCCAGATGTTTCTCTTTGGCAAGACAGCCAGCTGTGCTGAAGCCCAGTATCTGGGGGTGGGGGAGACCTGAGGCAGGCGGGCTGGTGCTTGCATTAGGCCTCCCAGGATCCCAGAGGCTTGCAGAGCGCGGATCCAGCCTCCGAGGCATGCAGAACGGCGGATCGGCTTATACTCGAGTCAACAACTTTTCCCAGTTTTTGGGGGTGAAATTGGGGGTCTCGGCTTATACTCGAGTCGGCTTATACTCAAGTATATACGGTATTTGCTTGAAGTGGTAGTGGTTGTTATATAAATTTCCTATGCCAGCAAATTAGTACAAGCTATGCGGGTGGCTTGAAAAGAGGATTAGCTAAATTAATGCAGAATAATGAAGGACTATCAGTCTTGAAAACTCACTTTTACATCTTGGTTGGGAGCAGTGGGCTTCCAAATACTTTTTGCAGGAGGATAACATTGAGAAAAAATAAATAAATCTAGCACTCCTTGTTTGGACAGCTGAAAGGCATCTGGTTGGCTGCTGTGAGAAACAAAATTTATTATTTATTAAATTTATATGCTGCTCTTCTCACCAACAGAGTAATTATCTTAGTATATCTATATAGTCTATGCTGTAGACCATGGGTGTCAAACTTGCCACGTCAGGTGACGTGTATTGCGACTCTTTTTGCATTGCCAGTAATGGGGTGGGTGCAGCTTCGGTATGATGAAATCAGCCTACAGGCCGGCAGTTTGACACCCCTGCTGTAAACTATACTAAAGTGTGACCTGATCTAACAGGCTTATTTTCATGTTCTTATTGTATTCACGTAAGCACTGAGCCATATTATGCTTAGATTTAGCTTTCTTGTCTAAATCAGTCAATTAGCAATTCAATATCACCATAGTTTGTTTTTTGCTCAACTGATAGAGGTAAGGTTCCCTATGTCAGAGAACTTTCTGTAATTGTGTCTCATTGGTAAATCTCAGATTCATACAGTGTTAACAACAGGTGTATTGTGCAAGCATGCCATTAAGTAATTCTAAGGTGAAGCTTATCTTTATTAGGGATGGAGAGTTGTGGTGATTCATAGGCATGGGCAAGCTAGTGATATTAAAGAGAAATGTATTATTTTTGAAAGGATAAATGTAATGTATAGTTAGTATGTGTTGCTTTCATATTCATAGCTCAGATTTAGATGAGGGGTCCTTGGCACTTTGTAAAAGGTAAAGGTAAAGGTTCCCCCGCACATGCGTGCTAGTTGTTTCCAACTCTAGGGGCCGGTGCTCATCTCCGTTTCAAAGCCAAAGAGCCAGCGCTTGTCTGAGGACGTCTCCGTGGTCATGTGGCCGGCATGACTAGACGCCAAAGGCTCACGGAACGCTGTTACCTTCCCGACGTAGTGGTCTCTATTTTTCTACTTGCATTTTTACGTGCTTTCGAACTGCTAGGTTGGCAGAAGCTGGGACGAGTAACAGGCGCTCACTCTGTTACGCGGCACTCGGGATTCGACCCGCCAAACTGCCGACCTTCTGATCGACAAGCTCAGTGTCCTAACCCACTGAGCCACCGCGTCCCTTGGCACTTTGTGCTGCTTGCATTTTAATTTTTTAAATTTGATTTGTATCCTGCCTTTATTATTTTAATGAATAACAACTCAAGACAGTGAACATATCCAAGACACCTTCCTCCTCCTATTTCCCCCACAACAACAACCCTGTGAGGTGAGTTGGGCTGAGAATGACTGTTTCAAGGTCACCCAACTGGCTTTCATGGCTAAGGTAGGACTAGAACTCACGGTCTCTTGGTTTCTGTCTTGTGCCTGGCGTTCTATTTATGCAAAGGCCCAAATATTTTTATTTATTTATTTATTTATTTTAATCCCATTTATATCCCGCCCTTCTCCGAAGACTCAGGGCGGCTTACAATTTAAAGCACAAATCAATGTGCTTAGCAATAGCCTTCATTCTATGTATATGCCTGCTTATTAGGGCTTTCCCCCCCAAGCGGCATTATTACAAAGTCAGCTTAATTGCCCCCAACAATCTGGGTCCTCATTTTACCTACCTCGGAAGGATGGAAGGCTGAGTCAACCTTGAGCCTGGTGGGACTCGAACCTGCACTAATTGCAGGCAGCTGGTGTTACTTAAGGATATGATATAGCATTGATGATGTTATCTAGTATGGGTAATGACACATCTACATAAATATAACCAAGCTCAGACAGCACCAAGGATTCCTTCTCCTTTATCGGTACAACTCTTATCTTTTGAATATCCCTTATTTCATTTTCCAGAAATTCAATATTCAATATTTCTTTTTTTCTTTTCATACATTTTCTTTCTATGTGTGCCTATCCTTTTATCTGCTATACCATAAGTCTGTTAGCATTTCTCTGTTAATTTCCATTTTTTCCATTATCCATGATCTGTATGCCACCAACTGTTAACTTTTCATGGGGTGCTTAGCTTTGTTTTCTATGTTGACATCTTCTTTTCATTTCTGTTAAACTGAATATATAAAGCGCCCTTAGAACTTTGCCCCTTGCTAGAAATGTAAAATATAAACCATTATAGTACATAGTTAGATCTGTATTCTGATATAAACTTGTACATGGTAACTCATTAATGAAAACATGGTTATTTTTGTTAGCTGATTAATTTAATCAGAGGTCTTCAGTTTTTATAGTATTTTAAAACTCACGGTTGTCAACACTACTGGAGTTACATTTTGCCTCAATATAAGATTAGTGAAATTTCTTTGCTTCCTTTTTAGCACCAGTAGAATACTTGCTGATTGAATGCTGCATGGCCTAAGAAGTCATTGCTAATTTCTGTTGTCCCAAAATGAGAAGTGCATTTATTTGGCTAGAAACCTGAGAATTTGGAGTGAAGCTGCATATATTTATTGGATTTCTGAAGTACTCTTAGGCAAAATCAAGAATACTCCATATCTTGAAAAAGATGTTAAAACATCTGGATTTTATAAAGAACAGACAGAATTTGATAAGAATTACTGACATCAGACAAAAAAAATGATTAAGAAACTTTATAAATATATGCTAAGTTTAAAGATGGAAGAGGAACAAGTTAAACAATGATAACATGGGCAAAGAATTTTGGACATAACATAGAACTAGAAAACTGGCAAAGCCTTTGGGAAAGAAATTCTAAAATAACAAAAGCGGTAGCGTACAAAGAAAATTTATAGATGGCATTTTACACCGGTAAGGTTAGCAAAAATGTTTAAAAATATATCAAGCAATTCTTAGAAATGTAAACAAAAACCAGGCACTTACTACCATTTTTGGTGGACATGCTCTAAAGCCAAAATATTCTGGTTAAGAATACATACATAGTTATAGAAAATGATTAAAAAACATATACATTTTAAGCCAGAATTATTTTTGTTAGGCATAATTGTAGGAAATTATGAGAAAGTGTGTATATATTTAATTTTACATACATTAACTGCAGCAAGAATTATATTCACTCAACATTGGAAAAATGAAGATTTACCAACGGAGGAAGAGCTAATTAATTTTTTTTTAGAGTGTGCAGAAATGGATAGATTGACATTGAAAATGAAAGACAAAGAAGACTCAGTTTATTTTAGAATAAGGGATACCTTTTATTATTGGTGAGAAAAATGAGGTAGAGAGAAAGGAACTTAATATGTACTAGTAAGTTAAATGTTGAAACTCAGACAATATGTTGCTGATAAAATATTAAGCTCGTGATTATCAAAAAATAATAAAAATATGTACATATAAAAATACTCCATATCTGAAGTTGGAGAGGCCCTTGCTATCTCCTTGACTATTCTGTACTAAGATGTTTAGAAGAACATGATTTTATAGCAGTCAAATGAATGAAATGCATCTTTTTCTGTCCTGTTTTATACCACCAAGGTTGGCAGGAAAGCAGAAATTTGTCTTGCTTAACAGAGAGAGATTGCATAATAACAATGGTCAAAATGAGCAAGTTAAAATATTGTGGGATTTCCAAATACAAACGGATGAAGTCTTGACCCATGATATACCAGATTTAGCTGTGATTGAAAAGAAGAAAGTGTGGATAATTAATGTGGCAAAACCAGGAGAAAGTGTAATAGAAGACAAAGAATTGAAAAAGATCACAAAGTATAAAGATCTGAAAATCAAAATTAAAAAATTATGGCATCAACTGGCTGTGGTGATCCCAGTCGTTATCGGTACACTAGGTGCCATACCAATAAATCATGGATGGCACTTAGAAAATATGCACATTAGCAACATTTCCATCTGTCAATTTTTTTAAAAAAAATCCCATTTATATCCCGCCCTTCTCCGAAGACTCAGGGCGGCTTACAATCTAAGCACAAATTAATGTGCTTAGCAATAGCCTTCATTCTATGTATATGCCTGCTTATTAGGGCTTTCGCCCCACCCCCAAGCGGCATTATTACAAAGTCAGCTTATTGCCCCCAACAATCTGGGTCCTCATTTTACCTACCTCGGAAGGATGGAAGACTGAGTCAACCTTGAGCCTGGTGGGACTCGAACCTGCACTAATTGCAGGCAGCTGGTGTTACTTAAGGAGGCATTAGCCCACTGCTCCACCAAGGCTCTTTTTTTACAATTACAAAAGGCCACGCTGCTTGAATCCACACATGTATTACACAGATAAATTGTGATATCCTAGGTTCTTGGGAAGAACTCGATCCATGTGAAGATCAACAGGGCTAAAAACCCGGCAGTTGTGATTTCATATTTTTATGTACATAATAATTGATTAAACTTGTATGTTGCCTGACTCTCAGTGACTTCAGCTGCTCACAACAATCAAATTATAATAAAATCAGAAAACATAAAAAATAAACACAGAAGATGGCAAGTACGATGAAATGAGGGTTCTCATTCTCCATGATTCACCAAAACCAGCACAGTGATGGTCATCCAGATCTGAGAGATCACATTGTTTAATTCAAGGAATCCAGAGTATGCTGGCTCTTCAGGATCGAATCAGACAGACATTATAGGAAAATATGGTACCTCCTTCTGGTGCCCCCTATCGAACAACCTTCAAAGACATTTCAAAATTGTAAATAAAGTTTCTCACAGGAAGATTTTTGTAATCAATTTCAAACTGTTAATTCAAATCCATTAGAACACTTAATCCGTTTAAAACTTTCTAAGATCAACATTTTAATTACTCTTTTGCTGTATATTTTTTTTAAATTCTAACAAAACTTACACTCATGCTTAAGTTTTTTTTCCCTCAAGCTACAACCTCTTTGGATGATCCTAGAGAGCAAAGGGTAACGCGTGCTGCTTTAAAAAGAGCAAAGAAAATAAAAGAACAAGATCAGCAAAAGTCTTCAGAATCTTCACAACGTACTCATAGCCAAGCAGTGGGAGGAGCACGGCCTAAAGAAGATAGTCCTATCAAAGCAGTGCTTCAAGAGCTTTGGGAGGATATGCATGGCAACTAAATTTTTGACTTGGAACGTTAATGGACTAAATTCACCACAGAAGAGAAAGAAGGTTTTTCAATATTTAAAACAATTTAAGATAGATGTTATATGTTTGCAAGAAACGCATATTAGGGCTATGGACCAAAAGTTTTTATTGAACTCAAGACTGGGTACGCATTTTGTCGCCTCTGCAATGAATAAGAAAAATGGAGTGGTTGTTTATATTAAAAGTGCCATAACAGCGGATTTAATTGAAGCAGATAAGCATGGAAGATACGTACTGATAGACTTGTTGCTAGAAGGCAAAAAGACGCTCCTAGTTGGACTGTATGCCCCTAATCAACAACAACAACAGGCTGACTTTTTTAGTTTACTTTATACAAAGCTTACCCAGTTGGATTATAAATCTTTTATTTTTATGGGGGACTGGAATGGTGTTATGGATGTACAGATGGATAAGGCTGGAGCTTTTAAGCGCATTCCAAGTCATGCTAGACTGCCTAAATCTTTTTTTGAAATGAAGGATGACTTGGAATTGCGAGATATCTGGCGCGAGAGACACCTGCAGGAAAAGGATTATACTTTTTATTCTGATAGACATAAATCTTTTTCGAGGATTGATTTTATTTTGGTGACTAATGACTTTTTTTTGAGGACTAAAAAGGTGAAGATTTGTGCAAGAACTATTTCTGATCATAGTCCAGTGTGGTTAGAGATTGATAAGGAGAAAAGAGACAGGCGCTCGTGGCGCGTAAATGAGAATTTGTTTAGAAATCAGAGAAATGTGGAAGAATGCAAACAGCGGATGAAGGATTTTTTTGAAACTAATATGAACAAAGGTACTTCTATGGACATGGTGTGGGATGCTAGCAAGGCATACATGAGAGGGGTGTTGATATATATGAACAACAAACATAGACGTGCTGTGGAAGCTAGGAGGAAAGAACTGGAGAATGAAATAAAGGAAAAAGAAAAGGCTTTGATTTTGAATTCAGAGGATGTGAAGACTAAGGAGGCTATTAAATTGTTAAGAGGACAATTTGATAAATTAATGGCTGACCAAGTGGCAACCAATCTGCGGTTTGCCAGGCATAACACTTTTTGTAACGCTAACAAACCAGGCAGATGGTTAGCTTATAGATTGAGGAAAAAACAAAGGGCTTCTAATATAGACAAGATTGAGCATAAAGGAAGGGTTGTGTTTCAACAGGACCTTATCAAGGACGCTTTTGTGGATTTTTATTCTAAATTATATGCTAAGGAGAAAATTAATGAAAAGGACATTGATATATATTTGGAAAATGCTAGCATCCCGGTTCTTACGCAAGTACAAAAAGAAGGGATTAATCAACTGATCACAGAAGAAGAAATTTTTATAGCAATTAAGGAATTGAAGGTGGATAAAGCACCAGGTACGGATGGCTTGACTGCGGCCTATTATAAAAATTTACAATTAGAAATGATAAAACCGTTAAAGGAACTGTTCCAGACAATCCAGAGGGGGGGAAAGGTGCCACCGTCTTGGAGAACAGCTTTTATCTCTTTGATTCCGAAGGAAGACCAAGATGCTACTCAAGTTAAAAATTATAGACCGATATCGCTTTTAAACACAGATTACAAGATATTTGCTAAGGTTTTGGCTAATAGACTGATGAGGGTTCTGCAACAGGTGATTCATGGGGATCAAACAGGGTTTATTAGTGGTAGGCAAATGAAAAATAATGTGAGGCATATAGTTGATGTGTTAGAGTTTTTGGAAAGGAACAACCAGATTGCTGCGGTGCTAATTTTTTTAGATGCTGAAAAAGCTTTTGATCAATTGAATTGGAAATTTTTGTTGAAAGTTTTAGATAAAATGGATTTTGGGGAAAATTTTTTACAACCGATTAGGGCATTATATCAAAAACAAACTGCCCGAATTATAGTTAATAATAGCTTGACAGAAGCATGTAATATTGAGAAGGGCACAAGGCAAGGGTGTCCATTATCGCCCTTGTTATTTGTGTTAACATTAGAGATATTATTGGTTAAAATTCGGAATTCGGAAAAAATTAAGGGGATTCAAATTGGAGATCAGGACTACAGATTGAGAGCATTCGCAGACGATCTGGTTGTTACAGTGACCCAGCCAGAGAACTCTGTTGTGGACCTGATGGAGATAATAACACAATATGGGAAGGTTTCTGGATTTAAGGTTAATGTACAAAAAACAAAAATTTTGGCCAAAAATATGACAACATCGCAAAAGGCCCTTTTAGAAGGATTAACTGGATTTGAGATTGTTAAAAGGGTTAAATATTTGGGGGTGATTTTGTCGCCCTCTAATACTAAGCTATATAAAAATAATTATGAAAAATTATGGGGGAAAATTCAAAAAGAATTGGAGAGTTGGAAAAAATTGCAATTGTCTTTGTTGGGACGGATTGCAGCAGTAAAAATGAATGTCCTGCCTAAATTTTTATTTTTATTTCAAATGATACCGATTCTTAAGAAAGATTCTAATCTGGAGGAATGGCAGCGAGGTATCAATAAATTTGTGTGGGCAGGGAAAAAACCACGAGTTAAACTTAAGATTATGCAGGATACTCATGAGAGAGGTGGCCTTAAATTGCCTAATTTTAAATTATATTATGAAGCTGCTGCATTAGTAGGAATAAGTGACTGGATTAATTTGACGCAAGGGAGGTTATTAAATCTTGAGGGCCACGATTTGTTGTTTGGCTGGCATGCATATTTGTTGTATGATAAAAAGGTAGACAACGTGTTTAGGGTGCATATTTTAAGACAGGCATTGCTGAGAGTTTGGAAGAAGTACAGACATAAGATAAGTTGCAAGATACCATTGTGGGCAATTCCAAAACACGCAATAGAAAATATACATGCTGGCTTCAAACATGATTTGACTACGTACAAGGAGATTCTCAGTTTGGAAAGAAATGTTTGGTGTTTGAAATCATATAGCCTCTTGCGAGAAGAGAAGGTTGTTCAAAATTGGTTTCACTATACTCAGTTACGGGCCAGGTGGAAAGAAGACCAGAAAAATGGATTTACAATGACTGATGAAAATTTGATAAAGCAAATTAGGAATCAGGGACCAGCACATATCAAACGGATATATCTTGCATTGATAGAGATTGACTCAGAAACAGAGCTTGTTAAGGATTGTATGATAAAATGGGCCCAAAATATCCAGGAAGTCATTACAATGGACACGTGGGAAAAGATTTGGGTGAGGAACGTAAAATTTACACAAGCTCAAAATTTAAGAGAGAATTTTTACAAAATGTTTTATAGATGGCATTTAGATCCTAAAAAGCTTGCAAGTATGTATCCGAATTATCAGCCTACTGTAAATGTTGGAGGTGCGGTGATGAAGATGCAACATATTTTCACATATGGTGGACTTGCAAAAAGGTTAAGGCTTTTTGGATAAAAGTCTGGTGGAACATGCAGAAGATTTTTAAACAGAGGTTAAAGTTTTGTCCGCAATTTTTTTTGTTGGGAATAATTACAGATGCCACAGTTGTGGACACCAAGTTGATGTTGAATTTAATTACGGCGGCAAGACTTTTGATAGGCCAATACTGGAAGAAAGAGGAACTGCCGACCATAGAGGAGTGGACTTTAAAGGTTTCCGACCTGGCAGAGATGGCGAAGATTTCGGCCTATTTGAAAGATCATTCGCAAGAACGCTATATTATGGAATGGAGAAAATGGATTGATTTTATCCAGAACAAGTATAGGGTTAAGAAGTTTTATGTAGCATTTGAATAAGTCTTCTTTCGTTTTTTTTTCTTTTATTATCTTAGTTTTTTTTAATACATATTCAATATTATTATTATTTGTTTTATCTTATATAAGCTAGAGAGTGATGGATTTTAGAGTTTATAATTGTTAGTATATGATTGTTTATGATTGCTTTTTATATATATACCTTGTATTTAGCTCTGGGAAGTCTGGGGGGGGGGAGGGGGGAGGTAGGGAGGGGGGAGGAGGGAGGGGGAAGGGGGGATTCCTAAAGGAAAACTGTATTTTAAAACTCTTCAATAAAAAAAAGAAAAGGCAAAAAAAAAATCACCAGTGAATATAATAGAACTTGCAGATTTAAAGCCTCTCAATCTTTAAAAAGCAATAAAAAAGTAAAATACAAAGTGATTAAGAAGTGACATTTAATCATACTGACTGCAAATAACTCATAAAAACCAGCTGTACAGAGTACTTACTGGCAGACAATCTCAAAATCTTATCTTTTTCCAGAAAGATTTTGGCAGTCGAGATCCACCATCCAGTTGCCATTTTCAGCTATAATGTCTTCCAGTCTTCAGACATCAGTTCATCATTTCCTTACTGGAAATCCAACTATAATGCAGGCTTAGATTAGTAAAGATGGTTTGTTTATAATTTAGAAGTAAGCATTAGCATGGCTTTATTATATTAATGAAAAACAAAAAAGGTTACATTACATTTTAGCCGACAAATTAAAGAGAGTTGTATAACAAGATAAACCCCTCCATCTTGTTAATGTAAACATGCATGCTGCTTTCTTAGCTCTACATTACATGACTCCTTTATTAAAGTAGGGTTTTTTAGATTTAAGTGTGATTATGAAGCACTTATCACTTGTGGGTGGCACTAATTAAAATTTAAAGCTATGCTTGGTAATTATCTGCATATTGGGGCACTTCAGCATAATTTGTAATAGGTCCTTCTGAAGAGCCTCCATTATAGTGACACTGGCATAGCATTTATGCATATGGCACAGTACATATGGTGAAAGTCCTATAGGAAGCCAAAGTATAGATTCGCAGCTTCATATATAGGTAGTCGTCATCTTACAACTGATCACTTAACATCCATTCAAAATTATGACAGAATCCCCCAAAGCTACAAAGTAATTAACTGCAAGAAAAGAAGCATATAAATTTGATAAATAAAATAAAGGAAATGAACAATTCTAAACTGTTACAAACTTAACACTTATTTTATATATCCATGTGAAACAAAAATAAAATACACACAAGTAACAGAATCATAAAACAAAAAAGTGTTTATAAGAGTATAGATCTGATAAAATGTTAGCATTTAAATAATCAAGGACAGTTGAAGAAATTTCTGTGGTGTCCTTGGTTCCCTCTGAGCTTTTTTATATTCTTGCAGAGATTTCATTACTCTATTAGGTAATATCAGTTGAAAATTTTTTTGTAGGGTTCTTGATGCTCCCTGAGCTTGATGGTTTTCTTGCAGACATTTCATTACCCAACTAAGTAGCATCCTCAGTGCTAGAAGGGAGTGGGGTTTGCTTACTGTGTATATACAAGTGGCTTGCCCTTTCACTGTTGGTGGGAGTGTTCTTGATAGTTCTTTGATTAGGCTGTTGTTTACCATTTGGATTGTTTGTCTGAGCTGGTAGTTCCTTGAGTTCCACAATATCCCAATTAAGGAACTACCAACTCAGACAATTTGGAGAAAATAATTTTTGAATGAAATATTTCATTTACTTGAATTTCTTGTATCATAAATCAAATATGTGTCCCTTTGTAGCCATACTTCTATTATTTCAATACAGGATGGATAATTTTAACTACAATAAAATCATTAAAGCATGTACCATTATAAGCCTGAAATTCTGTTCTGTAAATTAATCCATAGAATGGAGAAATTAGTTTAAAAGTTAAATGTATTAGTTCTTGCCAATTCTTTGGTTTTTTGTTAAACAACAATTTAGTTGGCTTTTAGTTTTTGATTTTATGAATGGTTATACTTCAACAAATCTCAGATGTTCATTTGATAACAAATCTTGAACTATATGTGTGTGAGACCATTGTAGAGCTTATTAAGCAAGTACGGTACATTTTTCTGAGGTCTCACATATGGAATTAGCACCATCCTTCAGATTAGAGGTCCCCAACCTTTTGGGCACCAGGGACCAGTTCTGTGGAGAGAGGTTTTTCTGTGGACTGGAGGATGTGTGGTTTTGTGTGCTGCCTGCATCCCGCGGATGGCGCTTTGCTTGTTTATGCGTCCCGGTTGCTGGTATGATGCAGCCCGGTACTGGTTCATGGACCGGGGGTTGGAGACTCCTGCTTCAGATGATATGGTTAGAGAAACTAGTAAGATAGTAATGCCATAGGAAGTCATTCATTACATCCATCATAATATATGCTTATATATGCTAACATACAACACTGACTGCATGCTAAAATGTCCATTTATTGGCTACATAAGATAACATGGTCTACCAGAACATGCCCATACTGAGCATGGGATTAACCTGCTTGAAAAACAAAAAGACCAAGACAGGTCCTTCAATCAGTGACAGAACTTGAATTTGTTAGCAAATATGATTTTGATAAATTCATTTGGAACTAATTGAGACACTGGGTCTATTATATTATAGATGTTGAGAAACCACTTTCTAAACAGTGATAAACCTGTGTTTGTGATAATGATAGGATATTCCTGTGTATGCATATGGATGGTGTAGAGCAGGCATGTCAAACTCGTGATGTCACATGATGTCGCGCAATGTATCGCGACTTTTCCCCCATTGCCGGCAATGGGGTGGGCACGGTTTTGGCATGACGCAACCGGCTCACAGGCCGGGAGTTTGATATGCCTGGCGTACAGTATCTTGGAGCTAGTAATAATTATTGTATTTTATAATGCGATGGATTCACTTCTTTTTGAAGAATGTCTGTGTCTATTTGTGAAGATTTGTTTGTGATTTGGTTCACATATCAAACTAAACCATAATGTTCTTTGCTTTTAACTTAGCTGTGGTGTGTAGCCAGCCATTATGGTTTAAAATTCATAGCTTGGTATGTTTATATGCATAATTGTTTTAGTTATATTTAAAAATTCTTATTCCTTAAATAATTTATTTTTCAGATTCATATCCAATTGCTGTATCTTACTTTTTCATTTCTTTTTTCCCTTCATAATTTTAAACATCAGTTGGAACAAATGGAACTTGAAGTGCGTGAAATCCCTCCACAGAGCCGAGCCATGTACAGCAGTAGAATGAAGAGCTACAAGCAAGAAATGGAAAAACTTGACACAGATTTTGTGAGTTAATTCATCTATGGCATTTTGAGAGAGGATTCATGCAGTATTTGTTATAGTAAGCTTCACTATAGCATCATCATTCTTCACTTTAATTAACATTTGACATATGATAGAAACTCAAAAAATAATAACTAAATTAATTAAATTATTTATTGAATTTTATTGTAGATCCATTTTGCCTAGGATCAGAAGTTTCCTCATACAAATATAAATACAACCCTTGGTTTTTTTTTACATAACTTACTCATATACACTATTATTAATAAAGGTGCATAGTTTACAGAAATACTCAGCATTGTATTTGAGTCAATTACCCACTTTTCTGTCTTTATTATTTTAGGAAAATAAGAAATGAACCTTGCTTGTATATTGGTCTCTTCCCTGTGTTTTGCTTGATTCTTTTTAATGCAATACTTAGCACAATTATTCTTAATGATGTAATTTAGTATAGCTTTCAAGAATCTATTTTGGCTTATTTATTAGATAATGAAGATAATTTATATTTAAATTAACAATTCATGTTTTATAGCCTATAGAATTAAATAAAAGCTATTTCATCAAGCATTCAATAATTTTATTTGACTAAACATTTGTCTACTTGGCTGGTGGAAATCAATCAAGAAACTGATATAACACTGAGGCTGAAAAATGGCAAGGGATGTTATCCACTTCCACTACATTTAGGAGAGTGAAGCAACAGTGTTTTATGGAATGTCCATTCTACTTTAAAGATTGGCAACTGCATTTCAAGATGCATTTCAAGAGAATTCATTTGTCAGTTCCAGATGTAATTTTAAGCACACAGCCAATACCAAAGTCTTAGATCTAAGCAAAATATTATTCTAAATAGTACAACTAATCATTTAGTTACAAGTAGTTTTTTCTGATTGTTCTGTAATATTTAATTTAATTTAATTTAATTTATTGAATTTATATACCGCCCTTTCCCGAAGGACTCAGGGCAGTTTACAGGGTATAATTTTTAAAACATTAATACAAAAATTAAGACCAATTTAAAAAAGATTAAACTAAGTCCCTGCAACATGTAAAACCCCAGTTAAAACCCAATTAAAACTCAGCCTGAGCCGGAAAGCTTGAAGAGCCAGGTCTTCAGGTCTCGGTGGAATGATCGAAGGTTGGGGGCAGTCCTAAGCTCCACAGGCAGCTGGTTCCAGAGGGCAGGCGCCCCCACAGAGAAGGCCCTCCCCCTGGGTGTTATCCGTCGGCATTCTTTGACCGGCGGCACCCTGAGAAGACCCTCCCTGTGGGAGCGCACAGGACGAAGGGAGCTTGATGCCGGCAGCAGGTGTTCCCTCAAATATCCTGGACCCAAGCCATATAGGGCTTTATAGGTCATCACCAGCACCTTGAATCTCACCCGGAGGGCAACTGGAAGCCAATGCAGCTCGCGGAGCAGAGGTGTTACATGGGAGTAACGGGAAACTCCCATCACAACTCGCGCGGCTGCATTTTGTACCAGTTGAAGCCTCCGAGTGGTCCTCAAGGGCAGCCCCATGTAGAGAGCGTTGCAGTAGTCTAAACGGGAGGTCACGAGCGCATGAGTGACTGTGCGTAGGGCATCTCGGTCCAGATAGGGTCGCAACTGGCGCACCATTCTGAAACATAAGTTGTGAATATTTTATTTTTTTATTTTAATCCCATTTATATCCCGCCCTTCTCCGAAGACTCAGGGCAGCTTACAATCTAAGCACAAATCAAATGTGCTTAGCAATAGCCTTCATTCTATGTATATGCCTGCTTATTAGGGCTTTTGCCCCCCCCCCAAGTGGCACTATTACAAAGTCAGCTTATTGTCCCCAACAATCTGGGTCCTCATTTTACCTACCTCGGAAGGATGGAAGGCTGAGTCAACCTGGAGCCTGGTGGGATGCGAACCTGCAATAATTGCAGGCAGCTGGTTTTACTTAAGGAGGCATTAGCCCACTGCTCCAACAAATAAAGAGATTTTTGTTAAATACAGTATGAAGAAAACTCAAAGCTGGATTTCAGAAATACGATTGTGACTTGCAATATGAATTATGAATGTGGTATAGTAAACCAAGGCAACCACAATGATATAGAGCTATTTATAAAAGGCTACAGTATTTGTGACAGCATAACTGATAAAAAAGGAAACTGGCAAATAACATTTTGATGGTGTTCAGAAAGTGAACAATAATGCAGAGTTGTTCTTGTAATCTTAGAACTCCGAGTCATTTGAGTAAGCCGAACAAAGGTATTTCAATCAGATTACAGAAAGGGCTGCTTTGTACTGTGTGTGCCTCTAGAAGTAGTACTGCATGATCTACTTATCATCTATTGGGGTAATTTTAGATGTCATTACAGGGGACAAAGATACCTCTAGCTACTACAGTACGATACTGATTGTTGCTTGGGCATGCAAATAGAGAAGGATGGAGTCAAACTCATGGACTGTTTATGGGCTCCCCTTTGTGGACAACTTAGGCCTTGGCATAATCTAGTGTGGATATTTTTATGTTTTTAATTTCAGGTTTATCCTGTCTTTTGTTTTAGAAAGTAATTTTAGTAATTATTAACCCAGATTTTAAAAATCAGATTCAAGAGAAGTCTGTCATAGTTTGCAATTCGTCGATGTCTAGTTTGTATAGGTAAGAGGATTACATATTCTAATACTTTTCCTAATTCAGATCTTCTGCCACTGTGCTTGATTGAAATTTCCTCCTAGGAGAGATAAAGCTCTGGTGTTAAAATTTTGTTATCGGTTATTTTTTCCATCCACTTACAACAAGAGCCAGTTACATAGAACAATGTATCGTTTTTCCTGTCTTAATTTACCATTCACTTTGTTCAAAGTGTGGTTAAATATTTATGCCCACGGTCTTGACCAATTATTGTCATGTAGTTTAACATGGTATAGTGTGTCTCATACCTGTTTTTTAAATTTGCCATGTATTCCAGGCTTCTACTGCAACACTAGCAAGATGTGAAGGTTACAATAATGACTCAAACAGGTCGTTTATTTGTGATGATTAAATATACTGATACTGGAAAGCAGCCAGTTATTCCAGTTTCTCTGAAATATAACTAACCATTTGAATTATGAAATCACAAACGATCCCCAATAAGATAGGCAATCTCTAATTGTACTTACAAGAGACATCATAGGACTTAATAGCCATGTTGATTATACAAAACAAAGCAAGCATTAAAAAAATATATACAGGTAGTCTTCCGCTTGCAAACACAAGCCCCTAATTTCCATTGCTAAGCAAGATAAGTGTTAAGTGAATTTTGCACCATTTAACAACCTTACTTGCCATAGTTATTAAATGAATAACGGCAGCTTTTGAGTGAATCTGGCTTCCCCATTGATTTTGCTTGTGAGAAAGTGGCAAAAAGTGATCATGTGACCCTAGACACTGCAACCGTCATAAATACATGCCAATTGCGAACTGCAACAGTTGTAAGTGTGAAAAACAATTATAAGTCATTTTTTTCAGTGCCGTTGTAATTTCACATGGTCACTAAACAAACGGTTGTAAGTCGAGGACTGCCTGTATTTAGCCATATGGGTGTTTAAAACGGTGTATGTAAGCTTTTTTGTAAATTCTTAGATTCTGTGTTGGAACAGTAAAAACAGTTTTATTGATACTATTTTGCTTCATCTTTTTAGATTTTTGAGAAGCATGTTAACAAGTTGATACTGACAGAATTATAAGGATTGTTTTACTGATGGTATTATACAACTGAGTGAAGTTTATTGTTAAGCACATTTTTAACGTGTCAGTTTTAAACACAGGAAAAGTTAACAAATTTTCTGTATAGTTAGCTCTATCTGGTGGTCAAACATGAAATTGCGATATGTGATTATATTGGCAGAAAAAATTACTCTTTCCTTCTTCACCTGCCCCTTCCCTGAAAAAACAGTATTCCTGATTTTCAGTCAGGCTTTCTAAGGGTAACTTTAACTCTTTGTTGCTGTTTAGCAATAGTCTAAATTTTTGTAGCCAAGATTTGTAGCCCTAGATAATGCATAGTTAGAGCATTTGTTTGCAAAAAAATTGTTTTATTCTAGAGCTATAACGCTAGACCTGCAAAAATGGCTCACCTGTTACTGCAATCAATGTCCTATCTATTGTTAACTTAAAGGAAATGTAAAGTTTGCTTTTAGTAACCATACTGAAATTATAAGGTGGTAACTTTAAAAGGAGGGACGCGGTGACTCAGTGGGTTAGGACGCTGAGCTTGTCGATCAGAAGTTTGGCAGCTTGGCAGGTCGAATCCCGAGTGCCGCATAACAGAGTGAGTGCCTGTTACTCGTCCCAGCTTCTGCCAACCTAGCAGTTCGAAAGCACGTAAAAATGCAAGTAGAAAAATAGGGACCACTACGGTGGGAAGGTAACAGCGTTCCGTCTGCCTTTGGCGTCCAGTCATGCCAGCCACATGACCACGGAGACGTCCTCGGACAAGCGCTGGCTCTTCGGCTTTGAAACAGAGATGAGCACCGGCCCCTAGAGTCTGAAACAACTAGCACGCATGTGCGGGGGAAACTTTACCTTTACCTTTAACTTTAAAAGGCCATATATGTTGGAATACCTGTGTACCAGAGAATAGTAGTACCAAAGAATTAGGGGACTGGAGACTAAAATATATGAAGAACAGTTGCAAGAATTGGGTAGGTCTAGTGTAGTGAAAAGAAGGAGTAAGGAAGACATGATAGCAGTGTTTCAGTATTTGAGGGCCTGCCACAAAGAAGAGGGGGTCAACCTATTTCTCAAAGCACTGGAAACAATGGATTGAAGCTAAACAAGGAGAGAAGCAACCTAAAATTAAGGAGAAATTCCCTAACAGTGAGAACAATTAACCAGTGGAATGACTTGCCTTCAGAAATTGTGAGTGCTCTGTCACTGGAGACTTTCAAGAAGAGACTTGGACAGCCATTTGTCCAGTTTCCTAGAAGTTCTCCAAGGTCCTTCCAATTCTGTTATTCTGTGTTCACAGCCCGCCCTGCAAATAGATAATGTGTTTTGCTGCAAAAGGAAGTCTACATTTTAAATTCTAAAAAGCAGTTAATAGTATAATGTTCTGCTAAAATGCTCTGGTATACTCTTTAAGTACTGTACATACTTTTAGTTTTTTAAAACGTAAAAGTATATTAAAATGTTTTGGTGAAAGAAAAAGTGAAATGCATTTACTGTTATTGATATTACCATTGTTGCTCTTTGTATAACTTTTTATACAGACACATTTCACGTACCAAGGGAAAAAAAGCTGAGATGCCTATAGCAAAGCCATTTTAGAAGAAGCCTCACTCAACCTGGGATGTATATGTAAGGCCTTGGTGCCCTATCATTTGGACAGGCTGGAATTAGTGGGAGAACCAAATTGCTCTTCATTTTTGTGATATGGCATAAAACTACAAGGGAAAACGTATAGTTTCTGTTATTCTGACTTGAGAACAGGAAAATGCTAATTTTATAATAACAATTGAGGAAGGACATTCAGAGAGTATGCAAAAGTGATTAACGCTCTATGGTATAAAATATCTGCATTTAGGAGTCATATTGTAGTCTGTTTAAAACCCTGTAGATTCTAATGGTGCTTTCATTCAGTGTCTTATTTTCACTTGCATTACGTGAAGTAAGGGCTTCTTAATGGTCTAATGTCCCATCAGTTGAGGCATTGAGAGATATTCTTGTTTATTAAGTACTTCATTGGTAATAGTTCAACCAATTGTTCACCAATTGTAGTATTCCACAATGAAGTCTTGCCGCAACAAATGGATGAAAAAAGTTAACTGTTTATGTTGTGTTGTGATAAAAAGCTTAAGTGGAGAATACCTAACAAAATTTCCTTCTGTGTAGGAGTTTGTATTTGGTTAATCAGAGAGCCTGAGAAACAAAAGCTTTGCTTCCAGTAATGGTCTAAGAAGAAAAGGAGAAGATGAGTGGACAGTTATATAAGACACCAGAGCTTGGAGTAAATCAGAGATCTCTCTTCATTTATCTCTTATCTCTTGGCAGAAGACTCCCAGATATGAATTGGCTATATTAAAAACTTTATTGCAGACAAGAATGACATATTAAACACAACTGATTGGTTATTTATATATGTATGTATTTATGTATTACGTTTTTATTCTCCAATTATAAACTGCCATTTGGTGCCTCACAGCAACAGAACACAATGTAGTAACATCAAGGAATATGTAAGATAAATACACGAAAAAGACCTGGTATCAGGCTCCCAACCCCTTTCAGAAAAACTTTCTATTGAGCATATTCTGTGAGGGAGATAATATTGGAGATCAATGAATTTCTGATGGGAGGCCAGTCCAAAGAGCTAGTCCCATCATAGAAAAATGTTTTTCATGATGAAACAACTCTCCTAACCTCCTGAAAATGGGCACAAACAATTGGACATACTTGGGAACTGGAGGGATATGGTCCTGTAGAAAACTTAATGCAAAGCTATAAAGGGCTCTACAAGTTAAAGTACCAATACTTTCAACCCAGAAAGTTATAAGCTTGTAAACTTATAAGAAGCCAATGCACAGGCCCTGAAACATAATATGTACCCATTAGCAAGCACCCATGAACATCAAGGTTACTGCCTTTTACACCTACTGAAGCTTCTTTAAAAGTAGCCGATGTAGAATACTTTATAGTAGCCCACTCATATGGTGATGAAAGCATAAACCTTTGCAGTCAGGTTTTTAATATCCCAAATAAGGCTGCAACTGGTATGCCTGTAGAGCCCAGGCAGTCAGATGGACAGCTAAAGCTTGCAAAGACCCAGTGTTCTCCATTTTGTTGCACAGCCTTTGGAGATGACTATTTTGTTCACTTTGTTCCTCTACTTTTCAGCCTGGAGTCAAAAATAGAGATTGGAGAGCAGAGGGAGAGTATAGTTTTAGCACCTAATTGCAGTCAACAAATCTGTTCCTCCCAGATTTTTATGTTCTGTTTATTTAAGTAATGTGGCTTTCTGGGGAGGGGAAAAAAGAGGGTTAAGCAAGGAAAAGGTTATAGGAAGCTCATTCTGACTCTGTCTTTTATGCAAGGGTTGGCTTCCCAAAGCCTAGCCAGAAGCAGGAGAGCTTTGCAGTCTCCTGATGGCCAGATGATCAGCTGTGGCTGATTGGTGCAGAAAGCTCTGAAAGCAGCTACCATTTCTGCAAGGAATTGTCAGGGCTCTGAAAATGGTGGCTGCTTCTGGGAGGCATAGGGAGCAGTCCTGTGTGCTGCAGGCCCGTCAGGGTAGGATGGGAGGAAAAGTGATGGAGGGGGCACTTCAGCATTCCCGTGATCTGTCGTAAGGGTGAATGATGGATGTGGTGGTACTGTAGCTGTTGTAACATTAAAACAGGATCA
The DNA here is from genome assembly GCF_964194415.1 of Vipera berus. Lineage (NCBI taxonomy): Eukaryota > Metazoa > Chordata > Lepidosauria > Squamata > Viperidae > Vipera > Vipera berus. Next base: position 54,009,124 of record NC_138207.1, read on the forward strand.
TATGTAGTTTTGGTGTTGGTCATAACTTTGAACCATCGTTAAGTGGCCTGTCATTTCTCGAGGACTGCTATACATCATTTTCTTCTGTCAGGAGGAGCATATAACCAATATTCTTTGTTACCAGGCAAAGGATAAGACACATCAGACTCAGTAAAAGAGAATATTTTTAGCACAGGGTTGAAATGAAGGGGCCTTAGTGCTTTCTGAGCTTGGTTATTGCAGAGCTTTCATTACCCCAAACTAGTTTATAGTGCACTGGGCATATGAGAGGTGAAGGGAAAATGTATTCAGATCTTCCAAACTCTATTACTATAGCATACATCTATAACTATAGTTGCAATCAAACCTGTGGCCTCCTTTTCTTGGTGTGGCCTTGGTGTACCTTGAAGGGCTGACATCAATCTTGAAAGCATCATTGTGTTTTCCCTTTTCTCCCTCAGAAGTTATAAACAGCCAGCTGAATTTCTTCCTAGTGGTTTCTTTCTTACAGAACACTCCACCACTTCCCATGCACTGATGGTGTTACTTAGCCTGGTAATAAAACATTTGCAGGAAGAGAACTAAGTTTGGAGAATACTAAGAACCCAATAATTCAACTCTGAGTTACGTGCTGTCTGTCCTCCATTATATATCTCAACAAAGAATTTAATCAAGCTCTCTTTAACATACTGATAGGAGAGCTTCCTGAAGGACAGATTGCATTACAATTAAGTGGATACAGATACTTTTCAAATACTTGCAAGAATTCCAGATAGAAGAATCCTTTATCTTCTCACTCCAAAATGAAGGACATGAAGGAATAATGGATTTAAATTACAAGAAAACAAATTTCAGTTGAATGTTGGAAAATTTTCCTAACTGTAAAACCAGTTTGACAGTGGGACCAATTATCTAGGGAGATGGTGGTTCCCGTATACAATATGTTTTGAAATGGACAATCAACTGACTGGGATCCTGCAATTTGAATTAAGCAGAAGGTTGGACTGAACTGTCTAATCAGTTTAGGAGAAATTGAACCATATAACATAATCAGCTAAAATTCAGTGGTATATCCAAAGTCATGGAAAGTGTATTCTTTTGCACAAGAAAATATTTAATTTCTTCTTTTTCTGTACTTACGACAGAAAACAGTTACATCTAAAACTCATCATGATGAAGAGATCTCATAAAGAATATGAAGGACAATTTAACTATCTTAATTAATAATTAACCTCTGGGGTTATAGATGTTTTAATCAAGATTCCTGAGAGACAATTTAAGATTAAGCTCATATTTTTTTTCTTAAAGATTCACCAGTCCTGCACTGACTTTTTTTCTGGGTCTTAAAGATTCTTGGTGTGTGCCAAGCTACTGAATTATTGAGGAAAAAAATAATAAATTTAAAAAAGAAAGTGAAGTTTGTTAAGTCATATTGCACTCATCCAAAAATATTCCCTACTGTAAATTTCTTTTAGATGATACTAAACATTTCAATGACTTGGATCATGTACGTATCATTCTGTCATCATCTTTTTAAACTATGACTTGTTGAATAATTGAAATGATTTCACTGCTCCTTTTAGAGTAAAACATAAACAGTGGCTTCCAAACTGCAAAAGCTGAGTCTATGTATCACGAACAAATCATAACATTTGTGGCACAGTGGTTAGAATGTAGTATTGCAGGCAAAGTCTGCCCACAGCTGGGACTTCAATTCTAATGGGACTTGAGGTTGACTCAATCTTCCATTCTTCCAAAGTCAGAAAAATGAGGAACAAGATTGTTGGGGGCAATTGTTGGGGGCTGATATTGTAAATATTACAATATTGTGAACCGCTCAGAGAGTGCTGTAAAGGAGTATGGTGCGGTATATAAATCTATTGCTATTGCTCCGTAGCATTATTTTTTAACCCAGACAATGCTAATGGGAGATTTGGTTCCACTAAAAACTCAGGGGTGGCAAAATGTACCCAATTGATTGATTTTGTTTTGTGGTTTTGCTTTTTGTTTTTTATAAAAACTGGTTGAATACAGAAAGTGGAGGATGAATAAAGGCCAAGGAAATGGTGAAAAGTAGTTCCTCTGCTTTGGAACATTTTAAAATATAATCAGCAATATAATCAGCAAAATAAAGCAATGCAGTTTCTGAATACACGATTTAGTGTTGGAAATTATGCTCCCAATTGCCATCATAACCTGCGGACTACCTGTATCTGCCTAGTGATTTGATAATTCCTTGTACATTTGTATAGACAAGGAAGAATTAGAAAAAGTAAGTGGTAAGGAGAGTGCTTTCTTTATAATATTCTTCGTGATATAGACACCTGCCTGATCAGTTTTTTCCTCTGACTACATTATTAATCTCCCTGGTCCAGTGGAATTTTGTTTCTGAGTTTTGTCCAAGCAAATATTCTGTTGAATCTTGACTACAGTTTTTTATGAGATTCCTATGAGATTTCATGAGATCTCTTTAGACAAATAGGTAAACTGTTTCTTAAGGGCTACAGCAAAAATACCGGTAAATATTTTTTTTTAAAATAACTAAAAATCCAGCTGCCTATCTAAAGAACTACTTCACTGTGACTATTCTGCTCACTTTTGAAACTCAGGAGTATCTGAGTGTCATTATCAGTTTATATACACTAAAACAAGAAAGAAGGACTTTCTTGGTGTCACGAAGGCCTACAGAGCTGTCAGAATAGATAAATTAGTGCATGTGACAGAAGAATAGCAAAATAATAAAAACAAGAAGTAACTATATGTTCACATCAGTTCTTTTTTTAAAAAACAAAACAAAAACCTTTTACTGGAGTTTAGTCTCTTTCTCAAAGTCAATGATTCAAATTTGGACTGTGTATGCAAAGAAGAAGATTTATTTTTAAAAGAGAAAATTTTAATATTAAAGAATTAGGAAGATATCCTTTTATCTTGGTTTTTAAATAAGAACACTAGATGGCACTGTTTGTTTGCAAAGTGAGTTAAGAGCTTGGGTTTTTTTTGTGTGCACTGTAGTAAATGAAATTATTATTTCATGAATAAAATATTTCTGGTGGGATTTGCATTTCTATATTGGCTGAAGATACTGTGTTGAATGTTTTATTAACTAGCCCAGTGCAACTGTCAGCCTATTAAAAAGAGATCCAATGGACCCTGTTTAGCTAAATAAACTAAGTAAATCCAATTCGTCAAATTGTGTTCCTGGCTGTTTATTTTCCATTCTTTTGATGTACAGTTTATTTTAAGTTAGAGCCACACATATTTAAAAATTAATGGGAAAATATAATTTAGTATTTGGAACGTGAAGAGACTAATTGTCCCAGAAAAAAAAAGAATAGCTTTTCTTCTAAGGTGAAATTGTTTTGAAGAAATGAACTTCTATTGTGAGTTGATTATGTATCCTATGCTATAATCAGTTTAGAAAAGAAACAATTAACTTTCAGAAAAATCAGATAGATAGATACTGGAAATCACAGCATATAGTTAAACATTGTTGCAAAACTTAGTATCTTAAAAAAAATCTCCATATACTTTGCAAAATGATGGGGTGGTTTACTTAAAAAATGTTAACAATTGAATCATTGAATCAATTCATAATTTTAAGAATATAATTACAGATTTGGATGAATCTTTACTTTGTTTGCTCTCACAACAATCCAGTTATATTACTATTCTCATTTTAATATAAGAATTTAAAAAATAGAAGTTTTCTTCCAGTGGACTTTGTCTCTTGAAGGCTTCGTGGGGATATCCAGGCAGTTTCCTTGACAATTTTCTTGGAATTGGTTTGCCATTACCTTTTTCTGGGATGATTTCCCTGTTTAGCCTGTAGCCCTGGAATATAATCACATTTAAATCATTCCCATGTTTAGGAATGCAGAACTCATATACATCTAAATTGTTGCCAGCAAATTTAGTTTTCTATGCAGACAAGAAAACACTAGTTTGGTACTTATAAAAATGTGTAATATATTAGCTTTTGGAACTAACCAATGAGGTTTAGAACTAACTCATTCTCTTTGCCATACTGCAAAGAGAATAATTTCATGGCCATAGTTAGTTATCTAGTTGTTTTATCCCATTTGAATATTAATTGACATATTAAAACTGCAGTGACTTTTGCTTATTTCTTTGTGAAGTTTGATTTCAAACTTGAGGGGAAAGAAAAGTCATATCATTAGTTCTTTGTGCTTTTGATTCAGATTCATTACTATTATTTGTCTAATGCTGGTGTCAATTTGAACATGCTTGTTTAGATAGCATAATGTCGGTGAGAATTGATATAATCATATGCATGGAGTTACTGAATCACATAGCTTGTTGGATTAAAATGTGATCAAAATCTTTTATGGGAAGAGCTCACATTTTGAAATTACAGTGTAAAGGAGCAAAAATAACATTAGTTTGTATAAATTAGATCAATTTGTCTGTCAATTGATAAACAAGATCATTGCCTAATCAAATTTCTGTTGAAACTAAAACAATGCACTGAGGGCAATAATTTTGCAGGGCAAGGATAATTAAAACTACTCACAAAATTCTCCCCCCCCCCAATTGGCCCAGTTATAAGTGATAATTTTATGACTGATGAGGAAGGATTCTTTCTTTTTTATTGTTTGTGTGTGTTTAATTTGAGTCAACAAAATGAATGGAATACACTTTTGAATCACATTTCACTTTTGAATCACATTAGCAACGAATGTTTTTATAGACTAAAGATTTGAGGAAATGGTGAGAAAACATATTTAAAATATATATAGTATAAGAACTACATTGTACATTTGATCTTGCTCTTTCTACCTTGATTTTGTCTATCCACTTTGTGTATGATGTACTTGGTTATCTTGACATCTTTAAAATCCGACTCTGAGGAGTTTTTATTTATTTATTTTTCACATTTATATAGTCACCCATCTCACAGAAAGCAACTCTGGGCGATGTAGAACAACCAATAAAACAAATATACAATAATTATAAAAATATAAAAGTATTATTAAAATAAGTATTAAAAATTAAAAGTGTACATACCACATGGATAGAGTAAGAGAATGTCTCTGGTTCACTGAGGCCCCAGGCCTGGTGATGCAGCCAAGTCTTGAGGTGGGGTTCCCAAATGAAAACAAGGATGGAGCCAACCTGACTTCAGTGAAGAGTTAAAGTATATTGTCTGGTATTTGTTTATTGTATTTTAATTGGGTTTAACATAAAAAATACTGATTTTAGTTACATGCATCCTTCATATTCTGAATTTTAAGCAGAATTTGTAAAATTGTAATTTTAATATTATTATTTCGACATAGTGCCTTCTACTTAAGACATCCAGATACACCAGCAAAGGAGAAATAATGTGCTAGTATTCTGTTCTGCTTGTTCTGTATATTAGTTATTTGAGATGGAAATTTAAAACATGTGCATTCTAACTGATTTACATGCTGTATTTCCTGATATATAGTTAGAATTACATGCTATGCTACTGTTTCTACTGGTACATTTGCTCTAATGGTTGAATTTATCTTTCTTGTGGAACACACACATATATATATATATATATATATATATATATATATATATATATATATATATATATATATATATATATATATATATATATATATATATATATATATGTATATATATATATGTATATATATATATATATATAGACTACTTTTGACCAATGCATCCCAGAAAACATTGTCCCATGTTATTTCATTATAACATACTTGTCAAATTAAAATGAGAGACTGTAAATTCACTGAGGGGTAACCAGTTTCATGATTGGGTCAAAGTTAAAACAAAATTATATCAAGTAAGAATTACTTTTCTAAATTCAGCAATCCAAAATCTACAGTATATTGTGATTTGTGAAATCCAATGTTGTGCAAGCAATCTTCTGTAAACACAAAAAGATTTTTCTCTTTTGTCTTCTATCTTACAACTGTGGGTGTTCCCTAAACTTCTTCCAATCATTCAGAGGTAATTTACAGACCACTAGTCTTAGGAAAGAAGAAAAAAAACCTTTTCCCTTTGGTCACTGTCCCTTATGCAGTGTTTTTTGTCAGCTAAGTATTGATGGACATCGCTTGGTATACTTAATGATTGAGATGTCCTCTCATACTGGTCTCAGAAGAGGTTTTTTAAATTAGACTTATGCAATCTATAATGTATATAGGTTTTTCTTGTATCACTATATAATTACAACTTTGCTATAATTCCTTTGCCCCTCTATTGTACTAGGTTATGTAAGCATTTGGATTACTAATAATTACTTCTCCAACACAATCTTTGTTGCTACTTTTACTCAGCTAAGGCTGTCCTTATACATCACGGGTGTCAAACTCGCCACGTCACGTGACATGTCGCGATGTAGCGTGACTTTTTTGCATTGTCGGAGCTGGGGTGGTGTGATTCAGGGTCAGCCTGTGGGTTCGGCAGTTGGGTCGGACGATTCAGAGGAGGAGGAGGAGGGGTTTGGAGAGCCTGCAGAGGACAGTTCTGAGGCTTCGCAGAGCTCTCAGCCAGGCCCCTCCCATCTGGTTACTATGCAGACCCAGCTGTGTGAGCCTGACAGCGTGGATGAAGATGACCCACAGCTGGCCCTGTTCAAGGACGCCCGACGCAGGAGGCAGTCAATCAGGAGTAAACAGAGGAAGGCAATGGGGCACCTCGGAAGGAGGCAGAGAGAAGCCACGCCTTGAACTGTTTAAAAGGGGAATGTGTGGGAGGGCTGGTTTGCTGAAGGCAACCGTTTGAATAGCTCCTGTTTTAGTGGTTCGTATTTTGTTTTGCTCAGTTTGCCCTGTTGTGGATCTGTTTTGTGTAAATAAATTTGGCGAGCTTACTTCCAGCCTTTTGCCTTTTGTAAAGGGGTTGTCCCTGGCTTTTCTGCAGGGCCGGTAGTAGGCTGGAACAGAACAGGTGGGCACGGCCTCCAGATGATGCAACCGGCCTGCGGGCCGGCAGTTTGACACCCCTGTTATACATTATCATTTTAGCCATTGCCTATCCACTGCAGGATGAAGGCCTTTCCAACCAATATGGTCCTGAGCTTTCTGTTGCCAGTTAGGCTTCTGTTGCCAATTAGGTTTCGATCCATCTTGTTCTAGGTCTCTTTAGTGGATATTTTTTTTATCAAGTGGGATCCTTTCTATTACTGCCTTGGTCCACCTGTCATCAATTCTTCTTGCTATGTGACCAGCCCATTTCCATTTCAGTCCTTTTACTCTCTTGATGATATCTAGCATGGGTGTTGTCATTGTGCTATACACATATGGTACTCAGATTTGGGGCATGTATGTTATCCTGTGTTATATAAACTGTCTACCAAGATAAACTATATGGTGGAAGCTTATGCTTCCTTGGATAAAATGAAATGAATTATGAAAGGAGTGAAATCTAATACAGTGTATTTCAAGGTAGTTTCTCTTCATAAACTTCAATGTTAGCTGTATGAACTCACTGTATGTTATTTCTGAAATACTATGCCTAGAAATGAGTTATAATTTACAGTATATTTCATTATTTAAATTATTTTAAACACATTAATTGTTAAAATACATTCCTGAGCAGGGAACAAAATAACTGTAAGTGCATGCTATTATGTATCAATTTAATATCTGGCTTTATAACTGAAAATGGTAGTTTTCAAACTAAAAATAACATAGCTTTAATTTAAATACAACCACAGCATAACACATGAAGGTGAATGTTTTAACTGAAGACCAGTATTATTGTTTATGAAAACGTGGAAGTGGATTTCTCATTTTTAATATGTTCAAGAATAAACCATATCTTCCTATTTTGTTTTCAGAGTTATTTCTTATTTGACCATTATCCTTTTCCTTGGTAACTGAAGTACTTGGTTTTTCTTCACTATGAGCCCAAACAGGAAAACATGTAACTTATCTATTGACAAAAAAGTAGATAAATCTAATTTCATGTGGAAATTGCAGAATATTTTAATAACTTTTGGACATTTTCCTGTAGTCTTTATTTACCTTATCAATACCTGTGTTGACATATGACTGTCATCTCTTTAAATTAAACTAAACCAATAAATTATACATGTTTGTTTACACCTGATGAAAGCTGACGTTTTGGAGAAGTGTTAAAATATACTGACAGTTCTTGTTCCTAAGCTCTTTTGGTAAATATGTAGATGACATCTTTAAATATTGTTTGTATATGGGCTGATAGGCAGGAAGTCTTGACATTGTAACAAATGCAAATGCCAACCCCATAATTTACCATTCCACTGCTGGAAGAGATGTTACTTTTAAATTACATGCTTCAAAAACTTTTAAAAGTTTTTTAAGCTGTTATTGATTTTTCATGTGTATAGAAAATAGTGCAGAAACAAGAACAAATTTACACTTAAGAGCAACTCTTTAGGACTCCTATTTAAATCACTGTAGTACTTCAATATTACCCCCTCTCCATCTAATTCTGCTTACTTATCTGAAATATCTTCTTCTGTTTTGTTCAGTGGATCTGTGCTTTCTGGAAATGTGTACTTTAGAACTACAAACATGCAAGGGTCTCTCTGTCTCTCTCTCTCTCTCTGGATTGTGGTGGAGAAGTTTTCTGAGCAAACTATAACTGTAAAATTGTACTAAGTGTCCTAAATCCACTAATTATGAACTTATTGTCATGATGTGTTTCTTGAAGGATACACTCTATATCTACTTGGGAAGAAGCTATTCCACCCCCCATCTATGCTGTGGCTTGGCTTGAGCTTCCCTATTTGCCACATTTTATACCTACCCACTAAGATATAAATTACCCACTAAGGTATATATTTATACCTTAAATAATCAATGACTCTAATAAAATCAGTTGCCATGTGCTCTTGTGCTGAAACAACACTGTTCCACTCTTAAATTAATAATTATTTATCATATGGCATACAATGTCAGGGAAATCTACACATGCTAGACACACAATGCAGTCCTGACAACCTAGAACGCTAGTTCATTCTGTTCAGCACTTACCGTATATACTTGAGTATAAGCCGAATTTTTCAGCCCACTTTTTGGGCTGAAAAATTCCACTTCGGCTTATACTCCAGTCAACAAAAAAAACTTACCGAGGACTTGTGCGCGGCCGAGGCTTTGGTGCTTCCGGGATCGCCCGCACCTCTCCCAAGCCACCGCCGTCCGAGACCTGCCGAAGTTTGGGGAGGTTTGGGGAGGTGCGCGCGCACCTCCCCAAACTCCGCGCCTTGCCTGCCTGCTTCTTTCCGCAGCGGAAAGAAGCAGGCAGGCAGGGCGCGGAGGAACGGAGACTTGCCGACGTTTGGGGAGGTTTGGGCGCCTCCCCAAACGTCCCCAAACCTCGGCAGGTCTCCGTTCCTGTTTGGGGAGGTTTGGGCGCCTCCCCAAACCTCCCCAAACCTCGGCAGGTCTCCGTTCCTCCGCGCAGACCTGCCGACCTTTGGGGAGGTTTGGGCGCCTCCCCAAACGTCCCCAAACCTCGGCAGGTCTCCGTTCCTGTTTGGGGAGGTTTGGGCGCCTCCCCAAACGTCCCCAAACCTCGGCAGGTCTCCGTTCCTCCGCGCAGACCTGCCGACCTTTGGGGAGGTTTGGGCGCCTCCCCAAACCTCCCCAAACCTCGGCAGGTCTCCGTTCTTCCTGCCGACCTTTGGGGAGGTTTGGGCGCCTCCCCAAACCTCCCCAAACGTCGGCAGGTCTGCGCGGAGGAACGGAGACCTGCCGAGGTTTGGGGAGGTTTGGGGAGGCGCCCAAACCTCCCCAAACAGGAACGGAGACCTGCCGAGGTTTGGGGAGGTTTGGGGAGGCGCCCAAACCTCCCCAAAGGTCGGCAGGTCTGCGCGGAGGAACGGAGACCTGCCGAGGTTTGGGGACGTTTGGGGAGGCGCCCAAACCTCCCCAAACAGGAACGGAGACCTGCCGAGGTTTGGGGACGTTTGGGGAGGCGCCCAAACCTCCCCAAAGGTCGGCAGGTCTGCGCGGAGGAACGGAGACCTGCCGAGGTTTGGGGAGGCGCCCAAACCTCCCCAAACAGGAACGGAGACCTGCCGAGGTTTGGGGAGGTTTGGGGAGGCGCCCAAACCTCCCCAAACAGGAACGGAGACCTGCCGAGGTTTGGGGAGGTTTGGGGAGGCGCCCAAACCTCCCCAAACGTCGGCAGGTCTGCGCGGAGGAACGGAGACCTGCCGAGGTTTGGGGAGGTTTGGGGAGGCGCCCAAACCTCCCCAAACAGGAACGGAGACCTGCCGAGGTTTGGGGACGTTTGGGGAGGCGCCCAAACCTCCCCAAAGGTCGGCAGGTCTGCGCGGAGGAACGGAGACCTGCCGAGGTTTGGGGAGGTTTGGGGAGGCGCCCAAACCTCCCCAAACAGGAACGGAGACCTGCCGAGGTTTGGGGACGTTTGGGGAGGCGCCCAAACCTCCCCAAAGGTCGGCAGGTCTGCGCGGAGGAACGGAGACCTGCCGAGGTTTGGGGAGGTTTGGGGAGGCGCCCAAACCTCCCCAAACAGGAACGGAGACCTGCCGAGGTTTGGGGAGGTTTGGGGAGGCGCCCAAACCTCCCCAAACGTCGGCAGGTCTGCGCGGAGGAACGGAGACCTGCCGAGGTTTGGGGAGGTTTGGGGAGGCGCCCAAACCTCCCCAAACAGGAACGGAGACCTGCCGAGGTTTGGGGACGTTTGGGGAGGCGCCCAAACCTCCCCAAAGGTCGGCAGGTCTGCGCGGAGGAACGGAGACCTGCCGAGGTTTGGGGAGGCGCCCAAACCTCCCCAAAGGTCGGCAGGAGGAACGGAGACTTGCCGAGGTTTGGGGAGGTTTGGGGAGGCGCCCAAACCTCCCCAAAGGTCGGCAGGAGGAACGGAGACCTGCCGAGGTTTGGGGAGGTTTGGGGAGGCGCCCAAACCTCCCCAAAGGTCGGCAGGAGGAACGGAGACCTGCCGAGGTTTGGGGAGGTTTGGGGAGGCGCCCAAACCTCCCCAAAGGTCGGCAGGAGGAACGGAGACCTGCCGACGAGCCGCGGCCACACAGGGTATTCCTGTGTATTCAGGCTTGCAGAACGGCGGATCGGCTTATACTCGAGTCAATAACTTTTTCCAGTTTTGGGGGGTGAAATTGGGGGTCTCGGCTTATACTCGAGTCGGCTTATACTCAAGTATATACGGTATACACCTATTCTTGATTGCACCACAGCGGGTGAAATAGTTTTTTTTACCAGCTAAGGAGAGAAGCAACCTAGAACTAATAAGAAGTTTCCTGACATAACAATTAATCAGTGGAACAACTTGCCTCCAGAAGTTATGAATGTTCTAACACTGGAAGTTTTTAAGAAGAGACTGGACAACCATTTGTCTGAAATGGTATAAGGTTTCCTTCCTGAGCAGTGGGTTCAATTAGAAAACCTCAAAGGTCCCTTCCAACTCTGTCTATTCTATTCCTATTCTATTCCTGTTGTAATTCTATCCTATCCTATCCTATCCTATCCTATCCTATCCTATCCTATCCTATCCTATCCTATCCTATCCTATCCTATCATTTCCCATTCCCATTCCATTCTCTTGGGTTGCTGGCTCTCCCGGGCTCCTCCGTTGGTCTCGCCTCACCTTGTGTCGCAATGCCTTGCCTCCAGTATGGTTTCTGCTCTCTGTACACATGAACACAGCTAGTTTTGTTCCCACTGAAATGGTACCCATTTATCTACTCACAATCTTGCATGCTTTTGAACTTCTGCATGGGCAGAAGCTATGGGAATTCACTCTGTCTCACAGAGGCTGGCTTGAACCGCTGGCGTGCAGACCATTTCGGGCTGGCAGTTCCAACATCATTATTCTGCAGTACCGTATCCCATTAAATTAATGATAATATGGTAAATCTTTTTGGACCTGACATAAATAAATTTAAGTAGTCATTCTTCTGCAATAGGAAGTATAAGTGATTTCCAGTAGGGAATCTAGAGTATCCTTGTAGCAATTACTGTGCAGTGTTAGCTAAAGTATGCTTTATGGGAATATAAAGTTTAGTAATAATAATTATCAGGTTGAAAAAAAATTCAACTTATAGAAGTTTTCCATTTTCCAAAATTGTTGAACTTTACATTTTCAACATTTTTTAGAGAAGGAACTGTTCAATCAATACTAGACCAATTTATTTAATCATCAACTATTTTCTTGTTTACTTTCTGAGCAATATTTCATCAAACATTTGTAAAAAAGCCAGCAAATGCTCCAATTTCTTTCCTTGGGAAAAAGACCCCAAACATTTAAATATTTTAAACAATATAATCCTTAATTCTGCTCAGCAAAATTTTGCTATGCATGTGATTATGGCCATATGTAATATCCTGAACTGAGATTGAGACTCCTAATCACATTGCAAGCAGGTGGGTGTTTTCTATTCCCTGATTTTATCTGTTTGAATTTATTGAGTGGTATTACTGATTTTGTAGCAATTATTTTACTTTTGCATGGTCTCTATTTTTTTGTATAGTTTATTAGCCAGAGCCTATCATCTATTGTCACATGGATTGGTACTACTCTATTCTTATTTTTGACTTTAAAGTATCTTTATAAACAGTATTATTAATTGTCTTAAAGGGATAATTTAATAAAACATTTCATTTACTATGTAAAGAAAACATTTTTTATATAACTAGAAATTGGCTTTTAATTTTTACTTTTAATTTTTACTTATACCGCATTTACTCATATCAAACTTAGCTTCTGAAATGGAAAAATTTCATTCCTCCTTATTCAAAATCTGCAAGTACTAATACTAATTTACTTTCAAAATGTTAGTTGTTTTAGCATATTATCTAATACTGTACTCCTGTTGCTTAGTACTATTGTTTGCCTTTATGAATTTGCTCTTAACTTCCAGTCTCAAATGCTCAATTCCTTTATGATCTGAGATGTAAAAGGTAAAGGTTCCCCCGCACATGCGTGTTAATCGTTTCCGACTCTAGGGGCCGGTGCTCATCTCCGTTTCAAAGCCAAAGAGCCAGCGCTTGTCCGAGGACGTCTCCGTGGTCACGTGGACAGCATGATTAGACGCCAAAGGCGCACAGAACGCTGTTACCTTCCCACCGTAGTGGTCCCTATTTTTCTACTTGCATTTTTACGTGCTTTCGAACTGCTAGGTTGGCAGAAGCTGGGACGAGTAACAGGTGCTCACTCTGTTACGCGGCACTCAGGATTCAACCCGCCAAACTGCCGACCATCTGATCGACAAGCTCAGTGTCCTAAGCCACTGAGCCACCACGTCCCTTCTTGATCTGAGATGAGTAGGATACAAAAGAAAACATTATAGTTTAGCAAATTGCACCAAAAGATACAGGAACTAATAGAACTATATGTGGAGAAAATGCCAGTGGGATGTTTTACGAGGTGGAATAGTGCAGCTATTAGAGCAGGGGTGTCAAACTGCTGACCCGGATGCGTCATGGCAAAACTGCGCCCAACCCATTGCCGGCAATGGGGAAAAAATTGTGATACGTCGTGACACGTCATGTGACGTTGCAAGTTTGACACCCCTGTAATAGAGAGAGACTCAGTGCTGTCTAGCCATAAGATACTGAATGAACCTTTATTGTGAAAGTACAACCATGTATACATTGAGATTGGCTGAGCCTCCCTTCATGCCCCCCCACAACTCAAAGTGACAACAAATCCTCCATCTTGTTACACCGTGTGAGCTATTTGCACAACACACCGGCCTCGCAAGTCAGTTACACATAAAATTATAAAATTATGTCCTGTTCAAGAGCCTGACAGCCCATGGATAGAGGCTGTTCTTCAGCCTGTTGATACGGCTGGCTATACTCCTATATCTCCTACCCGATGGTAGGAGAGTAAAGAGATACCGACCAGGGTGTGAGTCATCCCTAAGAATTTTCCTCACTCTTCCAAGGCAGCGAGCCCTGGTGATGTCATCCAGTGGTGTCAGGGGGCAGCCCACAATGTCTTGTGCTGTGCTCACCACACTCTGTAATAATTTCCTATTCGCAGCTGTCAGACCAGCATACCAAACCACAATACCATACGAGAGGACGCTCTCTATAGACCCCTCTCTATAGGGGGTCATTAGCCGTTGTTCTACCCTGTTCTTCCGCCAGACCCTGAGAAAGTGAAGTCTCTGTTGGGCCTTTCTGGTCACCTAGGTTGTATTAACTTTCCAGGTAAGATCTTCACAGAGGTAGACTCCCAGAAATTTAAAGGAGGAAACTCCACACAGCCCCCCCCGATGTAAAGTGGGGCAGGTTCCTCTTTCCTCCCGAAGTCTAGCACCATCTCTTTCGTCTTGCCAATGTTCAGGTGCAAGTTGTTCTTGGAACACCATATAGTTTTTGAACCTCCTCCCTGCTCTTTCATCTCCACCTGTAAAAAGACCCACTACAGTGGTGTCATCTGTGAACTTAATTATCGCAGTAGATGGGTCGGACGATACACAATCATATGTGTACAATGAGTACAGGTAGGGGCTAAGCACGCAGCCCTGTGGCGAGCCGGTGCAAAGCTTCAGGGGGCTGGATAAAACAGACCCAACCGTCACTGTTTGTAACCGGTCCCTGAAAAAGTCTTTAATCCAATCACAGATGGAGGGGGAAAAATTCAAGTCAGTCAGCTTTTCAGTGAGAGTCCTCAGCAAAATGGTGTTGAAAGACGAGCTGTAATCAACTAAAAGCATCCTGACATAGCTTTCAGGTTTCTCTAGATGGCTTGCTACAGAGTGTAGAGCAGTAGCTGTGGCATCGTCTGTCAACCTGTTCCTCCTGTAGGCAAATTGATGTTTATCGAAGTCCGATGGGAGGCATGTCCTGAGATGTTGGAGAACCAGTCTTTCCAAGCATTTCATCACTACAGACATTAATGCAACAGGTCTGTAGTCATTCAGGCACTCAACTGCTGTTTTCTTTGGGACTGGGATAATGGTAGCTGCTTTCAAGCATGATGATACACATGCCGTTTGCAAGGAGATGTTAAAGTTCCTTGTCAGGACCCCTGCTAATGTCGGCACAGTTCTTAACCACTATCCCCAGCACCCCATCTGGGCCTGCAGCTTTGCTGGGATTCACAGCCTTCAATACAGCTCTCACTTGGTGTTCACTCAGGGTGAGTGGCTGAGAATCAGAAGGCCGGCCAGCAGAGGCTACGGGGTCTGGTCTTTTCACCTCGTAGCGAGTGAAGAAGATATTCAGCTCCTCTGCCAACGAGGCATTGGTATTAACCGTGTTCCTCGTATTGCCCTTGTAATAAAATATAAATAATCAAATTGCTTTTCAGTAATCTCATTCTTGTGGGACGCAATGGCTCAGTGGGTTAGGACGCTGAGCTTGTCGATCAGAAGGTCGGCAGTTTGGCAGGTCAAATCCCAAGTGCCGCGTAACAGAGTGAGCGCCTGTTACTCGTCCCAGCTTCTGCCAACCTAGCAGTTCGAAAGCACGTAAAAATGCAAGTAGAAAAATAGGAACTGCTACGTTGGGAAGGTAACAGCGTTCCGTGCGCCTTTGGCGTCTAGTCATGCCGGCCACATGACCACGGAGATGTCCTCGGACAAGCGCTGGCTCTTCGGCTTTGAAACAGAGATGAGCACCAGCCCCTAGAGTTGGAAACGACTAGCATGCATGTGCTTTACCTTTACCTTTACCTTTAATCTCATTCTAGAATCCTCTATGGTTTTTACAGTTGTTGAATTCAGAAATTCAAGTTACATGCACCTTTTGCCTGAGGTTTTGTCATCTAACATTGTCCTATATAAATTTTTAATCAGTTCTATTTCTTTTTTAGGAATGTTGGTTGCTTAGGTTTTCTTAATTGCTTATTTGTTCCTCAGCAGAATAGTTATTTACTTAAATGATAAGAGGTTTGTATTTCCATTGAACTACTTATTCACTGGGGACATTTAAATAAAATTGTAAAATTATAATCAAAAATACAAACAATAAATGGTTTAACTAGCTGAAGGCATCTTTAGGTAAAATGAGTAGGGAAGATTCTGTTAATTAGAAGCAGTTTGTTATAAACCTTTTTTATTTTCTACATTAAACTCTGTTCCCAGCTGGAAGCTTATAGGTGCAGGAAATATAATTGTGAGATGATTAATTGCAAAAAGACAGATAATTAGAGTTCATATAGTATGTCAGATACAGCCCAACCAAAAGCTTGCCTACCTGTTCAAAGAGTAGGCTGAAATGGAAGTTGCATAGTGACTTACTAGAGGATATTATTGAAGTAAATATTCATAGGTTGACTGCTGTTAACAGGATGGGTATTGCTGAATATAATGTGTAAATTCTCTTTATTTTACTTCAGACCTTAGTTTTAATTGTTCTGCGTATGAATGATTGAAAGTAGTAAGTAGTAAACCAACCTTCTTAAAAAGATGTTTACACACACACACACACACAGACATTTTTACATATCTGCACAAACTGTTACAAAGACAATTTTAATTGTCTTTGGACTTGAATATCCTAGTACAATCTGCTTGATTTCCAAATAAAATAATTCTTATTTTGTAATTAATGTGTTTCAGTTTTTTTTACCATGCATGTATTACATTTTTATTGCTTTGCCCTGGTTTGCAGTTCGTCAAATAGCTTTGCTAATGGTGGCTCACTTTAAATCTCTTTTCAAAATATTTAATCATTAGATTGCAATGCTTAAATAACTTCTTGCTTTATGTAAATCAGTAGCTTTTGTTTAAATTGTTTCTTAGCCGTCAAACTCTTTGGTGTGCTTGTGGATGTTGTATTTTGAGATGATGCTTTATATTTTGGGATGTTATGAAATCTTCACCTTGCCCTTGCCCACATGAGAAGTATTCTGCCTTCATAAAGAGTTGCTAACCCATACAAACACTGGTTTACTAATGACCCAAATACAGCTTGTTTTGTTGTGTATGAGTTGCATTAAAATAATACACGATATTGTCATTAATGATATGCTCATTTTGATAATAGAGCTCAGTCTCTTAGCATGCAGTCCTTGGGGAGATGCTGCATTTTTTTAAACTAAGTATTGTTCTGGCTCCTTTCCTTGATTGGCCCAGAAATAGCAATCAGCTGGGGAACAGGATGACATGCCTCTTAGCAATCCCTTTTATCTTTGAGATGAGTATCAACATTGTATGCTTCCTAATGGAAGTGTAATTTAATGAAATCTATTGGGTAAACATACTTCAGATGTTCAAAGGAGGTGACAAAATTTTTGCTGGCAGCCAGGACCTGGCTGCTTTCCAGCTTGCCTTTAGCTACTATGCATATAGCGTAGAGAGCGGCATTTAAAATAGAAATACAAAGTATTATTTCTATTGTTGTCCTCTCCACTTATATTTATTTCTGTTAATTTTATTGTTTTATGATATTTTTTGGGCTAGCATCTTTTGACATGTAGCTATTCTGATGAAATCATAGATATATATGGTAACGTTTTAAATTTTTTTATTGTGATCAAAATCAAATACAGAAAACACTGTCTCATAATCTGGAATATTGCACTGAACTCAAGGGGAAATTGTTGGCTCAAAAAGTGCTATATAGATCACAGAAAAGAGGAGAAGAAAAATGACATTGCCTTGAGCCACTTGTCCTGTTAAAGAGAATAGGTTTCTCTGTAGACTTATGAAGTTAAATATCCTGATCTAAAGGTTATCAATAATAATTGCTGTTGCAGAATGTAATTTATCACAATGATAAATGCTTTAATGTTTGTTTTCATCAAGTCAGATGCTTGGTAAAAGAAGGCCAAAATGAATATCTTCACTTCGTCTTTTCATCTGATATAAGTAATATGAATAAAAATCCTCAAAGATCACAGCTATAATATTGTCAGTGTTATATTGGATGGGTTAGGGGTATTTTTACTTAGATGTTGAAAAACTGCTAACTGTACAGGAAACGGGTTCAAATCCTGGCTGGTACCTACTTTTATGTATGAGGGTTTTCGGCAAAGACTCACTAATGCCTACCTCATATATAAGAGTGACACAAACTAAGAGAGTCATACTGACTTTCACATAGATTAATAAGTCTATGTTAGATGTTGGGGAATCAGGACAATCTAGAACAAATGATACATGGGCAGGATAAGAGAACCTAGAATTGATGGAATGATAACAGTTGACCTAATGAGAGGGGATACAGGGAGTCCTCGACTTACAACCATTAGTTTAGCGATCAAAGTTACAATGGCACTGAAAAAAGTGAATATTTATGACTCTTTTTCAC
Organism: Vipera berus; assembly: GCF_964194415.1. Classification (NCBI taxonomy): domain Eukaryota; kingdom Metazoa; phylum Chordata; class Lepidosauria; order Squamata; family Viperidae; genus Vipera; species Vipera berus. The sequence goes on from NC_138207.1 coordinate 54,027,306, forward strand.
ATGACTGTTGCAGCATCTCCATGGTTACATGACCAAAAGTTGGGTGCTTGGTAGCTGGCATGTATTTATGATAGTTGCAGTGCCCCATGGTCATAAAACCTTTTGTGATCTTCTGACAAGCAAAGTGAAGGGGGAAGCCAGATTCACTTAATAACCTTGTTACTAAATTAACTGCAGTGATTCACTTAAGAGCAATGGCATAAAAGTTGTGAAATGGGGCAAAAATCACTTAACTATCTTGTATAGCCTTGGTGGAGCAGTGGGCTAATGCCTCCTTAAGTAACACCAGCTGCCTGCAATTAGTGCAGGTTCGCATCCCACCAGGCTCAAGGTTGACTCAGCCTTCCATCCTTCCGAGGTAGGTAAAATGAGGACCCAGATTGTTGGGGGCAATTAAGCTGACTTTGTAATAATGCCGCTTGGGGGGTGTATGAAAGCCCTAATAAGCAGGCATATACATAGAATGAAGGCTACTGCTAAGCTTGTAAGCCGTCCTGAGTCTTCGGAGAAGGGCGGGATATAAATGGAATTAAAATAAAAAATAAAAATAAAAATATAGCACCGGAAATTTTGGGCTCAATTGTGGTTGTAAGTTGAGGACTACATGCACATGAAATGTATGAGGGAACTATGGATAGTGGGAAAGGTTTACATTGATACAACTAAAATCAGCTAGTTACACAATGCTTCAACATAAAGAGGAAACTGCTGTCAAATCTTGAGGTAAACCATTTCATTTTTCATTTTATTAAATTTATATGCCGCCCTTCTCCCTGAGGACTCAGGGCGGCTCACAACAATAAAAATTAAAAAACATAGAGTAAAAAATTAAAAAGAGAATTAAACAATAAATACAAAATTACAAAACAATTTAACCCAGTAAAAGCCTAATTAAAAATCGTAGTCAGTCCAGGCCCGCTTGTTGGAACAACCACGTCTTCAGGTCACGGCGGAAGGTCAGGGGCCATCCGCAGCTCCGGAGGCAACTCATTCCAGAGGGTCGGCGCACCCACAGAGAAGGCTCTCCCCCTGGAGATCGCCAGCCGGCATTGCCTGGCCGATGGAACCCTGAGGAGGCTGACTCTGTGGGAGCGAACCGGGCGATGGGAGGTTGACAATGGCAGCAGGTGGTCTCGCAAGTACCTCGGGCCTAAGCCATGCAGGGCTTTAAAGGTTATTACCAGCACCTTGAATCGCACTCGGAGGGTAACCGGAAGCCAATGCAGCTCGCGCAGGAGTGGTGTAACATGGGAGTACCAAGATACTTCCATAAGCACCTGTGAGGCCGCATTTTGCACCAGTTGAAGCCTCCAGGTGCTCTTCAAGGACAGCCCCATGTAAAGAGCATTGCAGTAATCCAGGCGAGAAGTGACGAGGGCGTGGGTAACCGTGCATAGGGCATCTCGGTCCAAAAAGGGATGCAACTGGCGCACTAGGCGAACCTGTGCGAAGCCCCCCCTGGTCACAGCCGTTAGATGATTTTCCAAATTAAGCTGTGAATCCAGGAGGACACCCAGGTTGCGAGCCCTTTCTGAGGGGGGCAATACCTCCCCCCATCAAAAGAGATGGAACTTGGACAATACGAGATGCCGGTATCCACAGCCACTCGGTCTTGGAGGGGTTAAGCCTGAGCCTGTTCCTTCCCATCCAGACCCGCACTGCCTCCAGGCACCAGGACATCACGTCAAGGGCATCACTGGGTTGGCTCGGGGTGGAGATGAACAACTGGGTATCATCCGCATATTGGTGATAACTCAACCCAAAGACACGGCTTCTTATAGATGTTAAACAGGAGGGGGGAGAGAACTGACCCCTGAGGCACCCCACAAATGAGGGGCCTCGGGGTAGATCTCTGTCCTCCTGCCAATACAAACTGCGAGTGGCCCGAGAGGTAGGAGGAGAACCACCATAAAACAGTGCCTCCCACTCCCAACCCTTCGAGCCGTCATAGCAGGATACTGTGGTCGATGGTATCAAAAGCCGCTGAGAGGTCAAGTAGGACCAAGACAGAGGAACAGCCCCTGTCCCGGGCCCGCCAGAGATCATCCACCAGTGCGACCAATGCAGTTTCCGTGCTGTAGCCGGGCCTGAATCCAGACTGGTACGGGCCCAGATAGTCCGCTTCATCCAGGAATTGCGGGAGCTGATGCACCACAACACTCTCAACAACCTTCGCTACAAAGCAAAGGTTGGAGACAGGACGGTAGTTATTCAATGAGGCTGGGTCCAGAGCAGGCTTCTTGAGAAGGGGCCTCACCACCACCTCTTTTAAGGCGGAGGGGAAGACACCCTCCATCAAAGAAGCATTAACAACTGCCTGGAGCCAACCCCCTGTCACCTCTCAGGCGGCCGAAACCAGCCAGGAGGGACATGGGTCCAGTAAACAAGTTGTAGTGCTCAGTCTACGCATGATCCTGTCCACATCAACCAACCTCACATTACATCCCACACTCAAGAATACTTGAAGAATAACTGAATGTGTAGCCAATACTTGAAGCTGGAACATCACTGTCATTCCTTACATTACACAAAACAGCAGATGATATAATGCATAAGATCATTTATAAACTAGCTACAGTTAATCCTTGAGACCAGTTCCAAGCCTCATTGGAAAAGATAGTATGCTAGAAGATCCAGTGGTATCCTAATGACAATCTCTACTATCACCATAACACAAACTAGTGAACTGGTATATGATAAAAAAGATAAAAGATAAAAGTTGGGTGGGAGTTTCCGGTAATGTCGCTGCAAGATGGACTCTGGAGAATGATTCTCCTCTGCCCAAGTCCGATTTCGACCAGCTGGGGAGTCCGACAGGACTGAAAGTTGCCCTGTAGAGGCGACTGGCCAAAGTTTGCAGATCGTGGATCAGCAGTAGCTGGCCTGCTAGATCCAAAGGAGCCATCAGGACCAGCAGGAAGAAAGGCTGACCGCACCCATGTGGTCTGCCATTAGCAGCTGATCATCAGAGACAAAGAACTGCAAAGCGAAAGCAAACAGATCTGGGTGAGAATACTGCCCTTATTTCTCTGCAAGTGGAAATGCCAGTTCTGTGAAACAGCATTTTAACATCTCAACAGCTTCTCAGAACAAAGCCCTTAGGTCCAGGGAGAGGGAGGTATGTGTGTCCTCTTCTTACCCCTCCCTCCTGAAGTGGTTTAAGTTTCTGGCAAACTAAAATTGACTTACCATATGAAAGTGAAGCTGTCTGAGGCATAAAAGGAGGATAATTTAGATCCTCTTTGTCGATTCTTTGTTTGAATGTCATCAGAACTTTTACTTTTTAAACTTTCTTAAAATATGGTGGGAATGGACATCTAATGACATCTAGTGGCGAAAGAGAATTATACACAGTTTCCCCTCATTGGAACAAAACTTGGCTGTATGCCCAGACACTGCTTATCTTAGTGTCCTTGGAATTTTGAGTCTTGAAGATTCTGGTTGGGAAAGAAAGACTCTTTTTGGTTTGCCCTGTCTCACAGGATGGATTATAATTATAAATAAAAACAGTGTTTGGAGTCATTGGACTCCCCTGGATTACAAATACAGCTTGATCTGGAATTGTTATAAGCTGTCTCTGAAGGAATTAATACCAAGAAACCCCTTTGAACAGAACTCTGTGGATTATAAATTTTGGCATTTCCCTCCTCTTTTTTCTTTTTTTTACTCCTTTTTTGTTCTATTCTTCCTCCTTGCCCTGCTGATTTTTTTTACCATTTACTATTTTTATGGTTTACCTTTCCTCGTTATTAGGAGCTTATTGGATTATAAAATTTGACTTACTTGGTGGATTACAACATATGATTTAAAGATAAAATGAATGCCCCAAACCTCTCTAAAGTTGGAAAAAAGGATCTTCTGCTCCCTCCTCAGCTTCTGCAAGTCCAATCTATCAGAGATCAATTGCTACAATGCTTCAACAAGAGAAGATGGATACCTTCCAGAAAGATATGCAAACAGCTCTGCAAGCAATTCAAGAGACAATTGCTACTCATAAGGCGGTCACATCGAAAAACCATGAGGAGTTGAAAAGTGATTTTGATAAAATGAACCAAAAAATTAACAATATAGATTCTCAAATTGAAAAATTTAAACATATGATCACAGACAACTAACAAAGAATTCAAAAAATAGAAGATAAATCAACTGAGGTTGACCAGAAATTAGAAGTTTTAAAAGATAAAAACCAGAAATTGATGCAAATAAATGGAGAATTAGAAGATTCAATAGCCGTCATAGAAATGGAAAAGGCCTCATACTTTTTAAGATTTTTTTTTAATCCCATTTATATCCCGCCCTTCTCCGAAGACTCAGGGCGGCTTACAATTTAAGCACAAACCAATGTGCTTAGCAATAGCCTTCATTCTATGTATATGCCTGCTTATTAGGGCTTCCCCCCCCAAGCGGCATTATTACAAAGTCAGCTTATTGCCCCCAACAGTCTGGGTCCTCATTTTACCTACCTCAGAAGGATGGAAGGCTGAGTCAACCTTGAGTAGAAGATAAGGAAGAGGATCTCCTAGGCTTGATAACCGAACTACTGGCAGACACATTAGGAACTTGGAAATTGCAAATGGAAGATCTATCGAGTCAACTCAAACTATGCTAGAAGAAATAAAGTACCCAGGGAAGTGCATGTCAGATTTCTTAAAATATCTACAAGAGAAGAGATTTTGAGAAAAGTAAGAGATGAACCGTTGAAATACAAAGAAAAAGAAATTATGGTCCTCAAACAAATTCCTAGGAAAATAAGACAGTCTTGAAGAGAATATCAGTTCCTAACTAGGAAATTAACTGAAAAAGGAGTGAATTTCAGATGGCTGATTCAGGAAGGGATCCTAATGTATTGGGATATGAAAAGATATAGACTGGACACAACACTCAAAGCAATGGAATTCTTCGATAACCACAGAGCATTTCTGGAAAGAGGTGACCCTGAACCAAAGAAACCAGAAGAAATGGCAGTAGAAGGAGCGGCCAAACAAAGAGAGGAGGAAGAAATTAAAAATATATATGCAGAAGAAGGAGCAAGACCAAGAGACCAGAGACAGATAAGATGGACTAGAAGATTAAGATCTAGATATAACTGAAAGAGATGGAGGAGAGTGGGATTTTGTCAATAAATATTAATGGACTTAATTCACCTTCAAAAAGGAAAATCTTTACACAACTACAAAAATTAAAAATGGATATAATTTGTCTTCAAGAAACACATATTAAGAGACAACATTATAAATTGTTAGAACAACCGAAAATTGGTAAACTTTACTTCACATTAGCATCTCAAAAGAAAAGAGGAATAGCTCTAGATATTAAAGAAATTAACCCCAAACAAATCTATGCAGATGAAGAAGGGAGAATATTAATGGTGGAAATAATGATGGATCAAAAACAGATACTGATGGTAGCAATATACTCAACTAATGATAAACGAGCAATTTTATCAAAAACTATATAAAAAATATTGGATCTAAACTATCAAAATCTTTGTATAATGGGAGACTTTAATGCAATAGTAGATGGAACTTTGGACTACAAAAGCGCTAAACCAGGGAGAAAAGGAGGAAATATATTACCTAAAGCATTCTTTAAAATGATAGAAGAACTCTGCATTCAAGATGTGTGGAGAGAAAAAAACCCAAAGAAATTTCAATACGCATAAATCATGATCTAGAATTGATATGATATGGACATCTTTGGAACTGAAAACAATGATACAAGAAGTTGAGATAGAAACTAATGTTTGGGCAGACCATAACCCAATAAAGATGACTTGGAGAGGAACTAAGAAAAAATTAAGATGGTCCTTGAAGAAATCTATTGAAAGAAAAAGAATTCCTACAACTAGCAAAAAGGAAATGGATTTCTTCTTCCAAATAAACAAAGAAGAAACATTGTTTCAAAATGTGTGGGACACAGCTAAAGCATATTTCAGAGGGTTGGCTATATCGCTAAAAATTCACGGCTAAAGATTCACGGCTCAATTTTGAAGATCATATAGGAGCCGTGACCAGGGGGGCTTTTGCCCAGGTTCGCCTGGTGCGCCAGTTGCGACCCTATCTGGACCGAGGTGCCCTACGCACAGTCACTCATGCGCTCGTGATCTCCCGTCTAGACTACTGCAACGCTCCCTACATGGGGCTGCCCTTGAGGACCACTCGGAGGCTTCAGCTGGTGCAGAATGCGGCCGCGCGAGTTGTGATGGGGGTTTCCCGATACTCCCATGTAACACCTCTACTCCGTGAGCTGCATTGGCTTCCGGTTGCCCTCCGGGTGAGATTCAAGGTGCTGGTGATGACCTATAAAGCCCTGAATGGCTTGGGTCCGGGATATCTGAGGGAACACCTGCTGCCAGCATCAAGCTCCCTTCGTCCAGTGTGCTCCCACAGGGAGGGTCTTCTCAGGGTGCCGCCGATAAAAGACTGTCGGCGGATAACACCCAGGGGAAGGGCCTTCTCTGTGGGTGCACCTGCCCTCTGGAACCAGCTGCCCGTGGAGCTTAAGACTGCCCCCGACCTTCGCACATTTTGCCGGGACCTGAAGACCTGGCTCTTTGAGCTTTCCGGCCCAGGCTGAGAATTTTTAACTGGGGTTTTTAATTTTAGGGATGATTTAATCTTTTTTAATTTGTTTTTAACTTTTGTACTGGTTGTTTTAAATACCCTGTAAACCGCCCTGAGTCCTTCAGGAAAGGGCGGTATATAAATCTAATAAAATAAAATAAAATAAAATAAAATAAAATAAAAAGAATAAAGAAAAGAAACAACTACAGTTAAATTTGAAGGAAGAACTCAGAAAGCTAGAATCAGAATTACAAATAGATCCACAAAAGAAAACACTTAAAAAAACAAATGGAGATAATAAAGCATAAATTAAATTTAGCCAAGATGGAAATAATGGCTCAACAGATTAAAAGGACTAAACAGAATTTCTTTGAAAATGCCAATAAGCTGGGGAGATGGTTAGCATATAGACTGAAAAAAGAAAAAGAGAAAAAATTGATAAATAAGCTGCAAGATCCAAAAGGTGAATTACAGTTTCAAAATGATACAGTCAAAAAAAATATTAAAGATTACTATGAGACACTCTACAAGGCAGAGGAAATTCCGAAAGAGAAAATACAGCAGTACTTAGAAAAAGCAGACTTACCAAAAATTCTGGAGAACATCAGACACATACTAAATGGGAAAATATCAATGATGGAGATTATAGAGGTTATAAAAAGGCAAAAAAAGGATAAGACTCCAGGCCCAGATTTTTTACCTGCAGAACTTTATACATCACTACAAGATGTATTAAGTCCAATTTTGAAAGAACTGTGTAATGAAATTCTCCTGGAGGCTAAAATACCAAATACATGGACTGAAGCCAATATTACTTTAATACCTAAAGAAGACTCTGATTGGATACAAATAAAAAATTATAGACCGATATCATTATTAAATGTAGACTACAAAATCTTTGCTTCAATAATGGCAGAAAGACTAAAGAAATTTTTGATCGAATTTATTCATACAGATTAAAATGGGTTCTTACATAAAAGACAGATAAAAAATAATCTAAGAATGATTCTTGATGTGTTAGAGTATTATGAAATTCATTCAGGGAAACAGATGGCTTTAATATTCCTTGATGCACAAAAAGCATTTGACAACATAAACTGGCAATTTATGTTTCAGCAGCTTGCAGAAATGGACTTTGGAAAAAACTTTATAAATACAATCCAAACAATTTATTGTAAACAGACTGCCAAAATAATTGTAAATGGAGACTATGCCGAAAACCTCAATATTAAAAAGGGCACAAGACAGGGATGTGCACTATCTCTATTACAACTAACAAAACAAAACAACTAACAACAAAAAAACAAATCTTCAAATAGTTAAAAAAGTTAAGTACTTGGGAATTTATCTAACAGCAAGATGTGTAAGAGTAAAAGAAGATAACCACGTAAGACTGCTAAAACGAATAAAATTGGATTTGGAAAAGAGGAAAAACCTTCAACTGTTAATGTTGGGGAGAATAGCAACAGTGAAAATGAATATCTTACCAAAAAAACTCTTTTTATTTCAAAAGATTCCTGTAAGGCTGGGGAAATCCTTCTCTGATGAACTGAATATAATAATACTGAAATTTATCTGGCAAGGAAAAAAAGCGAGAATTAAAGTGAAAATGCTACAAGAAGCTAAAGACAGTGGAGGATTTGGACTCCCAGACTGGAGGTTATACTACCAAGCAACTATTTTAACATGGCTTACCTAGAGGGGCATGACCTACAAATTGGTTGGCATGCTTTTCTGTGGTACGGAAAGAATAAAATACATAGGTACTTTCAAAACCATTTTATAAGGAATGCACTTCTTTCAGAATGGGAAAAAGTAAAACAAAAATTTATATTAAGATACCTGAATAGCTTTCAACAATGGAAGCTTTTGCTTACCCAAATTTAATTAACTATGATAAAGTTGTGGCTTACAAATATATTTTGGATAATGAAGGAAAATTGAAAGACAGACAAGACTTACAAGAACAAGGTATTGACTTAGTGTGGTGGCCATATTTGCAAATTCAAACAAGATATGAAAAAGACGTAAAAACAACAGGATTTGATAAAGAACAGACAGAATTTGATCAGATACTGTTAAAACAGATGAAAAGTTGATCAAGAAACTATAGATTTCTGTTAAACTTAAAGATGGAGGAAGAACAAGTAAAAGAAACTGATAATATGGGCAAAGAATTTTGGATATAATATAAAATAAGAAGAGTGGCAAAAATTATGGGAAAGAAATATTAAATTAACTAAAGCAGCGCCATATAAAGAAAACTTATACAAAATGTTTACAGATGGCATATGACACCAGTGAGACTAGTGAAAATGTTTAAAAATACTTCAAACAATTGTTGGAAATGCAAACAAAGGCCAGGTACTTATTACCACATCTGGTGGACATGCCTTAAAGCAGGGGTAGGCAACCTCAGCTCTTTTATGACTCATGGACTTCAACTTCCAGAATTCCTGAGTCAGTGGTTCTGAGATCACGTCTGCCAGTTCCTAGGCTGGACAGGTGTTCACTTACCATTTTCTTGCCTATCTTAACTTGCGTTTCTATTCTGTTTTTTATGGCACTGGTTTTGGTAGGTTGGACTGTTTTTTTTTCCCTTTGTGTAAAGACAGATGCAAAAAACAAGTTAAATAGTTCTGCTTTCTCCCTGTTGCTTGTCACCTTCTTGCCACTTTCCCCCACTAATGAACCAATCATTTCCTTAACTTTTTTCTTGTTTTTTATATGTTGAAAGAAGCTTTTTTTGTTATTTTTGACTTTGGTCGCAAGCCTTAGTTCATTTTGAGCCTTAGCTTTCCTCACTTCATCTTTGCAGGCACGGGCTATTTGCTGATATTCTACCTTAGTTATGTGCCCCTTTTTCCACTTCTTATACTTGTCCTTTTTATCTTTCAATTTATCAGAGAGTTCTTTATGCAGCCATGCTGGTTTCTTCTTTGTTGGTATTGTGCTAGACTGGGCCTTTATTATCTCACTTTTCAAAATTTCCCAAGCTTCTTGAGTTGTTTTCCCCTTTAGGATTCTCATCCATGGAATTCTTCCCAAGGTCTCTGGGAAGTTGAAGTCCATGACTCATAAAAGAGCCGAGGTTGCCTATCCCTGCCCTAAAGCAAAAAGATTTTGGGCTAAAATACATCTATGGTTGGAGAAGATTACTAAAAAACAAATAGACCTCAAACCAGAATTGTTTTTGTTAGGAATAATAGGAGCCAAGTACAAGAAAGATTGTAGATATCTAATACTACATGTATTAACAGCAGCAAGAATTGTATTTGCCCAATATTGGAAAAATGAAAACTTACCAACTGAAGAAGTACTAATTAAGAAAATTCTAGAGTGCGCAGAAATGGATAGATTGAGTTTAGAGATTAAAGAGAAAGAAGACTCAGTGTACTTTGGAACATGGGATAACTTTTACCAATGGCTAGAAAAATGAGTCAGAGAGAAAGGAATGTGATATGTAATTTTAAATATATATTAGTAAGAAGAAGGCGACTGAGTGATTAATTAACATTGTTTATGATAATTAACTGTATCTATTACTGTTAGTTAAATACATGTACCCAGGCAATATGCTGTTTGCTAAATATTGAAAATGTTACCTGGGGAAACCCGATCCCCAACCCTAATCCTGAACCCATTTTATCCCTAACCCTATAAAAACCAATAAAATTTGTATGTGTGTGTGTGTGTGTGTGTGTGTGTGTGTGTGTATAAGTTTACCCTATCCACTTGTTTCTGACTCTTTGCTCATCTCTGTTTCTTATCTGAGGGAGGCACTGTTGTCTGAAGACATTTATGTGGTCATATGACCAGCATGACTATGCTCCAAGGGACATGGAATGTTGTTACCTTCCCATCAAAGTGGTACCTATTTATCTACTTGTAGTTGCATGCTTTTGAACTGCTAGGTGGAAAGGAGCTGGGGCAAGTAAAAGGAGTACTTAGGTCTTGAACCTGGGCTATCAACTTTCCAACTGATAAGCTCAACATCTTTAACTGCTGAGCCATCACACCCCCTATATATATGCTACAGCTGCTGTAATCCTGGAGATGCTTGGCTACACAATTAAGAAAAGCAGCAGAACATGTCATCTGTAGTAAATTATGTTGAAGACCAAAATCAACTTGGAGAGAAATTAGTCAGCTGGTACAGAAGAGTATGGAGATGACTCAGCTACTGAAGAACTTGACTCCGTCTGAAGCATTAACAATTTAACAAAGGCTCAGAGTAAGGTGTTACACTAAAGAAGGAGAGGCCAAGAAGATAAATGTCCTATTCTCAAAAGAAGAATACAAAGTGTGCTCCCAACTTCATTGCAACAACATACAAATGACATCAGAGCCAGCCACAGTAGAAACTGAATAGTACTGAAAAAAGATATGGGAGAAAAAGAAGACATATAACATCAGTCCAAAGTGGCTTCAGGACCTGAGAGAACAGGAATCAGTCACCATCCCAGTAGCAGACATCCAATATTGGGTCAAGATGGAAAGAGCTGGATAGTATCTGTCCCAGACATGATCCATAGCTACTGGCTAAATAAATTAACAGCAGTGCATAAATGTCTAGCAGTGCAGATGAACTAGCTACTAGCAGCAGGCTCCGATCCAGACTTGCTATCTGTAAGGGAAGGAGTGTTAGAACCTGGGGGTAGAGTTAAAAGAGGGATCAACCTAGAATCTCTACATGGCCACAAGTGAGCTTAGTTCAACTACCTTGAATTATGTTGATCCTTTAACTAGCACGTACTAATTGTTACTTGTTAATAATCCTGTGCATAGGCATGAGTAGCAGTATATCAGTTTAATTTAACCTTCACATGTGGACCTAATATTTTACACCTGACACCAAAACAAGGAATGACAGTGCTCATCAGGAAAGACTCCCACAAGAGAAATGCACTGTTCAACTACTGGCCAATAACCCCCCTCCCTAAGATGGAAAGTCCTATCAAGCATCCTAACCACCAAACTAGAGGACCATATGGTTCAGTACATGTGCACAGGTCAGAAAGGCCTTGGGAACAGCACCAAAGGATCAAAGATAGAGTAGCCTCAGTAGTCTAAGACTCAAGGTCTACTCTAGACAGACCAATTCAAACAAAGGATTGATTACAGGAAAGCTTAATGCCACAGATATGGATCTATGAATGCCTGATGTAATACCAAGCCTACAGGATGCTAAGAACTGACTGTGGAAGATAACACTCAGTGGAAGGAGAGGTGAAAGGCATCAGCAGCCATGAGATTTAGTTGCAGTTGCTGCATACATTTTGGTTTGGAGAAAGGAATTTTCTGGGATTTATTTTTAAATTAATTCAGTAGGTAAACTTTTAAATACTTTAAAAAAGTTTTAATATCATTGTCCTTAGAATCAACTGCTACTATCAACTTCACTATGTACAACTATACCAGTGTTTTTCAACCTTTTTTGGGCAAAGGCACACTTGTTTCATGAAAAAAATCACAAGGCACTCCACCATTAGAAAATGTTAAAAAATTTAACTCTGTGCCTATATTGACTATATATAAAGTAATTCTCTTGAATAGGAATCAAATAAACACAAAGAAAGTATTTTATAATTACTTTTCAATTTTTCCCACGGCACACCAGGCAACATCTCGCGGCACACTAGTGTGCCGCGGAACAGTGGTTGAAAAACACTGAACTATACTGTTCTTATTTTTATTGGAATGATCAGATCCAAAATGTATTGAATTTGGAGATTGTCCATTGATTTTTCTCCCAAGAAAATATCTACAGAATTTCAGCTAGAATAAATTTGGAACACATGGTATTTCACTCAGCCACCTCACTTAATTGGTAATTTATGTCAGACAGATTAGTAGATAGCACAAATATTATGACAATCACAAACTTTTGTCTAAGGCTACTTTAGTTGTTTGATGATATGACGGCAATTTCCAGTGTCAAAAAATCTACAATAAATCGTCTACAGAGTCAGATACTAAATTGTCCTGCAGCTTTTCCACAAAAATGGAATAAAGCTCATCAACTCACAGTTTTTGCTGTATTTCCTGCAGTTTGGCCATATGTTTGGTGGGTTCATTGTTTTGACTCCGATGTGAGAGCTGCTCTGAAAAGCCTTAGGGAAGAAAAAAAAAAGTATGAATTATCTAAAAATGTTCTGGTCTTATATCTGATCCCAAGGGAGAACTATAGAAAATCTTGGCCCTGCCTTCTTACTTTCCTGACTTACATATTAGGTCTGTTTTCCATTGACAAGAAGGATACTTCATGGTAACTGTGGGAGCCATGTCTTTGTTAGTTCCTGCAAAAAGAAGTGGAATAACCATTCCCTTCCCTTAGAATCCTATAATATGTTTTTGTTATTGTTGTTGTTAAAGCAAGTCTTAGCATTCACATATTGTTACGCAAGCTTAAAGTACTTTTAACATTGAAACTGCAGAGGTGGAATATAGAGAGCTAAATAAACAAGTATTTTCTTATTGTGAAAAGCTTTCCCTCTAGATAGTGTACTATATTTACTGCATGTGGACTTATCTTCCTCTAGTAAGATATATTCAGGTGCCTTCCTGGGTTATTCTTCCGATTTAGTAATAATTCAAAACATTGAAGTACTCATAGTCTTGAGTGTGCAAGATCTATCCTGGTATCTTTAATGAAAAGGAAAATTTTTTACAGTGATTAAGGTGTTCTTGAGCTAACAAAGGAAAATGAAAGCGTGTCTATGCAGTACTTTATGATCCTTGCTGAATTATATAATATATGATCAAGTTGTATATTGTTTAAAGAACTAGCCACCCTGGTTTCACTTGATATCAGTTTGTTTTCCAAAGTTAATATATCAATGTTTTCCATGCTATTTTTTGTTCCATTTATAGTATAGTTTTAATATGCAGCATACTTGTCAGTTTAATGTGCTTTTAGATTAAATATTTTCTTTGAATTTTTTAAAATTGTGTTTGATATTTTTGCATATTTTTGACATTTACTTCCCCACCTCCCCCTTAGATTATATGTCCTCTGTGTGGAACTTTGCCATGCAGTAAATTCATTGTACATTTAAATTCATTTAAATTTCCATCCTGCCAGCCAATTAGCTAAAACCCTGCAAATAGGAAAATGTTACATAATTCCTTCCTGAGTCAGGCTTGATTCCTGGTCATTCCACATGCACATTTTTCATGGCAGAAATATGAATATGAAACACTTCTGGAATGTTCTCCAACTTGCAGATTAGTCAACAAACCTGGGATTCCTTCCTGCTCACTCATTCATAATAACCAGGCCTAATTCAGCAAACTTAACAAGGTCATCCAACTATGGTCAGATGTTGAGATCCTTCACATGAGACTTAGAAGCTACTGGGTTAACAGAGCAAGATTGTATTCTAAGAAGAAGGCGGCTCAGAGATACTGTGATCTTGAATCACACTGATGCTAAATAATGATAACAATTTTGAATCTTTTTCCAATTATCAGTAATGTGGTGCTTTATTACCTTGTAATTTAGCAAAGGTAGACTTTGCTGAGATATACTTAGTTGTTTTTAAATTTATACCTATAGTTAAATCCAAATATTTACTATATTTTAAAAATAGAGAATTATACTTGGAAGCTACTCCTTGTTGTAAACTCTTAGTTGTGCAGAATAAATACACTATTTTGTTTGTTTCCTTTTTTTCTTTATTTCTTTATTTATAAATTTTGAAGGTCCATTTTTATTTGCTTCTTTGTATAAACAGAATTGCAGCAAACCTGTATTGCAATTCAGTTTTGGTAGCACTAGGATTAGTTTGCAGACCCTGAGGTAAAAAAAAAAACTACTGAATAAAAAAAATGGAGCATTGTATTTGTCTTGTATAAAATAAACTATTTTATATTCCTAAGTTCTGCAAACATAAATTTTATGTATTTGTGTGTATATGTATGTCTGATTGAAATAATGGAGATATGCAACGATTTCTGTTGGAGACATGGCGAGCAAAACATGTCTCTTTGGAGAGTAGAGAGAGAAGTCATGGCAGGAACAAAGAACTGGTGAGTAGAATCTACCTGGAAAGGAGAGGACGGGAGATTGCCACATGTGCTCTGGACAACTGCTGCTTGCTGTCTGCAAGACAGTGGTCACCCATGGGTTTGACTGCCAGGGGATGAAGGGATCAATCATCAAGCTCACAACTGCTGTGGAGCCCTTTTAAAGGACACTAAGTTTGGTAATGTTTCTTCTAAACACTTTTGGAAATGGCATTTCTAACCATCTTAAAGCTACTGCAGATATTTGGAATGGTAATGTATGAAAACCCACTGATGAGTCTATCTTCATTTTAAACAAAAGAAAAAATAGCTATAATTTTAAGAACCTAAAGAATTCTAAACAAATGGCAAAAAGATAAATAAGATTTTGAACCCAGAAAGTTATAAACAAATTAAAGGTCCAGACAAATTTGTAATATTGAAAATTTTACTATAATAGTTTGGAACAAACCATATAAAATAAACAGCAACAGTAAGTCATAACAGAGAATAGAGATGTTGTTATTTAAATTACAAGAAAGGAAGTTCAAAATTTCAGTTAAAAAAACTCTGCCTTTAATTTTGATTAGGACTGAGATTTGTAAAATGACAGAAAGCACTAACATACAACTATTAAAGGAGATCTTTGTAGAATGGGACCAGATATTATTAGCCACAATATCAAAAGTTTCAGTAATGATTTATACTTACTGTATATGTGTAGAGTATGTTTAAAGGGTTAAGGTAGGAATAATGGCTATGAAACAAATCTTGCCTGATGCAAAAATATTGGATTAATAAAAAAGGCATTTAAAATGACAAGCCAAGAGAATGACCTGGATAAGGACTCTTGCCTGGATATAGAAAAGAAAATTTGAAATCATTAATGCTCCTTTAATATTATGTACGCTTTTATGTAACTATTAAATTTTGAACTTTGGGAGATGGATTTGCAGAATTAACATAATGGAAGTATGAATATGATGAAATCTTCTGGATGCATAGTTCTATGGATATGATATTTCAAAATTTGAATTTGAGTTTTATTTAGCTAAAAGTTTCTTGTAAAACATGTGGTATTTGTTACGTGTCTTTATATCTTGTTTTGCTTATATAGATGGAAATCCCATCCTTTATTTTTAAACAACATACCTACAATTTGAACATGTGTTTACATTAGTAGGATTCATCTGTATATCATCAAGATTGGTATTTTGTTTGGCATGGTGTAGTATAATCTAAAAATAAAAATCTGCACTTATTTAAGTATACTCAATTGTTTCTTTGGCAAAAACAGTTTTCCTCAACAGCTCAATATGCAATCTATAACTAAGAAAATCAAGAGTGAAACATCTTGATACCTATAGCTCTTATAGGAACAATCTTTTTTTCCTTTTTCATGCTCATGTTCCCTTGGTTTAGGGCTGCCACTTGACAGCTCTCGGATCAGACAAACATGATAATGAATGGCACATGTTCTGTGTGGTATATATTTTTGGTTTCTAATGTATTGTTAATTTTCAAGATTCCAATATTTTAATGTACTTTTAAACGTGTCTCAGATCTCTCTTATGTCACTCAGAGCTAAAATGGAACAGATTCATAATTATGACATAGAATTTTGCTGTACTGCTGTATATTGTACAACAAATGTATTCAATATCATTGAATACATCCAGGGCAGGATTAAAATTGGTTGTGACAGATCTCATTACACCTCTGATTTCTAGGTCAGTGGCTTTGCAGCATGATGAATGAAGAGCATTGGCCTTTAGATATTGATCTACTGACTAAGGGCAGAAGGCTAGAGTTTCCTCTTGCAAGTTAGGGGCTGACACTGTATAGTCCATGGAAGAAATATGGCTGACTTGGGATATGTACACAATACTGTGCATATGTATATGTAATTTGCTAAAATTTGAAATAGCATCAGGCAATGAAGTTCTAAATATATGCCTGAGCAATTCATCTAGAATATAAATGGTCACTAAGATTTATATCTCTTGAACTGATACAGAATTGGTTTGCATAATGCTAGATATCATGTCTTAATGAATAATTAAGGTTACATTAACCTGTAAACAGTTATTTGGGAATAAGCCATCTCAAATTCAGTAGGTTTAATTCTTAGGAAATATGCTTGGATGTGACCGTAAATTGTTGGTTTTTTCGTTCCAGTCTGATGTAATTCTGAATTTTTAGAATGATAGTTGTAGATAATACAGCTACTTACTCCAAGCAGATATAAGAAATTTCCCACAATCCCAAAGATATCTTATTTATCTAAAATTGTGTGTGCTAATTTATGTGTAGATGAAAAAATAGAAATAATTCCTATAATTTAAACTGAAATACAGTAAATTAATATACTTGGTAAAATTAGATATTAACTGTTGATAAATATCATCAAAACTGATAAATTGTTTTCTATCTAGGCTTTGATTGGTCAGCTCACCAAATATAAGAATAACCTTTGTTTACTTAAGATATATGATCACTGTGGTTAAAAGAAGACAAAGAAATTCCATAGTGTAATTGCCCCTTTATGTGGGATAAATTGGTGCATCTAATAGTCAGAATTCAACTCTTGTTTTTATTACAATGATGTCACACAGTTTATAGCTGACTTTGAAGTTAGTTGAACTTTTTTCAAATATAATAAAAAGCAAGTGTGTGAAGAATGTTTTGCTGCTGTATCTTTTTGCTATCTTTATATTTTTAAAAAATCATTGTGAATTAAGGCTTTCATAGACACACACACTCAAATATGTATACATATCGTATGCATAAGGCTGAGATAATTGTGATAAAATACTGTGGCTCTCCTTTTGGCTAGTAATTGAAAATATATTGAATTAAAAGGAACCGGCTAACTGTTGCCTGCCCTAAAACCACAGTCTGATACCAAGTAATATAAAATATTTTTAAAAAACAAGATAAAAATGAAAACAAATATCAACCTTAAAATTTGTTATTGGGGTCTTTTTCCTGTCTAATTCTCATTTAGTCATGAAATTGGCATTGCGCTATACTGATTCTTTCTCTTTACAATGCTGTTTCCATTTTGAAGATGCTGATGTAGCTATATTGGCAATAATTTAAGAAATACCCTATCCATCAGGTATGGAACAAAAGCTGCTTGTATTGTAATAGCAATGTATTATTTAATTCATATGCAACATAAATCTATTTACCATGTGGCTGGTCTGGTGATAACATTATATTAAATTCATAGTTGAAGTAATTTATGCAATTGCTTTTCTATGTGAGGCCCGTGGAAATTAGTAATAGTCGAACTTCATTGTTTGATTTGTTTATATCATAGTTTAACAGAATTCCTATAGTTGTGACTATATGTACTGTGCTACACATGTAAAATTACACAGATCATGAGTGCTGCAGATCACAATTCTTAATTAGTTTAAGCTGAATTAATTCTTTTTCTATTTTAACTGTGTTTGCCTATGAATATATTGAGTTCAGTTGGGAAATATTAAGACTTGCGTCAAGTAAACCAGTTGTGTAAAGCTAAACTGCCATACAGAACTGAGCAAATATATCTGAGTAGGCCTTTAAAAGAATCAATATGCAAAAATTCCTCTGAATTACCAAATGATGTCTATCTAGACCAGGGGTATCAAACTGCCGGCCCGCGGGCTGGACGTGCCATGCAGAAGCCGCACCCACCCCATTGCCGGCAATGGCAAAACAGTCCCAATACGTTGCGCGAAGTCACGTGATGTCGCGAATTTGACATGTCTGACCTAGACTCAGATTGTTGTTTGGTGTAAAATTTGGATATTGAAAAACATTAGGGAAGATAACTGAACTTGTTTCTGAATAACTTTGTTTCTTGTTGTTGTGTATGGTGTTTAAATTTCTTAAATATTATAAGATGACTGTAATCATCTGAACATGTTATATTCTGTTTATCATAACAAATAGAAGTAAGTTCTGTGTTCAAGAGGTAGATATGCATATGACTACAGTATGTTTAATATTGTAATCATTTTTACCAAATGTGGCTTCTTCTATTGGTATTATGACTAAATAGCTAGAGTTAACTATTAAGTTAGAGTGTGGCAGGCAGTTGCCAAAATATTCTATGTGGTCTTCTGATATAGTACACATTTTCTTTATTATTTGACAGGATGATAACCAATCTTTTAAATTATAGTTCCATAATGGTTCATCATATTTATTATAATCTCTACTTCTTATTATAATGTGTCCTGATCATAAGTTTTAAATATTATATGGCTATATATGTTGGAATTACGAATTTGGTGATCACATTTTGTTAATAGACACATCAGCATTGATTATTTTCATAAAGGTGGAATTTTATTGCCTTTTATAGTGGAAAAATCATTCTGTTGATGAACTGTCATTTATATAGTAGGAAAAATGATCCTTCTTTTAAGTCAATCACTCCAAACAAAAGAGCAATTTAATTTAAAAAACAACAAAAGCTTATTACTTTGATTTACAATCAACTTCCCATTTAAAGAAAAATATTTGGAGGAAAAAAACCAGGAATCTTGGCTTTATTGATTGGATTGTTTATGATGGAAAATGAATAAGATCATCTGAATGTGGGATAGATAATTATTTGATGATGTTGGGACAAATGCAAGATGAAAGGAAGAGAATGCATGATTCATGTATGAAAAAGTATTAGATGTTTCAATCTCAACTATGGAAAGAGTGGAAAGTGGATACAAGGAAAATTGATGTAGTGTATCTTGGAGCACTAGATGAGTTCAAATCACCAGGACCAGATGAATTATACCCCAAGGTTCTGAAGGAGCTGGCAGACATGATCTCAGAACCACTGAACTATATCTTTCAAAGATCCTGCAGCATTGGGGAACTACTAGAGGACCGCAAAAGAGCTGATGTAGTTCCCATCTTCAAAAAAGGGGAAAAAATAGATCCAGGAAACTCTAGCCCTATCAGCCTGACCTCAATACCTGGGAAGATACTGAAAAAGATAAGCAATGAATCTGCAAAAAGCTACAGGCAAACAAAGTCATAACCAAAAGCCAACATGTGTTTGTCAAAATCAGATCATGTCAGACAAATCTTATTGCATTCTTTGACAAAGTGACAAAATTAATGGACAAGAGGAAAGCTGTGGATATAATTTACTTGGATTTTAGCAAGGCATTTGATAAAGTAGACCACAACCTACTAATTGATAAAATAGAAACATGTGGGTTAGACAGTATCACCACCAGATGGATTTGTAACTGACTGACCTACCACATTCAACTTGTAGTCTTTAATGGAACTGCATCCACATGAAGGGAAGTATGCAGTGGGGTACCCCAGGGCTCTGTTTTAGGCCTAGTACTCTTCAATATCATCATGAACAATTTGGATGGGGTAGATTGGGAACTCATCAAATTTACAGACGACATCAAGTTGGCAGGAATAGCCAATTCTCCAGAAGATAGGCTTAAGATATCGAAGGATATCGACAGACTTGAACATTGGGCGCTATCAAACAAAATGAAATTTAATGGTGAAAAAAGTAAGGTTCTATATTTAGGCAAGAAAAACTAAATACACAGGCATAGTATAGTGGTACCTGGCTCAATAGTGGTAACTGAGAGAGGGATCTTGGAGTCCTAGTGGACAGTCACTTAAATATGAGCCAGCAGTGTGCTGCAGCTGCCAAAAAAGCCAACACAAATCCAGGCTGCATTAACAGAGGTATAGAATCAAGATCATGTGAAGTGTTAATACCACTTTATAATGCTTTGGTAAGACCACAGTTGGAATACTGCATCCAGTTTTAGTCACCATGAGGTAAAAAGATGTTGAGACTCTAGGAAGAGTGCAGAGAAGAGCAACAAAGATAATTACAGGACTGGAGGCTAAAACATATAAAGAATGGTTGCTGGAATTGGGTATGTCTAATTTAATGAAGAGAAGGACTAGGGGTAACATGATAGCAGTGTTCCAATATCTCAGGGGTTGTCACAAAGAAGAGGGAGTCAAGCTATTCTCCAAAGCACCTGAAGGCAGGACAAGAAGCAATGGATGGAAACTAATCAAGGAGAGAAGCAACCTAAGGGGAAATTTCCTGACATTAGAACAATTAATCAGTGGAATCCTGCCTCCAGAAGTTGTGAATGCTCCAACACTGGAAGTCTTTAAGAAGAGATTGGACAATTATTTATCTGAAATGGTGTAGGGCAGTGATGGCAAACCTTTTAGAGACTGAGTGCCCAAACCACAACCCAAAACCCACTTATTTATCACAAAGTGCCAGGGCCACACCAGCATTGTGGTGCCCTCAGGGGAGGCATGGCAGTGTGGCCCACTGGGTGGGCATGGCTGCAGTTATCAGGGCAGACTGGGTGGGTGTGGCTGGGGTGGGCATGGCCACCTCAATGTTGCTCATGGAGGGGAAGCCTGTGGGGGACAGGCAGGGTTGGGGGACATCCAGGAGGTCTCTGGCAGGTGAGGTGGTGGGCAGGAGGCCCAGCATAGATGAGGGGAGGCATGCAATCCTAGCTGGGACTGGGGGGCCATGGCGCCGATGGGGATCCAGCTGGGTGGCCTTTGGCTTGCTGGGTGTGGGCATGCTCTACCACCTCTACTCAAGCTTGCTAGCTGGCCGCTTCGCCTCCTTTGTGCTGGGTAGGACTGCTGCTCCAGGTGGTGGTAGCCTAATGGACCTGCGCAAGCTGCTGGCAGCGACGGCACGCGTGCCCACAGAGAGGGCCATAGCTTCACCACCACTGGTGTAGGGTTTCCTACCTGGGCAGAGGGTTGGACTAGAAGACTTCCAAGGTCCCTTCCAACTCTATTCTGTTCCGTTCTATTCTATTCTAAAATGATACAAGTGTGTAGAGTTAAACTAATACAAATCTTAAAAAAGAATGATTTGTATAATGATGAAGTGAAAGACAATAGGGATGTAAAACATATCAGGAATATGATATTGTGCAAAAATGAATATAGAAGAAAAGTGTAATGTGTACATAGAGGAAAAAATGTAAAAAGAGCAAAAATATTTAAGATTCAAAACAACATGAACATGTAAAATATTTTTAATGGAATCTTCAACAGAGTGAATGGAATTAAGCATGAAATAGATGAAATTCTTGGGATGAAGCTGAAGTGAGGGAATCTTGAAAAAATGTATGGGAATTATAGCGATATTAAATGCTAGAAATGTTAATTTCAAATAAAAATAAAAAGTAATCAGTGTTGTAAGATGCAGGTAAATCTGGAGAAATGTTAAAATATAGATATGATTTGTTTATGAAGTGGCTGGATGACTTGTTTTAACATGAGTGAAGACATCTATGTTTAATGGTTGAATGAATGCTGTTATTGTTCCTTTATACAAAAGGAAAAATAGAAGAGCAGCAAGAATGAATACAACAAACTTTCTCTGAATGAAAGTGGATGGATTAGTTTAATAAGTATGTCTGGGAAAATGTGTAGAATTTGATTGAAATAATTGACAGCGAACAAAACTGAGGCAATGTAGTTAGGCTTTATGCCAAGCCGAGATGTGCAGAGCAGATCTTTGCTCTTCAACAAGTCACTAAGAAACCAATGAATATAAGAAGGAAAACCTATTATGTTGTTGATTAGGAGTATGTTTTTTTTTTATTAAAAAGTTTTAACATACAATTTTTCCCTTAAAAAATCCCCCCTCCCCCCCCTTCTCCCTCCCCCCCTTCCTCTCCCCCCTCCCCCCCTCCCCCCCCGACTTCCCAGAGCTAAATACAAGGTATATATAAAAAAAAACAATCATAAACAACCATATACTAACAATCATAAACTCTAAAATCTATCACTCTCTAGCTTATATAGGATAAAACAAACCTTAGTAATATTAAATATATATAAATATATATATAAAAAAAAACTAATATAGAAAAAAAAATAAAGAAAGAAGACTTATTCAAATATAAAACTTCTTAACCCTATACTTATTCTGAGTAAACTCAAGCCATTTTCTCCCTTCCATAATATAGCGTTCCTGCGAGTAATCTTTCAAATAGGCCGAAATCTTCACCATTTCGACCAGGTCGGAAACCTTTAAAATCCACTCTTCTATGGTCGGCAGTTCCTCTTTCCAGTACTATCCTATCAAAAGTCTTGCTGCCGTAATTAAATTCAACATCAACTTAGTATATTCCATCAGATTTTTATCCAAAAAGCCTTAACCTTTTTGCAAGTCCACCATATATGAAAATATGAAAATATATTACGTCTTTATCACCGCACCTCCAACATTTAGGCTAATAATTCAGATACATGCTTAGCTTTTTAAAATCTAAATACCATCTATAAAACATTTTGTAAAAATTCTCTCTTAGATTTCAAACTTATATAAATTTTACATTCCTCACCCAAATCTTTTCCCACCTCCCACTACTTGGCTGTAAGTACGTTGTGAAAGTTCCATAGACTTCTGCTGATCTTGTTCTTTTATCTTTTTTGATCGTTTTAAAGCAGCACGCGTCACCCTCTGTTCTCTGGGATCATCCAAAAGTGTTATAACTTGATCTCCTGCAGCACCATTCTCCTCTATCTGTCCATCTTCAGCCTCTTGATATTCTCCTTCTCCAGATCCCTTTGCAGCTTCCAGAAGTGTTAATGGGGTTGCTTTTAAAACATTATTGTAAAAATCACGCGCTTGCATCACAGTAACCAAACGGTACCTTTTACCTTCATACATCACCATCAACCCAACTGGAATCTCCCATCTGAACCTTATATCTCATTGCTTGAGCTCTTGCACAAGAAATGTAAAATCCTTCCTTCTCCTTAAAATCTTTGGAGGAATTTCTTTTAGAACCAGAACTTCTTGATCAGCAATCACGACTTTAGTATCATAGGCAGCTTGTATAACTTCATCTCTAATTTCCCTTTTTGCAAAATAAACCACCACATCTCTAGGCAGCTTTCTCTGTCTAGCAATCCATGAGTTCACACGATACACTTTATCCATGCCTCCTTTTATTTCAGATGCTGGCTGATTCAATACCACTTTGAGAGCCTCAGAAACCAGCTGCTTTAGATCTTCCTTAATATTCTCCTTTAAACCTCTGATTCTAATGGCAAACTGCATCTGGAAATATTGAGCAAGACTCAATTCTCTATCCATTTTGTCTCTTAAATCTTCATTCTCCAATACTTTTGCTTCTAATATAGCATTCTTTTGAGTCGAATCTTTGACTTTTTCATCCAAATCTTCCACACATTCAGCCACTTTATACACTGAAGACAAAATGTCTACCTTCATCACGCTGAACTTCTGTTCCATCCTCTCTTCTATTCTCTCTCCTCCAGTTTCTCCAATTTCTCCTCCATCTTTGCAAATTTATCACCCATTGATTGATTAATTGATTCCAAAAGTTTATCCAGAGCATCTCGTAAGTCCTTCGATGTCACTACATCAGGAGGATGTAATGCCTGCAATGATGATTGTTGCACCGGGGAAGTTCCAGCACTCCGAAGAGTTTTAGGGGGAGGTTTAGCCGCCATCTTTTACTTTCAATTGTGACGCACTTTCACTTAGAGTTTAAAAAGTCCATCAAGCTCGAGAGTAGAATAAAATAATCCTCTTCACCTTTTCCTCTTGTACCGCTCTGCCTGCTCTTTTTATTCCATAGTCCTTCCTTCAGGCAGGGGTGGTCGCAGACGCCTGGCTCTGCTCCATAAAGTCAGGAGCAGAGGCGCTGGCCAGCTGGGAGCGACCCAGGCTACGGGGGAGTTCGATCCTTCGGCCGCCCAAGCTGCAAGCTCAGGCGGCCCCGGAGAACTCAACCCCTACCTGGGGCCTCACCCCCTCCTCTTCTCCCGAGGAGGGGGCTTCAAATTCGCCCGAACAGCTGATCGGCGCTGTTTCGGGCGAAAATCACTCAGCTGAGCCGCGGGCAGCCCGGGAAGGCTGTCTCCGTCGCCGCGCAGCCACCGGAAGTCCGATTAGGAGTATGTTTTGTGGAGCAAAGCTATTTGCAGGGATAGAAGGTATGGAATGTATAGTGAATAGTGCTGGTTAAAGTAAATTTAGTTAGGTTTACTTTTATTTTCTCCTATTCCTAATATTTAATTTCTTTTTTTAATCACTTCTTACTATTTTCTGCATTTTCTGCAACATTGCTTACAGATTTATGAAATGTGGCCAAATTTCCAGTATCACTACTGTGTCGGTCATTCCTAAGAAATCAATACACTATTGATATCTAAAAATTATCATTTTGAATTGTCGAATGTTTTGGAAGTTCAAATGTTGAAAAAAATAGTGAAGAATTTATCATATTTTCAAGATGTTTCTGTTCGTAGGGTTGTCATTTCAGTTCACTGTTTGGGACAATTGGTTATAGGATTCCTGCTCCTCTTGATGATATCATCATCTCATTTCTCTGCCATTTTTTAAAAGATGCTGTATTCTTATAAACTTTGCAATTTAATGCAGAAAATCATACCTTTTCTCTGATAATATTGAGGAATGCTTCTCCATGCATATCATTTTGCATATGTAAGATGCAGTGCAGGAAAAAAACAATCAAAAACCTGTTACAAAGAACTCTTTATTGCGCATATTCTGTGTACAGGAACTATTAAATTCATATTGGGCTTCTCAGAAAAGGATTGGATTTGAACTCTCGAAAACTTCTGTCTCTTTTAGAAACATACATATAAAGCAGCAGCACTGTAGACAGTGGTAGCTGACAACTACGACTAAAATTGTTGACAATTTCTTGATTTGCCTGGTTAGCTTATATATAGAAGTCATTAACTATTTATAAAATGCATTATGAATTGAGTTCCTTCAAACTGTTGTAGTGTGTGTGACTTTTTCTAGCACAAAGTCTCATGCTTGCATTTGGCTACAGTGTAAATGTATACTCAGTAAAGATTTGCAAAGTTGAGAGCCTAATGCACTTTTATTCTTTTATTTTGGTTATGTTAAATTTCTCTTGCCATCCCTAATGATATTCAGCTTCATAAAAAGTTCTTAGTAAGATTATTAGAGTTATTATTTTAAAGACAAATGAGACTACTGTGTTGATATTTTAGATAGATGCTAAGAGAACAAATAGGCACTTTAGTTCAAAGACTTGATCTTCTCTGTGATCAATTCATTTTGGAATGAAATTATGATCAAAAGTAGTATCAAATTATTTATTGATGAATATTGTACAGTTGCTTCTAATTGTATGCAAAAAGCTTAGTAGTTTGATAAAGCTTCTTTTATTATTGAGAATGTGACAAAAATGTTTGTGACAATACATGTTATCTCTGCTAAGAATGGTGTAACTATATTGCACTAAATCAAGGGTCTTCAAACTTGGCCCTTTTATGACTTGTGGACTTCAACTCCCAGAATTCCTCAGCCAGGCATGCTGGCTGAGGAATTCTGGGAGTTGAAGTCCACAAGTCATAAAAGGGCCAAGTTTGAAGACCCCTGCACTAAATAGTTGTACAATGAAATCTAAATATAAGCCTTCTAACATACCTTGCTGTGTCTGATTCATATTATATATTTTCAGACAGATGTTATTTTATAGAACCAGCTCTAGGTTTTAAAACCTGCATGCTTGGAGTAGACCTATTTTCCAACCCAGAATTTTATTCATTATGATAGTCTACTGATCGCTGCATGATAAGTACAGGTAAAGCAAGCAGGAGTAAGGGTAAGAGTCAAAAGAGGATGAACTCACCAATCTATCTCTGATATTTTCTTTTTTCTCTTTCTAGTTATCTCTTCTGACCCATACAAACATTAGACTGCAAGGAAGTAGCGATTAGGTTTTCCTAGAGTGCTTAGCTGATCTTCTATGTCAACGAACCCCAATGTTTTGGGCACCAAGGACTAGTTCCATGGAAAACAGTTTTTCCACAGACCATGGAGATCATGGTTTCGTGCACTACCTAGAGCCCATGCATGCGCAGATGAAGCTTCACTAGCTTTCATGGCCCAGTTCCTGACGAGCCATGGACCAGTAGTGGGCCACGAACTAGGGGTTGGGGAACCCTGTTCTATGAAAGGTTTTGAATTTACAAAAAGGGTTGTGTGAATTTAGCTTGAGGGGTTCTTTGATCTCCAAGATCACCAACTGCCTACCCTGCCTCTAAAGAGTCATAGCTTGCCCAGTAGCTTAGCAGAAGGCAGACTTGGGGTAAGTGACAGTTTACTCTTGAATTGCTGGAATTACATCATTATTTATTATAGCTGTTGGGAGCTGTTTGACCAAGGGTAACTAAACTGTTAGACATTAGCAGTATAAAGTAGTAAACCTTAAATAGAAAAGAAGGACTGGATCATGACTCACATGCATTTGTAACTTCATTCCTTTTTTATATAAATCAAACACAAAATAAGGTATTATAATTGAGCATTCTGTGTCAATTTGTTAGCTTTTTAGTAAAAAAATAATAGAAAAACAAAATCGATCTCCATATGAAATTCTTGCATACTGCAGTCTCCCATTGTGATGAAATGAATAATTTAATCAGGGACTGTGATACCAGAGCTTCTTTAATGGTTCCCATTTCCTTTAATGCTGTAATGGCTATTTTCACTTTGTGTGTGAGACTGTTCTTCCTGAGATATACACATAATAAATAATAGTAATAGAAATAGTTGTAGTAGTAGTAGCAGCAGCAACAGCAGCAGCAGCAGCAGCAGTAGCAACAGCAACTTAAAATGTATTTTCTATCAAGTAGCAGTTGGGGTATACTGGAAAAGTTATTTTCAAAAAGTATTTTGCATCTTACCTCTGTATAAAATGAGGGATTTCATTTGACTAGTGTTGTATTTGGTTTCTCTGTTTGCTAGTTTGTGATAACTCGGTATTTTGGGACGGGTGGGTCCATTTCACAATTTAATAAAATTTAATCAAAGCAAATAATTTAAATGAATGTTTGGCAGTTCATAAAATGGCTGCTAAAAATGGCATGACCTCAGGCAGAAACATCATTTTCTAAAAGGCAAATTAACATTCTACTCTCTACCATCTTCTTTATTTATTCCCACCCTCACTAACCAACTATTAATCTAGCTTTCTTTTATCTTTTTTCTAAGTAAGTAGATACCTTTATAACCAAAAGATTGGGCTGCAACCACTCATCATTTGTATTTTATAAGAATAAGAATGCCTAGGGGCACATAGCAAATTCAGAGGCATTCTTGAAAATATCAATGATTCTAGAGCCTGTTATGTTTTTAGTATATGCTCGCTTTCTATTAAATTCAATTAAAAATAAATTACGCTTTAAAAATAAGATTGGTCAGGGCATCAATCTCATGCATCTTTTATGCACAGAACGAAACCAAAACTATTTTCACACACACATATGTGTGTATATATGTGTGTGTGTGTATGTATGTATGTATGTATGTATGTATGTATATCTATATCTATCTATCTATCTATCTATCTATCTATCTATCTATCTATCTATCTAATCATTTATGTTAGTGCAGTTTAAAATAGGTTTACGAAATGAAATTATGTATTTAAATTAACCTTCTAAATATGTATATAGTCTTTGTTCAGACTATATAGTTTAGCATAGAAACTAAAGTAACTAAGGTAAATTCTATGGACCTCGTATAATCAATGGAGATTGCCAATCTAGCCTTCTAACATCAATCTTTTTGCAACCATGAAAGCAATCAATATCCATTTCTATTGTCTACAAGTTTGCTTACTAACCAATGGTAACCAATGGTAACCAATTCAAAAGAACATGAGCAAAACCCAGTGAATTCTTTAGAGCAGGCATGTTAAACTTGAGACATCACATGATGTCACGCGACATATCAGGACTTTTTCCCCATTGCCGGCAATGGGGTGGGCATGGTTTTAGCAGGACACATCCGGCCCGTGGGCCAGCAGTTTGACATGCCTGCTTTAAAGCAAATTAACCAAAAGGAAACCAGTTACACAGCTGACCATGTATATGGCCATGCATTGCATTATGAGCATCACTTTTTTTTCTAAATAGGTCCACAGGTGTCTAATTCTCCCTCATTTTAAATCCACATAAGCTTGCTTGAAAGTCTTCTGTTATCATTTTTCATCGTACATATTTATGTAATGAGCTTTGGTATGGGATGCTATTGCATATTAACTTTCATGCCCAGTGTTACTATTTCCACTTGTTTTACATGATATGAGAAAAACATAAAACACAAGCTCCTGCATTTAGTTTAAGTCCAGCACATATTCTTTTCCAAAAATTCTTTTCAATCTAATATTCAAAGAACTAGAATTTCTTTTATTGAACCTATCTCCTATTGAATAAAAGAGCACATTACTTATTTTTCCTGAACAGCAGCTTTCAGTAATTCTTTGCATTTCAGTTTGCATAAATCAATCAAATACCCAATGAAAAGTATATCTTTTCTTTGTCCAAGTTTTTTCCCCCCCTTTGAGTGCAGGGTAGTGATTTTACTGCGTGGTTCCAATCAATGGGATTCTAGGCTTTGCCATTAGCCTTTAGGCATATAAGAATTCTTACTTAAAAAGTTTTACATCTGATATATGGAAGGTGAAATAGAACAGTCAACTTTTTTCCTCCTCTTGTGCTTTTTTTATGATTTTCAGTTTTCTTACTGGCGTATTTGTGCATAATAATATAATTATTACATGGAAACTCTTAATTGTAGAATCTGAATTATGTGGCATGCAATGCAACCATTGTTCTTTTAGTATTGGTAACAATATAGAAGATATTGTAATCAGACACTGATACTTAGAGCCGGGTTATATAAAATGACAGGCTATTTTAAGATTGGAGAAAGAAGGAGAATGCGATTTAGTTCATACTAGATATAATGGGAATGGTTTTGGATTTCTTTTTTCTATGAAGATGCAAGTTGCTAGGCTAATTTGATCTAACAATTATAAACTCCTCTGAACTTTTTGATGATTTTTATTATATTTGTCCTCGTTTTGTTAAAACAACTTCTTGAGAAGTTTAGAAATTTGTATTAAGTAGGCATCCATTAGAGGGCTCTCGAGGTTTTGAGTTTAGCAACCTTGATAGTGATAGTTCCAGAGCTTTGCTTGCTCACATTTCTTTGTTTTTCTTTTTTATTTTACAGAAAAGGTCACGGATTGCCTACAGTGACGAGGTGCGGAATGAGCTCCTAGGGGACGATGGGAATTCCTCAGAGATGCAGGTAGGATGCTAATCAAGAAGCCCTAGTGGGTGGCTGGAGGGTGAAGGAGGTCATTGGCCCACTGGGCTTCTCAAGCTGCTTCTTAACAGCATTAGTAACAACTCATGTGGAAGTGATACTGTTTAATGCAAAGCTGGGGTCTTAATCAACTTCAAAATGATTCTTGGAGATCTTACAATTTAACTCTTTATCTTGGATCCCTGTCTGTTACGTTTTTTTAAAAAAATTAAACAAAAAAACATAATATTTTCTTTCCTTTTTCTTTATTATTTAGTACTTAAGGAGTACCTTGAAACACAATATTTGCCAACAAACCGAAACATATGTAAAAGGAATACAAATTCACATAATACAGCTTTGTTAAGAGGGAAATATAATTAATTCAACACTGGAAGGCAAAACAAATGAAAATGGGGTTTCAGAATGTCACAGTTTCTTTTTCTGTGTAGTTGCCTCTCTGAACCAGATTCTGTTCTATGTACAAAACTGAAATTATACCAAAACTATATACGTGTAATTAACTTAGTACAAAATGTTAGCATTTTTAAGAAATGTGAAATATTTCTAAACATTTTATCCAGAGTCTCCATTGTGCAAGATCAGTTTCCAATATTGCAAGGAGGGTTTTTAAAGTTATTTTGTTTTCATGGTTATGCACCCTTCTTTTACCCAAAGCTTACTTTGGATAAAGATCTATAATTTTTTGCTTTCATACGTTATAATATTTTAAAATATTTTTTTAAAATTTCACACATAAGAAAGATAATGTACATTGGAGCAATGTAAATTAGTGAAGATAAAGGTATAATTATTTAATATTGTGAAACGTTTGCCACTGATCTTAATTTCTATTAATAATAATAATAATAATAATAATAATAATAATAATAATAATAATAATAATAATAATAATATAAAATAAAGTAAATAACAATAATAATAAGTTGGAAGAGACCTTGGAGGTCATCTAGTCCAACCCACTGCTCAGGCAGGAAACCCTATACCATTTCAGACAAATGGATGTCCAGTCTCTTCTTAAAAACTTCCAGTGTTGGAGCATTCAACACTTCTGGAGGCAGGTTGTTCCATTGGTTAATTGTTCTAACTGTCAGGAAGTTTCTCCTTAGTTCTAGGTTGCTTCTCTCCTTGACTAGTTTCCATCCGTTGCTTCTTGACTCCCTCTTCTTTGTGGCAGCCCCTGAGATATTGGAACACTGCTATCGTGTGAAAATGTATTATTTGTTACTATTTAGTCTTTGTTCTCTAAAGTACATTAATAGAAGAGGTAAAGCAAATGTCTATATGTACCGTGTATTTCTTATGTATCAAAATAAAATCTATATGTGATATAACTCAGACAAAAAATCAAGTGAACTTTCAATTTTAAGACTGCCTAGAGTTGTGGGGAGTGCGCCAGCATTTACATTTAATAATTTAATAAATAAAAATCTGAAAATTTAAGTTGCTATGTTTTTATTTTATACTCTATGATCTGTTAACATATATGCTAACATACATAGCTGATGTGTTTCAGTAATGATATGTTTTAATACATACTTTGTTTTCTTTTTTCTTTTTAATCATCTGAAAATGGACATATTTTTCAGAAAAGGTCTTTAATATCTAGCACTGTTCACAGAATTTATTTATTTATTAAATTTATTGGCGGGTCGTCTTATTACAGGATAATTCTGTCAAAAAATTGATATTACTTTCAAACTTAAATTTTCTACATTGTTTTCATAGTATGAATTTTGAAAGAAAAGAAATACTAGTTTTGATAAAATGTAAGCCATTGTTTGAAAGAATACATGCTTTATTTTATTGTCCCCTTTAAGAAGAATCAGTTTATCCTGTGGTGAAAACTGATGTTTTTTATGTTTTTAATGACTAACAACAATAAATTTAGCTACATATGTAAAAACAAAAAGAAAGGCAGGTAATGCCATGAAATTAACACAGAAAGCAAGTTTACTCTATAGCAAAAAATATAGTGATTTCATTGTCCGAAGTCAGTTAATATTCTGTTTATCTATATCAGCCTTTTTGTTGATATCAAGTATACTATCCATCCATCCATCCATCCATCCATCCATCCATCCATCCATCCATCCATCATTGCTTGACTAGTGAAATTTATAATAATAACGTGAACAAAGATAAACAGATTTAACATACTTTGACAATAGAATAGAATAGAGCTGGAAGGGACATTGGAGGTCTTCTAGCCCTGTCCCCTGTCAAACAGGTGAACCTATACCATTTTAGACAAGTAACTGTCTAGTCTCTTCTTAAAAATCGCCAGTGATGGAGTGGCCACGATTTCTGAAGGCAAGCTGTTCCACTGGTTAATTGTCCTCACTGTTAGGAAAATAGTGAGAAATTTTTCAGTAATTTTCTATACATTGGTCAGCTCCTTTGGGGCTGGATCTGGAAACTTCAGGAAATTGTCTTTCAATATACAGAATTTCCTATTTAATGTTTCTGATTGATGAATATACTTCAATATACTTTACACTGGATATTATTAAATTTATCTGTTCTTGGTATAATCATTTAAGTTTAAACTAAAGAATGAAAGTCATACTCAATTTGTCAGGAATAACATAAACCAGTGCATAAATAATGGAAAAGCAAGTGTTCTGTAAACATAAGCATAAACCTGTGGTTATGACAGACTAGGGGTATTAACATATACACACTACCTGCTGCATAGTTAAATAGAGAGCAAAGAAAGTTGAGAAAGCTAAAACAAATCTAAATTAGGCATTTCCAGAAATAGACAGAATTATCTGTAATGTATTATTCTTTACATAAACACTGTGTACTTTATGCAAGTCTATACGTTTGATGGCATTGTTTTTCTGTCCATGAAAAAATGTTAAATCTAATAAATACACTACATAGAATAGTTCCTCAAATAATTTCTAATAAATTATATGATTGGAAAATATGGTTAGTAAAATATTAGACATTCTATATTACAGCATTTTGGTCCTTGAAAAAAACCAATCTTGTCTGCCCTAATAGCTTCATTAGAGATAATTATTATGTTATCTGTCTAGCTTAATTATATTTTTTACTTAACACTTTTATGCTCTGCCTATCCTCTATGGTACTATAGATAGTATAGACTAACTTGACGTACTAGTTTATGTAAAAGCTATTTCCTACATTGCATTTTAGTATTTAAAGTAGAAATTTGGATAAATTATACTGAGTTCAGTGAACTGTATATTTTTTTTCTGAGTGTACCTTGCCTTTTATTCCACTACGATCAAATAAAATACTTTTTAAAATATATAAGATTTACATATGTAAATATGTAATATTTCAGTGTTTTGTTATTTTCTCCTAGAATAATAATATTTATTTATTCAAAAATTATATATGTCTTTTTTCTCAGTGAGTTGTTTATGTTTGTATAGCGAAGTTTAAGCAATACTTTGGAACGTCTCAAGTTTATCTGCTTGCATCAGTTCCCTTGAAAGATTCAAATACAGCAGTGCAGAAAAATAGAATACATTATCCGTTTATCAGTTTATTTAATTTTTATTTATTTATTTGATAAGGACACTAGTTACGTAGTTAATAAATGGCATGCTAGATTGGTAACTTGCTTTCAAAAGTATAAGAAATTTTAATTTCATTACTAAAACAATGGAAGTGGTATTTTTATTGCTAGAAACTGGGAAACTGTGAGCTTTTGTCCCACCTAAGGCATGAAGCCAGCTAAGTGACCTTGCACCAGTCACTTTCTCTCAGCTCTAGAAAAGAGGCAATGGAAAACTACGTCTAAAAAACCTTGCTGAGAAAAATGCAGGGACTTATATAGGCAGTCTTTGAGAATTGGACACAACTGAATAGTAGAAAAAAAATCTCTATATAACTAGACCTCTCTGGATGAGAGAAAATTCTTAATAATTTGTATACTAATTACAGTATAAGTGTGTAAATTGATAAATACAGTACAACAAAGCAGCTGTTACCTAGAGGAAATATTTTGTGATTATATGGTTACCTAATTTTTGATATCCTAATTCTGATAAAGACTTGGATTGCCTATGCATTATAGTGTATCAAAACTCTAAAACGCTTCAGATGGGGAAAGGGAAATGGGTCAACTTAATTCCCCAAGATCTAAAGAAGGTTGGTATCACTTTATATAGCCTGGCAGAGCAGATCATTACCAGTCACAAATCTGTTACATACCGAGAGTATATAGCAAAATAAATAGACTGTCTCACAAGTTCAGAAAATTGTGTGTTCGACCCATGATAATGTGTAAAGGGCGTTTAATAGAGTTCAGCATTTATTCGTTATCTGTATGTGGGCAGAGACGGCACTACCGTTATCAGCTTCTTGGGAGGGAAATTCCATGGTTCTGCATGTCACGTGATCTGCCTCACAGACCCATGCGCTCTCCGTGATGCAGTTTTGATTCTACTCAGAGCAGAGCAGAAGGCTTAGTCACAAGAGATTCCACTGGTTCAAACCAGCGTAAACCAGATTTTTTTTTGTCTACAAAAGAACAGATTACCACTTGTATCAAGTGGAGGAGGGGAAGAAAAAGAGAAGAATCTTTGTTTCCAAAATATGCTGATTATTATAACCTAAAATTGTGGCTGCACACATATTTATCCTTTCTGATTGAATTTGGCAGGGTTAGGATAGTGCTTTTAAAAACAGAAGTTGTAGCATGTCATCAAGTGTCATAACTGTTAAATGAGAGAAAAATCTTTTGTTAATTTGAATGAATATCTTTCAGACATCATTTTAAAAAGAAAACCACCCATTATTTAGCCTAGCTGTAAATCCTACGCAGAGCTTAAATTCAGCCATGCAGCACAAACAAGATAGAACTCTCTTTCGCTCTTTCTCTCTCTTTTTGACACCTATTGAAAAAACAAATGTGGAGCATTTTAAAACTTTCATTCACTATGGTAGAGTGTCATGCCCCAAATGGTTTCTATTGCAGAATAGTAGTTTTAAACTTTGGCCCTTAAGCTATCATAGCCATTACATGAATGGTGACCTGCAAAAGGGGATGGGGGTGAGCATAGTGATGCAGTAAACTTGGAAACCATGTTTTTTGGAAATGTTTATCTTTTGGGAGAAGAAAGTGAGGAGGAAGCAAGAGAGCGAACCAAGAGTGCTTTTAATTTAAGAACAGGTGGGGCTGGATTAGAAAACATGCTTTTCCCTTCATTTTTTATCTTTAGAAAACTAGAGCTATTGAATGCAGCACTCTTCTTAAAAATTAAAATGTCTTCATTTTTATTGCTTGGCATTATAAATGTTTAAATTCTAGATCAACAATATGAGCATAAGGAATCATTTAAGTTAGTTTTGTATCTCTCTCTCTCTCTGTGTGCTGTGTGTGTGTGTCTGTACGAGAACATCATTCCTAAATTTGCAACCAAATTCAAAATTATTTTCCACATGTATGAATACACTGGTAATGGCCAGTTGAAGAACAAACCTTCTCAGTTTTAAAATAGCATATTCTCAATAAAGAAAATTTTCCCCTTCCACCATAACTATAACTATGTGTGGCAAATAGACTGAGTGTATTTATACCTTAGCATAAAAGGCTACTATTTTAAATAAAGGTTATTATGCAGTA
Source organism: Vipera berus (assembly GCF_964194415.1). Classification (NCBI taxonomy): domain Eukaryota; kingdom Metazoa; phylum Chordata; class Lepidosauria; order Squamata; family Viperidae; genus Vipera; species Vipera berus. The sequence continues at coordinate 54,062,674 of NC_138207.1, forward strand.
TAGCTGACAAAAACAATTGAAAGGATTCTTCTTTTGTTTAGTTAATTAGACTACACCATTTTAAAGAGCAGAATAGTGAAATGTAAACTTTTTGAAGTAAATTCTCTTCAAAAGCATAAAGAATGCTATAGTCTAGTAAAACAATGCCACTATTTGCTTCTTCCTCATTTATATTATTTGGATACATAATACTACAATACCAAATAGTGTAGTCTAACTAAATTTACATTAAAAATAGTACACTTTAAAATGCCATATAAGCTGGTGTTTCTATTAGCCATCAGTTATAGTTATTCTGGCTGATTTAGTAAGATAGATGTACAGGAAGACATAAAAAGGCAGATGTCAGTACTAACAAAATAAAAAATGTAGAAATCTTGTATATACAAAATCACTTCAGCTGTACTATCTTAGAAGAGAGGAATAGTAAACTTGTTTTCTCCTTTTTGTATTATAGACTTCTATGAAGTCATTCCCCTTTATTTCATGATAGTGTCTTAGATGTGGTTTAAAAGAGAATTTCACACTATTCTCTTTGTTTAATGTGACAGTGTGCGAAAGTGATCTTTATTCGTTCAAAAAACTCTGCATGTAGTCTATGTTTAGGGTCTTTTAATGTGTTTGTCTGTGATTTTTAAATGCTAAACATGTAAACAGATAAATTGTCAATGTTAATTCTGTATCCTGTCACACAACTGATCTTTCTTTCCTGCCATTTCTTTCCTTTTTATCTTTTTCTGTGCATTCATGTTGCAGTTGATAAAATTACGTGAAGAGGTGAGTATTTTGTTGCCTAGCTTTTTCTTTAAAGCTAGCTTTTCATATCTGAATAAATCTTTTTGGTCACTTACAGAGAAATCTGCAGAATGCATGCATTATATATCTATATATCTATATTTATCCATATCTCTTTAAAAATGTTCTAGCACTGTGTGAGTCTTTTCTGTAATAATCATACATTTCATCAGAATCCCTAGGTCATACTTTTAAAATTACAATTCTTTAATAGCACTAAGAAAAAAGATAATTTAAAGGATCTGTAAAAACCCCCCACAAAAAACTAGTATTTGATATGTGTTTGAAATACCATGTTGAAATCAGATCCTGTAATGATATCTGCACAACAGAAGGTACTGTAACAGTAGGGGGGAAAAAACCCTCCGCTTGAAAGGTACAAGCAATACCTCATTGTGTAGATCTACCAGCATACAAAACAATATGAAAATATTGCATGCACGTATACTGAACTGTAGATGTATGCTCAGTTGTGCCTCCTGTATTTATTATTTATTTGTGCATATGCTGTAGTGAATGCAAATTAGGATCCTTTTTCATTCCAGGAAATGACCAGAAGAGATAACAGTACTTCAAAAGTAATATCAAATCATCAAATGATTATTTCTTGACATTTTCTAGAGTACTTTTGCTTTTTTTTAGATTTGTCCTTGGTTTTTTTGCTTACACAATTCTCTCTTTCTGTCTCTGTCTCTCTCTGTGTGTATGTGAGAGAGAGAGAGAGAGGGAGAGAGAGAGAGTTTAAATCAAATTCTTACTCCTAGAATTTGGTATAGTAGAAGTTGCTAGGGAACCAGTTTTTTGAGATAGTGGCATAATAACACCTTTCAGTTCTTGCAAAGAGAGACAAAACAACAAACTGTGTTTGTTTATTCTTGTGGTATTTGGTGAATGACCTCTGTTATAAAATGCCTGTATTTCAAAAAGGTGGGACAGAGAAGGGATGATGCTTGTTCATTGAAAAAAAACTGGAGAATAACCAAATGAAATACAGTACAGGAAATTTATTACTGTGTAGATTTCCTTAATAGATCAATATTTTTTCATCAATCAAGTAGTTTGAATTTCCTCCATCTATGTGAATTTTACATAGATAGCATTTTTCATTATATCAATTTTTTAAAAAATACTGTCATAAAAAGGCAACTGAGCAAAGTTCCTTCAACTCTATCCTTATTAATTAGCATCATTATCGTATATGCTTAATTATATAGAATAATGTAATCAAAGTATAGATTAGTATTAAAGAACTTAGAATTCAGATTTAATGGTAATAACAAGCACAAAGGAATGTGAAATATAAAATAAAGAAGAAGGGAAGAGATGCTAATAGCAAAGAAAATAGTTCCTCATCATACATGTAAGCTTTATTTTAAATTAGAACAGGTCTGAGTGATATAGTTTTCAAACCATATAATGTAGTAAGTCAAAGAGTTGTTTTCTTTAAAACCATGATAAAAAAGATTGTGAACATGTTTTATTCAGCCATTTATAAATTCTATATCAATATAATTCACTGAGTTTTCAAATAGTAGGCTAAACACATTCTTAACTCTTCAGGTAAATATATTTAATATTGGATGTTTGTAAAAAAAAGTACAGTTGAAGAATTTGACAGCACAAATATACTTAACTTGGTAAACCTTAATAGCTGATTTGTTTCCAAAATATATTGGAATAAGCAGTTGGAGATTATTTATAAGTTAATTAAATATTGATGATAATACTCATACTGTATACTCAATTAAACATATATTAAGAGAGTTATCAAAACAGACTAATTTTTCACGAATTCCAGTAAAATGCCACCTTAATTATTTAATTTTGTGAGGATCTACTAAGTATGTTGCATGGATTGAATTTTATTCCTGTTTGTTTAATGTGTATATATAATCATTTACATTTTCTAAAAGAGAAGCATTTCAGGAATCATAAGAACTCAATGGCTGAAAAAGGGATTTAAAGTCAAAATTAAAGAGCAGAAGTTTCACTACTGCAATTTGTAATTACGGTTTGGCTCAAGGATAAACTGTAAATATATGTTTTTCGTACATAGAGTAAAATGTACATTAAAGTCCAAAGGATGACTAGTGCAGTGATTCGCATATTTCAAATTAATCAAATAATTAGGCATATAGGCATTCTAAATTATAGCTCTCCTAAGGAGGTATTATCTTAAAAGCAATTATGTATTTTTTAATATTGTTTATTAATAAAATGACCCATTTCCCTTTTATTATTAGGCTTCCTTCAAACATATGCCAAACTGTATACAGAATTTTGTAGAGGCTACATTGCTTGATTTTTTTTTAACCTTCTGAAATTACAGTTTGAATACAGTCCATGTGGAGTTTCTAAATCTCAAGATTTAGCTCTGTCACTTTGCAAACTTCTTCATTTAGCTCGATAGTGAAGCTCTTTAGAAACTAAAAAGCAGCCGGAACAACCTCACACTATTTGTTGTACAAAAGATTTAAGAATAGTGAGGGAGAATGGATTTGGTGCCGTTAGAAAAGGATTGAAAATACCCACTGCTGATAAAACCCATAGCTTTATGACCGTACATAACATCATTTCTGCAATAAACATATAGTAGTTTAAGGTTGAATGCAATAATGTTATTAATAATAATAATCTAGTTGTAAAATGCAATTAAATTGAAAAGCACTACCGAATAACAAAATATGAGATTCTTCTATGCTCTTGTTTAGAAAAACAGGATATTTGACTGCTAACAGGAAAGTTAAGATTCAGTTTGAATATTTTCTAATGGTTTCTAAAATTGCTTTTGTCCATTTTTGCTACATCTATCCCAGTAATCATATTTATCATTTAATGTTTATATTGTCCATATTAAAATATTTTAGAAATAATTCTCAGTTTTGAACACTTTAGTGATATTCACGTAGCTGAACTGACAATGTTTAATCATTGCAGTGAGCATAGGTTTATTATCCACAACACACATTTCACTTTTAAGGGTAGTGATGTTTATGAAATTTTTCATTTTATAGGAAAATAAAATGTCTCGCATTATTTATGTAGCTTCAGTTTTTCACTTTTGTATGGATTGAAGATCATTTTACAGTAGATATTACTTAAAGTAAATTTGCATTAAAATATTAAAAATATAAACTTCAGACAAATGAATAAAATATTTATATTTATGACATATAATATTATGATTATTATAAGGTGCTCTTTTTGTATGAAGTTATCTATTAAATAATTTGTTAAATTATTTCTTTGTTTTAAAATTCCCCAGGGTACCCTGCCTTAATTTCTTATATTGTGTTTAAATTATATTATAAAATATTATAAAATGTGTGTGTGTTTCTTCTCTTCCTTCATCCCGTGTCTGCTTGGATTGCTCTCCCAATATTTTAATTTTGGCCATTTCTCTTAACCTATACGCTATGAATTAGACAACACTATTAATTATTATAGACTGTTATTTTAGCTTTCCTGACCTTCACATTGGGCTCTCTCTCTCTCTGCTGATCTAAATGCATTGTTTTAATGATTTCTTTAAAAAAAATAAATCAAGGAAGGCTTTGATGTGGCTTTAGCTGCCTCCATCGTCTGGCCACATCTCAGAGATGTGTCACCTGTGCCAGGAGGGAATAGGGAAATCACGTTTTGAATGGTAATGATAACATACTAATCACTTCCTTTCTTTGAAGATAGAAGCGAGATATTCTGTCAGCATCCCTGGCTGCTGGAGCTTGGAGGCACTGGTCTAGGTGTATTAGCTTAAGTGTGCATGTCAATACAGCTTGCATCTCCCAAGATCCATAGGGGCTCATTAGAGCAAGGTAGATCATTTCGGCAGACAGCCACTCAGATAATATGGATAGCACCTACTTTTTAATAATATTATTAGAAAGCATTTCTTCAATTTTTAAATGACATCTGTCAACAAGGCAAAGTTCCAGGAGTTGAGAGGTTGTGTTTTTTTCTTTCTTTTTTGCCATGTAGCCAATTCTTTTTTTCTGAGTGAAGAAGAGTGACTTAAAATGTGTGCCTGAACTTAGTTGGTAAATGATGATTAATTGATTAGAAATGCTTCAGAAACAATATATATATAAATAAAGTAATATTTCAAAGAAAAAATTGTAGCACTGGTCTTTTCATTTGGGGGTTCATCCCAGATCATAAAGTCAGATTTATGCAGAGTAATTTAATCCTTTTAACTTAGTAAAAATTGTTCTACATATTGCTATGTAGTACTCAATTTATCAGTCATTTATTCTGGGCCTTTCGTTGCACAGCATATTCTTGTAAAATATATACACAAAGAATTCTATCTTTCCATGTGCGTACCATGGATTGCTCAAGTGAAAACTTGTCATCCAAAAATAGGATTTGCTTCAACAAACAGTGGCGTAGCGTGGGGGGTGCAGGGGGGGCCGGCCGCACCGGGCGCAACATCTGGGGGGGCGCGCTCACACTGAGCTGCTCAGGGAGCCCCAAGGGCTGCCCAGAGTTGGCTTGGTGTGACAGCAACACCATATTAACACTAAAAGCACGCGCGCTGCCCAGCGTGCAATCGTATCTGTAACAGCCGTTTTGTTCTCTTAATAACAGGAATAATTACACCCCGCCCCTTTGTCCCGAGAGACACGTGGTCTCGATTGTGGCTTGCAGTAGACTCGCGGCGGGGGGCTGCAGCACACCTCGTCGTTTACCAGCCCTCGGAACTGTTTGGCGGAGTGTCCAGCGCTGCTCGCCGTTTGTAATAAACAGGGGTCTTCAAACTTGGCCCTTTTATGACTTGTGGACTTCAGCTCCCAGAATTCCTCAGCCAGGCTGAGAGGAGCTGAAGTCCACAAGTCATAAAAGGGCCAAGCTTGAAGACCCCTGGTAATAATAAAGAATGAGGCCCGCAGACGGCGAGAAGGCTGAAAGGGGCGTCGCTCCTGGGTGTATCTTCTGCTCGGAATTGCGTCTCCCGAAGGCAAACTTAAATCTTCCTTGAGCTGGTTTTCGCTGCGCGCGGGCGCGCGCAAAAGAGAGAGAGAGAAAAAAAGAGATCTCCGAAGGGAACCAGGGAGGGGGAGGGGCGGCCTGGCGGAATGCGCCTTGTTCTAATTGTGGAATATAGGGCAAGGCTTCCGTTCCGCCCCCGCCCCGCCCCCCCCCAGCCTGAGCCTGCCTTGCGTGGCTGGTGGCTCTCCTGCGGTAATTG